>NC_074723.1:24172542-24490875 GCF_947242115.1 Biomphalaria glabrata
AGTAGCTACATTGTCATTGTTTGCTGTCAACAATGCCTCTGTTTGCTTAAAAATACAGATTTAAACTAAAATGTTAGCACAACATAAAACTAGTAAATATATGTAGGTTTAAAGTAGACATTAACTATTGTAGGTTTAAAACTAAATGTAGAATTAACTTACATCTAAATATAGTTTAATAATTGCAGGTTTAAAATAGTCGTAAACTATTAAAAATGTAATACTTAATGTAGTTTAAAATAACCCTAAATGTAGTAGAATTAAAATCTTAATAGCCTAGTAGCTACATTGTCATTGTTTGCTGTCAACAATGCCTCTGTTTGCTTAAAAATACAGATTTAAACTAAAATGTTAGCATAACATAAAACTAGTAAATATATGTAGGTTTAAAGTAGACATTAACTATTGTAGGTTTAAAACTAAATGTAGAATTAACTTACATCTAAATATAGTTTAATAATTGCAGGTTTAAAGTAGTCGTAAACTATTAAAAATGTAATACTTAATGTAGTTTAAAATAATCCTAAATGTAGTAGAATTAAAATCTTAATAGCCTAGTAGCTACATTGTCATTGTTTGCTGTCAACAATGCCTCTGTTTGCTTAAAAATACAGATTTAAACTAAAATGTTAGCATAACATAAAACTAGTAAATATATGTAGGTTTAAAGTAGACATTAACTATTGTAGGTTTAAAATAAATGTAGAATTAACTTACTTCTAAATATAGTAGAAAAACTTAATAATAGAAAATCTAAATAGTAATATTATATCATAGCGAACAATTAAAAAAATTGAAATGTCCCGAGACATGACGTTAAACTGCGCTCCTCTTTATTTGGCACTTTTAGAGCTTAAAAGTGCCAATCTTCTTTTCCGTCATTATGTCTCCCTCCTCTCTAAATGTAATATTAGATAAAATGTTAGCATAATATTAAACTAGGAAATATATGTAGGTTTAAAGTAGACATTAACTATTGTAACTTTAAAACTAAATTTAGTATTAACTTACACCTAAACGTAGTAGAAATAAAAATACACATTTAAACTAAAATGTTAGCATAATAAAAAAGTAGTTAATAATTGCAGGCTTAAAGTAGATGTAAACTATTGAAACATTAATACTTAATGTAGTTTAACTTAATCCTAAATGTAGTAGAATTAAAATATTAATAGCCTAGTAGCTACATTGTCATTGTTTGCTGTCAACAATGCCTCTGTTTGCTTAAAAATACAGATTTAAACTAAAATGTTAGCATAACATAAAACTAGTAAATATATGTAGGTTTAAAGTAGACATTAACTATTGTAGGTTTAAAACTAAATGTAGAATTAACTTACATCTAAATATAGTTTAATAATTGCAGGTTTAAAGTAGTCGTAAACTATTAAAAATGTAATACTTAATGTAGTTTAAATTAACCCTAAATGTAGTAGACTTAAAATCTTAATAGCCTAGTAGCTACATTGTCATTGTTTGCTGTCAACAATGCCTCTGTTTGCTTAAAAATACAGATTTAAACTAAAATGTTAGCATAACATAAAACTAGTAAATATATGTAGGTTTAAAGTAGACATTAACTATTGTAGGTTTAAAACTAAATGTAGAATTAACTTACATCTAAATATAGTTTAATAATTGCAGGTTTAAAGTAGTCGTAAACTATTAAAAATGTAATACTTAATGTAGTTTAAAATAACCCTAAATGTAGTAGAATTAAAATCTTAATAGCCTAGTAGCTACATTGTCATTGTTTGCTGTCAACAATGCCTCTGTTTGCTTAAAAATACAGATTTAAACTAAAATGTTAGCACAACATAAAACTAGTAAATATATGTAGGTTTAAAGTAGACATTAACTATTGTAGGTTTAAAACTAAATGTAGAATTAACTTACATCTAAATATAGTTTAATAATTGCAGGTTTAAAATAGTCATAAACTATTAAAAATGTAATACTTAATGTAGTTTAAATTAACCCTAAATGTAGTAGAATTAAAATCTTAATAGCCTAGTAGCTACATTGTCATTGTTTGCTGTCAACAATGCCTCTGTTTGCTTAAAAATACAGATTTAAACTAAAATGTTAGCATAACATAAAACTAGTAAATATATGTAGGTTTAAAGTAGACATTAACTATTGTAGGTTTAAAACTAAATGTAGAATTAACTTACATCTAAATATAGTTTTATAATTGCAGGTTTAAAGTAGTCGTAAACTATTAAAAATGTAATACTTAATGTAGTTTAAATTAACCCTAAATGTAGTAGAATTAAAATCTGAATAGCCTAGTAGCTACATTGTCATTGTTTGCTGTCAACAATGCCTCTGTTTGCTTAAAAATACAGATTTAAACTAAAATGTTAGCATAACATTAAACTAGTAAATATATGTAGGTTTAAAGTAGACATTAACTATTGTAGGTTTAAAACTAAATGTAGAATTAACTTACTTCTAAATATAGTAGAAAAACTTAATAATAGAAAATCTAAATAGTAATATTATATCATAGCGAACAATTAAAAAAATTGAAATGTCCCGAGACATGACGTTAAACTGCGCTCCTCTTTATTTGGCACTTTTACAGCTTAAAAGTGCCAATCTTCTTTTCCGTCATTATGTCTCCCTCCTCTCTAAATGTAATATTAGATAAAATGTTAGCATAATATTAAACTAGGAAATATATGTAGGTTTAAAGTAGACATTAACTATTGTAACTTTAAAACTAAATTTAGTATTAACTTACACCTAAACGTAGTAGAAATAAAAATACACATTTAAACTAAAATGTTAGCATAATAAAAAAGTAGTTAATAATTGCAGGCTTAAAGTAGATGTAAACTATTGAAACATTAATACTTAATGTAGTTTAACTTAATCCTAAATGTAGTAGAATTAAAATATTAATAGCCTAGTAGCTACATTGTCATTGTTTGCTGTCAACAATGCCTCTGTTTGCTTAAAAATACTGATTTAAACTAAAATGTTAGCATAACATAAAACTAGTAAATATATGTAGGTTTAAAGTAGACATTAACTATTGTAGGTTTAAAACTAAATGTAGAATTAACTTACATCTAAATATAGTTTAATAATTGCAGGTTTAAAATAGTCGTAAACTATTAAAAATGTAATACTTAATGTAGTTTAAATTAACCCTAAATGTAGTAGAATTAAAATCTGAATAGCCTAGTAGCTACATTGTCATTGTTTGCTGTCAACAATGCCTCTGTTTGCTTAAAAATACAGATTTAAACTAAAATGTTAGCATAACATTAAACTAGTAAATATATGTAGGTTTAAAGTAGACATTAACTATTGTAGGTTTAAAACTAAATGTAGAATTAACTTACATCTAAATATAGTTTAATAATTGCAGGTTTAAAGTAGTCGTAAACTATTAAAAATGTAATACTTAATGTAGTTTAAATTAACCCTAAATGTAGTAGAATTAAAATCTTAATAGCCTAGTAGCTACATTGTCATTGTTTGCTGTCAACAATGCCTCTGTTTGCTTAAAAATACAGATTTAAACTAAAATGTTAGCATAACATAAAACTAGTAAACATATGTAGGTTTAAAGTAGACATTAACTATTGTAGGTTTAAAACTAAATGTAGAATTAACTTACTTCTAAATATAGTAGAAAAACTTAATAATAGAAAATCTAAATAGTAATATTATATCATAGCGAACAATTAAAAAAAATTGAAATGTCCCGAGACATGACGATAAACTGCGCTCCTCTTTATTTGGCACTTTTAGAGCTTAAAAGTGCCAATCTTCTTTTCCGTCATTATGTCTCCCTCCTCTCTAAATGTAATATTAGATAAAATGTTAGCATAATATTAAACTAGGAAATATATGTAGGTTTAAAGTAGACATTAACTATTGTAACTTTAAAACTAAATTTAGTATTAATTTACACCTAAACGTAGTAGAAATAAAAATACACATTTAAACTAAAATGTTAGCATAATAAAAAAGTAGTTAATAATTGCAGGCTTAAAGTAGATGTAAACTATTGAAACATTAATACTTAATGTAGTTTAACTTAATCCTAAATGTAGTAGAATTAAAATATTAATAGCCTAGTAGCTACATTGTCATTGTTTGCTGTCAACAATGCCTCGATTTGCTTAAAAATACAGATTTAAACTAAAATGTTAGCATAACATAAAACTAGTAAATATATGTAGGTTTAAAGTAGACATTAACTATTGTAGGTTTAAAACTAAATGTAGAATTAACTTACATCTATATATAGTTTAATAATTGCAGGTTTAAAATAGTCGTAAACTATTAAAAATGTAATACTTAATGTAGTTTAAATTAACCCTAAATGTAGTAGAATTAAAATCTTAATAGCCTAGTAGCTACATTGTCATTGTTTGCTGTCAACAATGCCTCTGTTTGCTTAAAAATACAGATTTAAACTAAAATGTTAGCATAACATAAAACTAGTAAATATATGTAGGTTTAAAGTAGACATTAACTATTGTAGGTTTTAAACTAAATGTAGAATTAACTTACTTCTAAATATAGTAGAAAAACTTAATAATAGAAAATCTAAATAGTAATATTATATCATAGCGAACAATTAAAAAAATTGAAATGTCCCGAGACATGACGTTAAACTGCGCTCCTCTTTATTTGGCACTTTTAGAGCTTAAAAGTGCCAATCTTCTTTTCCGTCATTATGTCTCCCTCCTCTCTAAATGTAATATTAGATAAAATGTTAGCATAATATTAAACTAGGAAATATATGTAGGTTTAAAGTAGACATTAACTATTGTAACTTTAAAACTAAATTTAGTATTAATTTACACCTAAACGTAGTAGAAATAAAAATACACATTTAAACTAAAATGTTAGCATAATAAAAAAGTAGTTAATAATTGCAGGCTTAAAGTAGATGTAAACTATTGAAACATTAATACTTAATGTAGTTTAACTTAATCCTAAATGTAGTAGAATTAAAATATTAATAGCCTAGTAGCTACATTGTCATTGTTTGCTGTCAACAATGCCTCTGTTTGCTTAAAAATACAGATTTAAACTAAAATGTTAGCATAACATAAAACTAGTAAATATATGTAGGTTTAAAGTAGACATTAACTATTGTAGGTTTAAAACTAAATGTAGAATTAACTTACATCTAAATATAGTTTAATAATTTCAGGTTTAAAATAGTCGTAAACTATTAAAAATGTAATACTTAATGTAGTTTAAAATAACCCTAAATGTAGTAGAATTAAAATCTTAATAGCCTAGTAGCTACATTGTCATTGTTTGCTGTCAACAATGCCTCTGTTTGCTTAAAAATACAGATTTAAACTAAAATGTTAGCATAACATAAAACTAGTAAATATATGTAGGTTTAAAGTAGACATTAACTATTGTAGGTTTAAAACTAAATATAGAATTAACTTACATCTAAATATAGTTTAATAATTGCAGGTTTAAAGTAGTCGTAAACTATTAAAAATGTAATACTTAATGTAGTTTAAATTAACCCTAAATGTAGTAGAATTAAAATCTTAATAGCCTAGTAGCTACAATGTTTGCTGTCATCAATGCCTCTGTTTGCTTAAAAATACAGATTGAAACTAAAATGTTAGCATAACATAAAAGTAGTAAATATATGTAGGTTTAAAGTAGACATTAACTATTTTAGGTTTAAAACTAAATATAGAATTAACTTACATCTAAATATAGTTTAATAATTGCAGGTTTAAAGTAGTCGTAAACTATTAAAAATGTAATACTTAATGTAGTTTAAATTAACCCTAAATGTAGTAGAATTAAAATCTTAATAGCCTAGTAGCTACATTGTCATTGTTTGCTATCAACAATGCCTCTGTTTGCTTAAAAATACAGATTTAAACTAAAATGTTAGCATAACATAAAACTAGTAAATATATGTAGGTTTAAAGTAGACATTAACTATTGTAGGTTTAAAACTAAATGTAGAATTAACTTACTTCTAAATATAGTAGAAAAACTTAATAATAGAAAATCTAAATAGTAATATTATATCATAGCGAACAATTAAAAAAATTGAAATGTCCCGAGACATGACGTTAAACTGCGCTCCTCTTTATTTGGCACTTTTAGAGCTTAAAAGTGCCAATCTTCTTTTCCGTCATTATGTCTCCCTCCTCTCTAAATGTAATATTAGATAAAATGTTAGCATAATATTAAACTAGGAAATATATGTAGGTTTAAAGTAGACATTAACTATTGTAACTTTAAAACTAAATTTAGTATTAACTAACACCTAAACGTAGTAGAAATAAAAATACACATTTAAACTAAAATGTTAGCATAATAAAAGAGTAGTTAATAATTGCAGGCTTAAAGTAGATGTCAACTATTTAAACATTAATACTTAATGTAGTTTAACTTAATCCTAAATGTAGTAGAATTAAAATCTTAATAGCCTAGTAGCTACATTGTCATTGTTTGCTGTCAACAATGCCTCTGTTTGCTTAAAAATACAGATTTAAACTAAAATGTTAGCATAACATAAAACTAGTAAATATATGTAGGTTTAAAGTAGACATTAACTATTGTAGGTTTAAAACTAAATGTAGAATTAACTTACATCTAAATATAGTTTAATAATTGCAGGTTTAAAATAGTCTTAAACTATTAAAAATGTAATACTTAATGTAGTTTAAATTAACCCTAAATGTAGTAGAATTAAAATCTTAATAGCTTAGTAGCTACATTGTCATTGTTTGCTGTCAACAATGCCTCTGTTTGCTTAAAAATACAGATTTAAACTAAAATGTTAGCATAACATAAAACTAGTAAATATATGTAGGTTTAAAGTAGACATTAACTATTGTAGGTTTAAAACTAAATGTAGAATTAACTTACATCTAAATATAGTTTAATAATAGTTTAAAGTAGTCGTAAACTATTAAAAATGTAATACTTAATGTAGTTTAAAATAACCCTAAATGTAGTAGACTTAAAATCTTAATAGCCTAGTAGCTACATTGTCATTGTTTGCTGTCAACAATGCCTCTGTTTGCTTAAAAATACAGATTTAAACTAAAATGTTAGCATAACATAAAACTAGTAAATATATGTAGGTTTAAAGTAGACATTAACTATTGTAGGTTTAAAACTAAATGTAGAATTAACTTACATCTAAATATAGTTTAATAATTGCAGGTTTAAAGTAGTCGTAAACTATTAAAAATGTAATACTTAATGTAGTTTAAAATAACCCTAAATGTAGTAGAATTAAAATCTTAATAGCCTAGTAGCTACATTGTCATTGTTTGCTGTCAACAATGCCTCTGTTTGCTTAAAAATACAGATTTAAACTAAAATGTTAGCATAACATAAAACTAGTAAATATATGTAGGTTTAAAGTAGACATTAACTATTGTAGGTTTAAAATAAATGTAGAATTAACTTACTTCTAAATATAGTAGAAAAACTTAATAATAGAAAATCTAAATAGTAATATTATATCATAGCGAACAATTAAAAAAATTGAAATGTCCCGAGACATGACGTTAAACTGCGCTCCTCTTTATTTGGCACTTTTAGAGCTTAAAAGTGCCAATCTTCTTTTCCGTCATTATGTCTCCCTCCTCTCTAAATGTAATATTAGATAAAATGTTAGCATAATATTAAACTAGGAAATATATGTAGGTTTAAAGTAGACATTAACTATTGTAACTTTAAAACTAAATTTAGTATTAACTAACACCTAAACGTAGTAGAAATAAAAATACACATTTAAACTAAAATGTTAGCATAATAAAAGAGTAGTTAATAATTGCAGGCTTAAAGTAGATGTCAACTATTTAAACATTAATACTTAATGTAGTTTAACTTAACCCTAAATGTAGTAGAATAAAAATCTTAATAGCCTAGTAGCTACATTGTCATTGTTTGCTGTCAACAATGCCTCTGTTTGCTTAAAAATACAGATTTAAACTAAAATGTTAGCATAACATAAAACTAGTAAATATATGTAGGTTTAAAGTAGACATTAACTATTGTAGGTTTAAAACTAAATGTAGAATTAACTTACATCTAAATATAGTTTAATAATTGCAGGTTTAAAGTAGTCGTAAACTATTAAAAATGTAATACTTAATGTAGTTTAAATTAACCCTAAATGTAGTAGAATTAAAATCTTAATAGCCTAGTAGCTACATTGTCATTGTTTGCTGTCAACAATGCCTCTGTTTGCTTAAAAATACAGATTTAAACTAAAATGTTAGCATAACATAAAACTAGTAAACATATGTAGGTTTAAAGTAGACATTAACTATTGTAGGTTTAAAACTAAATGTAGAATTAACTTACTTCTAAATATAGTAGAAAAACTTAATAATAGAAAATCTAAATAGTAATATTATATCATAGCGAACAATTAAAAAAAATTGAAATGTCCCGAGACATGACGATAAACTGCGCTCCTCTTTATTTGGCACTTTTAGAGCTTAAAAGTGCCAATCTTCTTTTCCGTCATTATGTCTCCCTCCTCTCTAAATGTAATATTAGATAAAATGTTAGCATAATATTAAACTAGGAAATATATGTAGGTTTAAAGTAGACATTAACTATTGTAACTTTAAAACTAAATTTAGTATTAATTTACACCTAAACGTAGTAGAAATAAAAATACACATTTAAACTAAAATGTTAGCATAATAAAAAAGTAGTTAATAATTGCAGGCTTAAAGTAGATGTAAACTATTGAAACATTAATACTTAATGTAGTTTAACTTAATCCTAAATGTAGTAGAATTAAAATATTAATAGCCTAGTAGCTACATTGTCATTGTTTGCTGTCAACAATGCCTCTGTTTGCTTAAAAATACAGATTTAAACTAAAATGTTAGCATAACATAAAACTAGTAAATATATGTAGGTTTAAAGTAGACATTAACTATTGTAGGTTTAAAACTAAATGTAGAATTAACTTACATCTAAATATAGTTTAATAATTGCAGGTTTAAAATAGTCGTAAACTATTAAAAATGTAATACTTAATGTAGTTTAAATTAACCCTAAATGTAGTAGAATTAAAATCTTAATAGCCTAGTAGCTACATTGTCATTGTTTGCTGTCAACAATGCCTCTGTTTGCTTAAAAATACAGATTTAAACTAAAATGTTAGCATAACATAAAACTAGTAAACATATGTAGGTTTAAAGTAGACATTAACTATTGTAGGTTTAAAACTAAATGTAGAATTAACTTACTTCTAAATATAGTAGAAAAACTTAATAATAGAAAATCTAAATAGTAATATTATATCATAGCGAACAATTAAAAAAAATTGAAATGTCCCGAGACATGACGATAAACTGCGCTCCTCTTTATTTGGCACTTTTAGAGCTTAAAAGTGCCAATCTTCTTTTCCGTCATTATGTCTCCCTCCTCTCTAAATGTAATATTAGATAAAATGTTAGCATAATATTAAACTAGGAAATATATGTAGGTTTAAAGTAGACATTAACTATTGTAACTTTAAAACTAAATTTAGTATTAATTTACACCTAAACGTAGTAGAAATAAAAATACACATTTAAACTAAAATGTTAGCATAATAAAAAAGTAGTTAATAATTGCAGGCTTAAAGTAGATGTAAACTATTGAAACATTAATACTTAATGTAGTTTAACTTAATCCTAAATGTAGTAGAATTAAAATATTAATAGCCTAGTAGCTACATTGTCATTGTTTGCTGTCAACAATGCCTCTGTTTGCTTAAAAATACAGATTTAAACTAAAATGTTAGCATAACATAAAACTAGTAAATATATGTAGGTTTAAAGTAGACATTAACTATTGTAGGTTTAAAACTAAATGTAGAATTAACTTACATCTAAATATAGTTTAATAATTGCAGGTTTAAAATAGTCGTAAACTATTAAAAATGTAATACTTAATGTAGTTTAAATTAACCCTAAATGTAGTAGAATTAAAATCTTAATAGCCTAGTAGCTACATTGTCATTGTTTGCTGTCAACAATGCCTCTGTTTGCTTAAAAATACAGATTTAAACTAAAATGTTAGCATAACATAAAACTAGTAAATATATGTAGGTTTAAAGTAGACATTAACTATTGTAGGTTTAAAGCTAAATGTAGAATTAACTTACATCTAAATATAGTTTAATAATTGCAGGTTTAAAGTAGTCGTAAACTATTCAAAATGTAATACTTAATGTAGTTTAAAATAACCCTAAATGTAGTAGAATTAAAATCTTAATAGCCTAGTAGCTACATTGTCATTGTTTGCTGTCAACAATGCCTCTGTTTGCTTAAAAATACAGATTTAAACTAAAATGTTAGCATAACATAAAACTAGTAAATATATGTAGGTTTAAAGTAGACATTAACTATTGTAGGTTTAAAACTAAATGTAGAATTAACTTATTTCTAAATATAGTAGAAAAACTTAATAATAGAAAATCTAAATAGTAATATTATATCATAGCGAACAATTAAAAAAAATTGAAATGTCCCGAGACATGACGTTAAACTGCGCTCCTCTTTATTTGGCACTTTTAGAGCTTAAAAGTGCCAATCTTCTTTTCCGTCATTATGTCTCCCTCCTCTCTAAATGTAATATTAGATAAAATGTTAGCATAATATTAAACTAGGAAATATATGTAGGTTTAAAGTAGACATTAACTATTGTAACTTTAAAACTAAATTTAGTATTAATTTACACCTAAACGTAGTAGAAATAAAAATACACATTTAAACTAAAATGTTAGCATAATAAAAAAGTAGTTAATAATTGCAGGCTTAAAGTAGATGTAAACTATTGAAACATTAATACTTAATGTAGTTTAACTTAATCCTAAATGTAGTAGAATTAAAATATTAATAGCCTAGTAGCTACATTGTCATTGTTTGCTGTCAACAATGCCTCTGTTTGCTTAAAAATACAGATTTAAACTAAAATGTTAGCATAACATAAAACTAGTAAATATATGTAGGTTTAAAGTAGACATTAACTATTGTAGGTTTAAAACTAAATGTAGAATTAACTTACATCTAAATATAGTTTAATAATTGCAGGTTTAAAGTAGTCGTAAACTATTAAAAATGTAATACTTAATGTAGTTTAAAATAACCCTAAATGTAGTAGAATTAAAATCTTAATAGCCTAGTAGCTACATTGTCATTGTTTGCTGTCAACAATGCCTCTGTTTGCTTAAAAATACAGATTTAAACTAAAATGTTAGCACAACATAAAACTAGTAAATATATGTAGGTTTAAAGTAGACATTAACTATTGTAGGTTTAAAACTAAATGTAGAATTAACTTACATCTAAATATAGTTTAATAATTGCAGGTTTAAAATAGTCGTAAACTATTAAAAATGTAATACTTAATGTAGTTTAAAATAACCCTAAATGTAGTAGAATTAAAATCTTAATAGCCTAGTAGCTACATTGTCATTGTTTGCTGTCAACAATGCCTCTGTTTGCTTAAAAATACAGATTTAAACTAAAATGTTAGCATAACATAAAACTAGTAAATATATGTAGGTTTAAAGTAGACATTAACTATTGTAGGTTTAAAATAAATGTAGAATTAACTTACTTCTAAATATAGTAGAAAAACTTAATAATAGAAAATCTAAATAGTAATATTATATCATAGCGAACAATTAAAAAAATTGAAATGTCCCGAGACATGACGTTAAACTGCGCTCCTCTTTATTTGGCACTTTTAGAGCTTAAAAGTGCCAATCTTCTTTTCCGTCATTATGTCTCCCTCCTCTCTAAATGTAATATTAGATAAAATGTTAGCATAATATTAAACTAGGAAATATATGTAGGTTTAAAGTAGACATTAACTATTGTAACTTTAAAACTAAATTTAGTATTAACTAACACCTAAACGTAGTAGAAATAAAAATACACATTTAAACTAAAATGTTAGCATAATAAAAGAGTAGTTAATAATTGCAGGCTTAAAGTAGATGTCAACTATTTAAACATTAATACTTAATGTAGTTTAACTTAACCCTAAATGTAGTAGAATAAAAATCTTAATAGCCTAGTAGCTACATTGTCATTGTTTGCTGTCAACAATGCCTCTGTTTGCTTAAAAATACAGATTTAAACTAAAATGTTAGCATAACATAAAACTAGTAAATATATGTAGGTTTAAAGTAGACATTAACTATTGTAGGTTTAAAACTAAATGTAGAATTAACTTACATCTAAATATAGTTTAATAATTGCAGGTTTAAAGTAGTCGTAAACTATTAAAAATGTAATACTTAATGTAGTTTAAATTAACCCTAAATGTAGTAGAATTAAAATCTTAATAGCCTAGTAGCTACATTGTCATTGTTTGCTGTCAACAATGCCTCTGTTTGCTTAAAAATACAGATTTAAACTAAAATGTTAGCATAACATAAAACTAGTAAACATATGTAGGTTTAAAGTAGACATTAACTATTGTAGGTTTAAAACTAAATGTAGAATTAACTTACTTCTAAATATAGTAGAAAAACTTAATAATAGAAAATCTAAATAGTAATATTATATCATAGCGAACAATTAAAAAAAATTGAAATGTCCCGAGACATGACGATAAACTGCGCTCCTCTTTATTTGGCACTTTTAGAGCTTAAAAGTGCCAATCTTCTTTTCCGTCATTATGTCTCCCTCCTCTCTAAATGTAATATTAGATAAAATGTTAGCATAATATTAAACTAGGAAATATATGTAGGTTTAAAGTAGACATTAACTATTGTAACTTTAAAACTAAATTTAGTATTAATTTACACCTAAACGTAGTAGAAATAAAAATACACATTTAAACTAAAATGTTAGCATAATAAAAAAGTAGTTAATAATTGCAGGCTTAAAGTAGATGTAAACTATTGAAACATTAATACTTAATGTAGTTTAACTTAATCCTAAATGTAGTAGAATTAAAATATTAATAGCCTAGTAGCTACATTGTCATTGTTTGCTGTCAACAATGCCTCTGTTTGCTTAAAAATACAGATTTAAACTAAAATGTTAGCATAACATAAAACTAGTAAATATATGTAGGTTTAAAGTAGACATTAACTATTGTAGGTTTAAAACTAAATGTAGAATTAACTTACATCTAAATATAGTTTAATAATTGCAGGTTTAAAATAGTCGTAAACTATTAAAAATGTAATACTTAATGTAGTTTAAATTAACCCTAAATGTAGTAGAATTAAAATCTTAATAGCCTAGTAGCTACATTGTCATTGTTTGCTGTCAACAATGCCTCTGTTTGCTTAAAAATACAGATTTAAACTAAAATGTTAGCATAACATAAAACTAGTAAACATATGTAGGTTTAAAGTAGACATTAACTATTGTAGGTTTAAAACTAAATGTAGAATTAACTTACTTCTAAATATAGTAGAAAAACTTAATAATAGAAAATCTAAATAGTAATATTATATCATAGCGAACAATTAAAAAAAATTGAAATGTCCCGAGACATGACGATAAACTGCGCTCCTCTTTATTTGGCACTTTTAGAGCTTAAAAGTGCCAATCTTCTTTTCCGTCATTATGTCTCCCTCCTCTCTAAATGTAATATTAGATAAAATGTTAGCATAATATTAAACTAGGAAATATATGTAGGTTTAAAGTAGACATTAACTATTGTAACTTTAAAACTAAATTTAGTATTAATTTACACCTAAACGTAGTAGAAATAAAAATACACATTTAAACTAAAATGTTAGCATAATAAAAAAGTAGTTAATAATTGCAGGCTTAAAGTAGATGTAAACTATTGAAACATTAATACTTAATGTAGTTTAACTTAATCCTAAATGTAGTAGAATTAAAATATTAATAGCCTAGTAGCTACATTGTCATTGTTTGCTGTCAACAATGCCTCTGTTTGCTTAAAAATACAGATTTAAACTAAAATGTTAGCACAACATAAAACTAGTAAATATATGTAGGTTTAAAGTAGACATTAACTATTGTAGGTTTAAAACTAAATGTAGAATTAACTTACATCTAAATATAGTTTAATAATTGCAGGTTTAAAATAGTCGTAAACTATTAAAAATGTAATACTTAATGTAGTTTAAAATAACCCTAAATGTAGTAGAATTAAAATCTTAATAGCCTAGTAGCTACATTGTCATTGTTTGCTGTCAACAATGCCTCTGTTTGCTTAAAAATACAGATTTAAACTAAAATGTTAGCATAACATAAAACTAGTAAATATATGTAGGTTTAAAGTAGACATTAACTATTGTAGGTTTAAAACTAAATGTAGAATTAACTTACATCTAAATATAGTTTAATAATTGCAGGTTTAAAGTAGTCGTAAACTATTAAAAATGTAATACTTAATGTAGTTTAAAATAATCCTAAATGTAGTAGAATTAAAATCTTAATAGCCTAGTAGCTACATTGTCATTGTTTGCTGTCAACAATGCCTCTGTTTGCTTAAAAATACAGATTTAAACTAAAATGTTAGCATAACATAAAACTAGTAAATATATGTAGGTTTAAAGTAGACATTAACTATTGTAGGTTTAAAATAAATGTAGAATTAACTTACTTCTAAATATAGTAGAAAAACTTAATAATAGAAAATCTAAATAGTAATATTATATCATAGCGAACAATTAAAAAAATTGAAATGTCCCGAGACATGACGTTAAACTGCGCTCCTCTTTATTTGGCACTTTTAGAGCTTAAAAGTGCCAATCTTCTTTTCCGTCATTATGTCTCCCTCCTCTCTAAATGTAATATTAGATAAAATGTTAGCATAATATTAAACTAGGAAATATATGTAGGTTTAAAGTAGACATTAACTATTGTAACTTTAAAACTAAATTTAGTATTAACTTACACCTAAACGTAGTAGAAATAAAAATACACATTTAAACTAAAATGTTAGCATAATAAAAAAGTAGTTAATAATTGCAGGCTTAAAGTAGATGTAAACTATTGAAACATTAATACTTAATGTAGTTTAACTTAATCCTAAATGTAGTAGAATTAAAATATTAATAGCCTAGTAGCTACATTGTCATTGTTTGCTGTCAACAATGCCTCTGTTTGCTTAAAAATACAGATTTAAACTAAAATGTTAGCATAACATAAAACTAGTAAATATATGTAGGTTTAAAGTAGACATTAACTATTGTAGGTTTAAAACTAAATGTAGAATTAACTTACATCTAAATATAGTTTAATAATTGCAGGTTTAAAGTAGTCGTAAACTATTAAAAATGTAATACTTTATGTAGTTTAAAATAACCCTAAATGTAGTAGAATTAAAATCTTAATAGCCTAGTAGCTACATTGTCATTGTTTGCTGTCAACAATGCCTCTGTTTGCTTAAAAATACAGATTTAAACTAAAATGTTAGCACAACATAAAACTAGTAAATATATGTAGGTTTAAAGTAGACATTAACTATTGTAGGTTTAAAACTAAATGTAGAATTAACTTACATCTAAATATAGTTTAATAATTGCAGGTTTAAAGTAGTCGTAAACTATTAAAAATGTAATACTTAATGTAGTTTAAAATAATCCTAAATGTAGTAGAATTAAAATCTTAATAGCCTAGTAGCTACATTGTCATTGTTTGCTGTCAACAATGCCTCTGTTTGCTTAAAAATACAGATTTAAACTAAAATGTTAGCATAACATAAAACTAGTAAATATATGTAGGTTTAAAGTAGACATTAACTATTGTAGGTTTAAAATAAATGTAGAATTAACTTACTTCTAAATATAGTAGAAAAACTTAATAATAGAAAATCTAAATAGTAATATTATATCATAGCGAACAATTAATAAAATTGAAATGTCCCGAGACATGACGTTAAACTGCGCTCCTCTTTATTTGGCACTTTTAGAGCTTAAAAGTGCCAATCTTCTTTTCCGTCATTATGTCTCCCTCCTCTCTAAATGTAATATTAGATAAAATGTTAGCATAATATTAAACTAGGAAATATATGTAGGTTTAAAGTAGACATTAACTATTGTAACTTTAAAACTAAATTTAGTATTAACTAACACCTAAACGTAGTAGAAATAAAAATACACATTTAAACTAAAATGTTAGCATAATAAAAGAGTAGTTAATAATTGCAGGCTTAAAGTAGATGTCAACTATTTAAACATTAATACTTAATGTAGTTTAACTTAACCCTAAATGTAGTAGAATAAAAATCTTAATAGCCTAGTAGCTACATTGTCATTGTTTGCTGTCAACAATGCCTCTGTTTGCTTAAAAATACAGATTTAAACTAAAATGTTAGCATAACATAAAACTAGTAAATATATGTAGGTTTAAAGTAGACATTAACTATTGTAGGTTTAAAACTAAATGTAGAATTAACTTACATCTAAATATAGTTTAATAATTGCAGGTTTAAAGTAGTCGTAAACTATTAAAAATGTAATACTTAATGTAGTTTAAATTAACCCTAAATGTAGTAGAATTAAAATCTTAATAGCCTAGTAGCTACATTGTCATTGTTTGCTGTCAACAATGCCTCTGTTTGCTTAAAAATACAGATTTAAACTAAAATGTTAGCATAACATAAAACTAGTAAACATATGTAGGTTTAAAGTAGACATTAACTATTGTAGGTTTAAAACTAAATGTAGAATTAACTTACTTCTAAATATAGTAGAAAAACTTAATAATAGAAAATCTAAATAGTAATATTATATCATAGCGAACAATTAAAAAAAATTGAAATGTCCCGAGACATGACGATAAACTGCGCTCCTCTTTATTTGGCACTTTTAGAGCTTAAAAGTGCCAATCTTCTTTTCCGTCATTATGTCTCCCTCCTCTCTAAATGTAATATTAGATAAAATGTTAGCATAATATTAAACTAGGAAATATATGTAGGTTTAAAGTAGACATTAACTATTGTAACTTTAAAACTAAATTTAGTATTAATTTACACCTAAACGTAGTAGAAATAAAAATACACATTTAAACTAAAATGTTAGCATAATAAAAAAGTAGTTAATAATTGCAGGCTTAAAGTAGATGTAAACTATTGAAACATTAATACTTAATGTAGTTTAACTTAATCCTAAATGTAGTAGAATTAAAATATTAATAGCCTAGTAGCTACATTGTCATTGTTTGCTGTCAACAATGCCTCTGTTTGCTTAAAAATACAGATTTAAACTAAAATGTTAGCATAACATAAAACTAGTAAATATATGTAGGTTTAAAGTAGACATTAACTATTGTAGGTTTAAAACTAAATGTAGAATTAACTTACATCTAAATATAGTTTAATAATTGCAGGTTTAAAATAGTCGTAAACTATTAAAAATGTAATACTTAATGTAGTTTAAATTAACCCTAAATGTAGTAGAATTAAAATCTTAATAGCCTAGTAGCTACATTGTCATTGTTTGCTGTCAACAATGCCTCTGTTTGCTTAAAAATACAGATTTAAACTAAAATGTTAGCATAACATAAAACTAGTAAATATATGTAGGTTTAAAGTAGACATTAACTATTGTAGGTTTAAAACTAAATGTAGAATTAACTTACATCTAAATATAGTTTAATAATTGCATGTTTAAAGTAGTCGTAAACTATTAAAAATGTAATACTTAATGTAGTTTAAAATAACCCTAAATGTAGTAGAATTAAAATCTTAATAGCCTAGTAGCTACATTGTCATTGTTTGCTGTCAACAATGCCTCTGTTTGCTTAAAAATACAGATTTAAACTAAAATGTTAGCACAACATAAAACTAGTAAATATATGTAGGTTTAAAGTAGACATTAACTATTGTAGGTTTAAAACTAAATGTAGAATTAACTTACATCTAAATATAGTTTAATAATTGCAGGTTTAAAATAGTCGTAAACTATTAAAAATGTAATACTTAATGTAGTTTAAAATAACCCTAAATGTAGTAGAATTAAAATCTTAATAGCCTAGTAGCTACATTGTCATTGTTTGCTGTCAACAATGCCTCTGTTTGCTTAAAAATACAGATTTAAACTAAAATGTTAGCATAACATAAAACTAGTAAATATATGTAGGTTTAAAGTAGACATTAACTATTGTAGGTTTAAAACTAAATGTAGAATTAACTTACATCTAAATATAGTTTAATAATTGCAGGTTTAAAGTAGTCGTAAACTATTAAAAATGTAATACTTAATGTAGTTTAAAATAATCCTAAATGTAGTAGAATTAAAATCTTAATAGCCTAGTAGCTACATTGTCATTGTTTGCTGTCAACAATGCCTCTGTTTGCTTAAAAATACAGATTTAAACTAAAATGTTAGCATAACATAAAACTAGTAAATATATGTAGGTTTAAAGTAGACATTAACTATTGTAGGTTTAAAATAAATGTAGAATTAACTTACTTCTAAATATAGTAGAAAAACTTAATAATAGAAAATCTAAATAGTAATATTATATCATAGCGAACAATTAAAAAAATTGAAATGTCCCGAGACATGACGTTAAACTGCGCTCCTCTTTATTTGGCACTTTTAGAGCTTAAAAGTGCCAATCTTCTTTTCCGTCATTATGTCTCCCTCCTCTCTAAATGTAATATTAGATAAAATGTTAGCATAATATTAAACTAGGAAATATATGTAGGTTTAAAGTAGACATTAACTATTGTAACTTTAAAACTAAATTTAGTATTAACTTACACCTAAACGTAGTAGAAATAAAAATACACATTTAAACTAAAATGTTAGCATAATAAAAAAGTAGTTAATAATTGCAGGCTTAAAGTAGATGTAAACTATTGAAACATTAATACTTAATGTAGTTTAACTTAATCCTAAATGTAGTAGAATTAAAATATTAATAGCCTAGTAGCTACATTGTCATTGTTTGCTGTCAACAATGCCTCTGTTTGCTTAAAAATACAGATTTAAACTAAAATGTTAGCATAACATAAAACTAGTAAATATATGTAGGTTTAAAGTAGACATTAACTATTGTAGGTTTAAAACTAAATGTAGAATTAACTTACATCTAAATATAGTTTAATAATTGCAGGTTTAAAGTAGTCGTAAACTATTAAAAATGTAATACTTAATGTAGTTTAAATTAACCCTAAATGTAGTAGACTTAAAATCTTAATAGCCTAGTAGCTACATTGTCATTGTTTGCTGTCAACAATGCCTCTGTTTGCTTAAAAATACAGATTTAAACTAAAATGTTAGCATAACATAAAACTAGTAAATATATGTAGGTTTAAAGTAGACATTAACTATTGTAGGTTTAAAACTAAATGTAGAATTAACTTACATCTAAATATAGTTTAATAATTGCAGGTTTAAAGTAGTCGTAAACTATTAAAAATGTAATACTTAATGTAGTTTAAAATAACCCTAAATGTAGTAGAATTAAAATCTTAATAGCCTAGTAGCTACATTGTCATTGTTTGCTGTCAACAATGCCTCTGTTTGCTTAAAAATACAGATTTAAACTAAAATGTTAGCACAACATAAAACTAGTAAATATATGTAGGTTTAAAGTAGACATTAACTATTGTAGGTTTAAAACTAAATGTAGAATTAACTTACATCTAAATATAGTTTAATAATTGCAGGTTTAAAATAGTCATAAACTATTAAAAATGTAATACTTAATGTAGTTTAAATTAACCCTAAATGTAGTAGAATTAAAATCTTAATAGCCTAGTAGCTACATTGTCATTGTTTGCTGTCAACAATGCCTCTGTTTGCTTAAAAATACAGATTTAAACTAAAATGTTAGCATAACATAAAACTAGTAAATATATGTAGGTTTAAAGTAGACATTAACTATTGTAGGTTTAAAACTAAATGTAGAATTAACTTACATCTAAATATAGTTTTATAATTGCAGGTTTAAAGTAGTCGTAAACTATTAAAAATGTAATACTTAATGTAGTTTAAATTAACCCTAAATGTAGTAGAATTAAAATCTGAATAGCCTAGTAGCTACATTGTCATTGTTTGCTGTCAACAATGCCTCTGTTTGCTTAAAAATACAGATTTAAACTAAAATGTTAGCATAACATTAAACTAGTAAATATATGTAGGTTTAAAGTAGACATTAACTATTGTAGGTTTAAAACTAAATGTAGAATTAACTTACTTCTAAATATAGTAGAAAAACTTAATAATAGAAAATCTAAATAGTAATATTATATCATAGCGAACAATTAAAAAAATTGAAATGTCCCGAGACATGACGTTAAACTGCGCTCCTCTTTATTTGGCACTTTTAGAGCTTAAAAGTGCCAATCTTCTTTTCCGTCATTATGTCTCCCTCCTCTCTAAATGTAATATTAGATAAAATGTTAGCATAATATTAAACTAGGAAATATATGTAGGTTTAAAGTAGACATTAACTATTGTAACTTTAAAACTAAATTTAGTATTAACTTACACCTAAACGTAGTAGAAATAAAAATACACATTTAAACTAAAATGTTAGCATAATAAAAAAGTAGTTAATAATTGCAGGCTTAAAGTAGATGTAAACTATTGAAACATTAATACTTAATGTAGTTTAACTTAATCCTAAATGTAGTAGAATTAAAATATTAATAGCCTAGTAGCTACATTGTCATTGTTTGCTGTCAACAATGCCTCTGTTTGCTTAAAAATACTGATTTAAACTAAAATGTTAGCATAACATAAAACTAGTAAATATATGTAGGTTTAAAGTAGACATTAACTATTGTAGGTTTAAAACTAAATGTAGAATTAACTTACATCTAAATATAGTTTAATAATTGCAGGTTTAAAATAGTCGTAAACTATTAAAAATGTAATACTTAATGTAGTTTAAATTAACCCTAAATGTAGTAGAATTAAAATCTGAATAGCCTAGTAGCTACATTGTCATTGTTTGCTGTCAACAATGCCTCTGTTTGCTTAAAAATACAGATTTAAACTAAAATGTTAGCATAACATTAAACTAGTAAATATATGTAGGTTTAAAGTAGACATTAACTATTGTAGGTTTAAAACTAAATGTAGAATTAACTTACATCTAAATATAGTTTAATAATTGCAGGTTTAAAGTAGTCGTAAACTATTAAAAATGTAATACTTAATGTAGTTTAAATTAACCCTAAATGTAGTAGAATTAAAATCTTAATAGCCTAGTAGCTACATTGTCATTGTTTGCTGTCAACAATGCCTCTGTTTGCTTAAAAATACAGATTTAAACTAAAATGTTAGCATAACATAAAACTAGTAAACATATGTAGGTTTAAAGTAGACATTAACTATTGTAGGTTTAAAACTAAATGTAGAATTAACTTACTTCTAAATATAGTAGAAAAACTTAATAATAGAAAATCTAAATAGTAATATTATATCATAGCGAACAATTAAAAAAAATTGAAATGTCCCGAGACATGACGATAAACTGCGCTCCTCTTTATTTGGCACTTTTAGAGCTTAAAAGTGCCAATCTTCTTTTCCGTCATTATGTCTCCCTCCTCTCTAAATGTAATATTAGATAAAATGTTAGCATAATATTAAACTAGGAAATATATGTAGGTTTAAAGTAGACATTAACTATTGTAACTTTAAAACTAAATTTAGTATTAATTTACACCTAAACGTAGTAGAAATAAAAATACACATTTAAACTAAAATGTTAGCATAATAAAAAAGTAGTTAATAATTGCAGGCTTAAAGTAGATGTAAACTATTGAAACATTAATACTTAATGTAGTTTAACTTAATCCTAAATGTAGTAGAATTAAAATATTAATAGCCTAGTAGCTACATTGTCATTGTTTGCTGTCAACAATGCCTCGATTTGCTTAAAAATACAGATTTAAACTAAAATGTTAGCATAACATAAAACTAGTAAATATATGTAGGTTTAAAGTAGACATTAACTATTGTAGGTTTAAAACTAAATGTAGAATTAACTTACATCTATATATAGTTTAATAATTGCAGGTTTAAAATAGTCGTAAACTATTAAAAATGTAATACTTAATGTAGTTTAAATTAACCCTAAATGTAGTAGAATTAAAATCTTAATAGCCTAGTAGCTACATTGTCATTGTTTGCTGTCAACAATGCCTCTGTTTGCTTAAAAATACAGATTTAAACTAAAATGTTAGCATAACATAAAACTAGTAAATATATGTAGGTTTAAAGTAGACATTAACTATTGTAGGTTTTAAACTAAATGTAGAATTAACTTACTTCTAAATATAGTAGAAAAACTTAATAATAGAAAATCTAAATAGTAATATTATATCATAGCGAACAATTAAAAAAATTGAAATGTCCCGAGACATGACGTTAAACTGCGCTCCTCTTTATTTGGCACTTTTAGAGCTTAAAAGTGCCAATCTTCTTTTCCGTCATTATGTCTCCCTCCTCTCTAAATGTAATATTAGATAAAATGTTAGCATAATATTAAACTAGGAAATATATGTAGGTTTAAAGTAGACATTAACTATTGTAACTTTAAAACTAAATTTAGTATTAATTTACACCTAAACGTAGTAGAAATAAAAATACACATTTAAACTAAAATGTTAGCATAATAAAAAAGTAGTTAATAATTGCAGGCTTAAAGTAGATGTAAACTATTGAAACATTAATACTTAATGTAGTTTAACTTAATCCTAAATGTAGTAGAATTAAAATATTAATAGCCTAGTAGCTACATTGTCATTGTTTGCTGTCAACAATGCCTCTGTTTGCTTAAAAATACAGATTTAAACTAAAATGTTAGCATAACATAAAACTAGTAAATATATGTAGGTTTAAAGTAGACATTAACTATTGTAGGTTTAAAACTAAATGTAGAATTAACTTACATCTATATATAGTTTAATAATTGCAGGTTTAAAATAGTCGTAAACTATTAAAAATGTAATACTTAATGTAGTTTAAATTAACCCTAAATGTAGTAGAATTAAAATCTTAATAGCCTAGTAGCTACATTGTCATTGTTTGCTGTCAACAATGCCTCTGTTTGCTTAAAAATACAGATTTAAACTAAAATGTTAGCATAACATAAAACTAGTAAATATATGTAGGTTTAAAGTAGACATTAACTATTGTAGGTTTTAAACTAAATGTACAATTAACTTACTTCTAAATATAGTAGAAAAACTTAATAATAGAAAATCTAAATAGTAATATTATATCATAGCGAACAATTAAAAAAATTGAAATGTCCCGAGACATGACGTTAAACTGCGCTCCTCTTTATTTGGCACTTTTAGAGCTTAAAAGTGCCAATCTTCTTTTCCGTCATTATGTCTCCCTCCTCTCTAAATGTAATATTAGATAAAATGTTAGCATAATATTAAACTAGGAAATATATGTAGGTTTAAAATAGACATTAACTTTTGTAACTTTAAAACTAAATTTAGTATTAACTAACACCTAAACGTAGTAGAAATAAAAATACACATTTAAACTAAAATGTTAGCATAATAAAAGAGTAGTTAATAATTGCAGGCTTAAAGTAGATGTCAACTATTTAAACATTAATACTTAATGTAGTTTAACTTAATCCTAAATGTAGTAGAATTAAAATCTTAATAGCCTAGTAGCTACATTGTCATTGTTTGCTGTCAACAATGCCTCTGTTTGCTTAAAAATACAGATTTAAACTAAAATGTTAGCATAACATAAAACTAGTAAATATATGTAGGTTTAAAGTAGACATTAACTATTGTAGGTTTAAAACTAAATGTAGAATTAACTTACATCTAAATATAGTTTAATAATTGCAGGTTTAAAGTAGTCGTAAACTATTAAAAATGTAATATTTAATGTAGTTTAAAATAACCCTAAATGTAGTAGAATTAAAATCTTAATAGCCTAGTAGCTACATTGTCATTGTTTGCTGTCAACAATGCCTCTGTTTGCTTAAAAATACAGATTTAAACTAAAATGTTAGCATAACATAAAACTAGTAAATATATGTAGGTTTAAAGTAGACATTAACTATTGTAGGTTTAAAACTAAATGTAGAATTAACTTACTTCTAAATATAGTAGAAAAACTTAAATATGGAAAATCTAAATAGTAATATTATATCATAGCGAACAATTAAAAAAATTGAAATGTCCCGAGACATGACGTTAAACTGCGCTCCTCTTTATTTGGCACTTTTAGAGCTTAAAAGTGCCAATCTTCTTTTCCGTCATTATGTCTCCCTCCTCTCTAAATGTAATATTAGATAAAATGTTAGCATAATATTAAACTAGGAAATATATGTAGGTTTAAAGTAGACATTAACTATTGTAACGTTAAAACTAAATTTAGTATTAACTAACACCTAAACGTAGTAGAAATAAAAATACACATTTAAACTAAAATGTTAGCATAATAAAAGAGTAGTTAATAATTGCATGCTTAAAGTAGATGTCAACTATTTAAACATTAATACTTAATGTAGTTTAACTTAATCCTAAATGTAGTAGAATTAAAATCTTAATAGCCTAGTAGCTACATTGTCATTGTTTGCTGTCAACAATGCCTCTGTTTGCTTAAAAATACAGATTTAAACTAAAATGTTAGCATAACATAAAACTAGTAAATATATGTAGGTTTAAAGTAGACATTAACTATTGTAGGTTTAAAACTAAATGTAGAATTAACTTACATCTAAATATAGTTTAATAATTGCAGGTTTAAAGTAGTCGTAAACTATTAAAAATGTAATACTTAATGTAGTTTAAAATAACCCTAAATGTAGTAGAATTAAAATCTTAATAGCCTAGTAGCTACATTGTTATTGTTTGCTGTCAACAATGCCTCTGTTTGCTTAAAAATACAGATTTAAACTAAAATGTTAGCATAACATAAAACTAGTAAATATATGTAGGTTTAAAGTAGACATTAACTATTGTAGGTTTAAAACTAAATGTAGAATTAACTTACTTCTAAATATAGTAGAAAAACTTAATAATAGAAAATCTAAATAGTAATATTATATCATAGCGAACAATTAAAAAAATTGAAATGTCCCGAGACATGACGTTAAACTGCGCTCCTCTTTATTTGGCACTTTTAGAGCTTAAAAGTGCCAATCTTCTTTTCCGTCATTATGTCTCCCTCCTCTCTAAATGTAATATTAGATAAAATGTTAGCATAATATTAAACTAGGAAATATATGTAGGTTTAAAGTAGACATTAACTATTGTAACTTTAAAACTAAATTTAGTATTAACTTACACCTAAACGTAGTAGAAATAAAAATACACATTTAAACTAAAATGTTAGCATAATAAAAAAGTAGTTAATAATTGCAGGCTTAAAGTAGATGTAAACTATTTAAACATTAATACTTAATGTAGTTTAGCTTAATCCTAAATGTAGTAGAATTAAAATCTTAATAGCCTAATAGCTACATTGTCATTGTTTGCTGTCAACAATGCCTCTGTTTGCTTTAAAATACAGATTTAAATTAAAATGTTAGCATAACATAAAACTAGTAAATATATGTAGGTTTAAAGTAGACATTAACTATTGTAGGTTTAAAACTAAATGTACAATTAACTTACATCTAAATGTAGTAGAAATAAAAATACAGATTTAAACTAAAATGTTAGCATAATATAAAAGTAGTTAATAATTGCAGGCTTAAAGTAGATGTAAACTATTTAAACATTAATACTTAATGTAGTTTAACTTAACCCTAAATGTAGTAGAATTAAAATCTTAATAGCCTAGTAGCTATATTGTCATTGTTTGCTGTCAACAATGCCTCTGTTTGCTTAAAAATACAGATTTAAACTAAAATGTTAGCATAACATAAAACTAGTAAATATATGTAGGTTTAAAGTAGACATTAACTATTGTAGGTTTAAAACTAAATGTAGAATTAACTTACATCTAAATATAGTTTAATAATTGCAGGTTTAAAGTAGTCGTAAACTATTAAAAATGTAATACTTAATGTAGTTTAAATTAACCCTAAATGTAGTAGAATTAAAATCTGAATAGCCTAGTAGCTACATTGTCATTGTTTGCTGTCAACAATGCCTCTGTTTGCTTAAAAATACAGATTTAAACTAAAATGTTAGCATAACATTAAACTAGTAAATATATGTAGGTTTAACGTAGACATTAACTATTGTAGGTTTAAAACTAAATGTAGAATTAACTTACATCTAAATATAGTTTAATAATTGCAGGTTTAAAGTAGTCGTAAACTATTAAAAATGTAATACTTAATGTAGTTTAAATTAACCCTAAATGTAGTAGAATTAAAATCTTAATAGCCTAGTAGCTACATTGTCATTGTTTGCTGTCAACAATGCCTCTGTTTGCTTAAAAATACAGATTTAAACTAAAATGTTAGCATAACATAAAACTAGTAAACATATGTAGGTTTAAAGTAGACATTAACTATTGTAGGTTTAAAACTAAATGTAGAATTAACTTACTTCTAAATATAGTAGAAAAACTTAATAATAGAAAATCTAAATAGTAATATTATATCATAGCGAACAATTAAAAAAAATTGAAATGTCCCGAGACATGACGATAAACTGCGCTCCTCTTTATTTGGCACTTTTAGAGCTTAAAAGTGCCAATCTTCTTTTCCGTCATTATGTCTCCCTCCTCTCTAAATGTAATATTAGATAAAATGTTAGCATAATATTAAACTAGGAAATATATGTAGGTTTAAAGTAGACATTAACTATTGTAACTTTAAAACTAAATTTAGTATTAATTTACACCTAAACGTAGTAGAAATAAAAATACACATTTAAACTAAAATGTTAGCATAATAAAAAAGTAGTTAATAATTGCAGGCTTAAAGTAGATGTAAACTATTGAAACATTAATACTTAATGTAGTTTAACTTAATCCTAAATGTAGTAGAATTAAAATCTTAATAGCCTAGTAGCTACATTGTCATTGTTTGCTGTCAACAATGCCTCTGTTTGCTTAAAAATACAGATTTAAACTAAAATGTTAGCATAACATAAAACTAGTAAATATATGTAGGTTTAAAGTAGACATTAACTATTGTAGGTTTAAAACTAAATGTAGAATTAACTTACATCTAAATATAGTTTAATAATTGCAGGTTTAAAGTAGTCGTAAACTATTAAAAATGTAATATTTAATGTAGTTTAAAATAACCCTAAATGTAGTAGAATTAAAATCTTAATAGCCTAGTAGCTACATTGTCATTGTTTGCTGTCAACAATGCCTCTGTTTGCTTAAAAATACAGATTTAAACTAAAATGTTAGCATAACATAAAACTAGTAAATATATGTAGGTTTAAAGTAGACATTAACTATTGTAGGTTTAAAACTAAATGTAGAATTAACTTACTTCTAAATATAGTAGAAAAACTTAAATATGGAAAATCTAAATAGTAATATTATATCATAGCGAACAATTAAAAAAATTGAAATGTCCCGAGACATGACGTTAAACTGCGCTCCTCTTTATTTGGCACTTTTAGAGCTTAAAAGTGCCAATCTTCTTTTCCGTCATTATGTCTCCCTCCTCTCTAAATGTAATATTAGATAAAATGTTAGCATAATATTAAACTAGGAAATATATGTAGGTTTAAAGTAGACATTAACTATTGTAACGTTAAAACTAAATTTAGTATTAACTAACACCTAAACGTAGTAGAAATAAAAATACACATTTAAACTAAAATGTTAGCATAATAAAAGAGTAGTTAATAATTGCATGCTTAAAGTAGATGTCAACTATTTAAACATTAATACTTAATGTAGTTTAACTTAATCCTAAATGTAGTAGAATTAAAATCTTAATAGCCTAGTAGCTACATTGTCATTGTTTGCTGTCAACAATGCCTCTGTTTGCTTAAAAATACAGATTTAAACTAAAATGTTAGCATAACATAAAACTAGTAAATATATGTAGGTTTAAAGTAGACATTAACTATTGTAGGTTTAAAACTAAATGTAGAATTAACTTACATCTAAATATAGTTTAATAATTGCAGGTTTAAAGTAGTCGTAAACTATTAAAAATGTAATACTTAATGTAGTTTAAAATAACCCTAAATGTAGTAGAATTAAAATCTTAATAGCCTAGTAGCTACATTGTTATTGTTTGCTGTCAACAATGCCTCTGTTTGCTTAAAAATACAGATTTAAACTAAAATGTTAGCATAACATAAAACTAGTAAATATATGTAGGTTTAAAGTAGACATTAACTATTGTAGGTTTTAAACTAAATGTACAATTAACTTACATCTAAATGTAGTAGAAATAAAAATACAGATTTAAACTAAAATGTTAGCATAATATAAAAGTAGTTAATAATTGCAGGCTTAAAGTAGATGTAAACTATTTAAACATTAATACTTAATGTAGTTTAACTTAACCCTAAATGTAGTAGAATTAAAATCTTAATAGCCTAGTAGCTATATTGTCATTGTTTGCTGTCAACAATGCCTCTGTTTGCTTAAAAATACAGATTTAAACTAAAATGTTAGCATAACATAAAACTAGTAAATATATGTAGGTTTAAAGTAGACATTAACTATTGTAGGTTTAAAACTAAATGTAGAATTAACTTACATCTAAATATAGTTTAATAATTGCAGGTTTAAAGTAGTCGTAAACTATTAAAAATTTATACTTAATGTAGTTTAAATTAACCCTAAATGTAGTAGAATTAAAATCTGAATAGCCTAGTAGCTACATTGTCATTGTTTGCTGTCAACAATGCCTCTGTTTGCTTAAAAATACAGATTTAAACTAAAATGTTAGCATAACATTAAACTAGTAAATATATGTAGGTTTAACGTAGACATTAACTATTGTAGGTTTAAAACTAAATGTAGAATTAACTTACATCTAAATATAGTTTAATAATTGCAGGTTTAAAGTAGTCGTAAACTATTAAAAATGTAATACTTAATGTAGTTTAAATTAACCCTAAATGTAGTAGAATTAAAATCTTAATAGCCTAGTAGCTACATTGTCATTGTTTGCTGTCAACAATGCCTCTGTTTGCTTAAAAATACAGATTTAAACTAAAATGTTAGCATAACATAAAACTAGTAAACATATGTAGGTTTAAAGTAGACATTAACTATTGTAGGTTTAAAACTAAATGTAGAATTAACTTACTTCTAAATATAGTAGAAAAACTTAATAATAGAAAATCTAAATAGTAATATTATATCATAGCGAACAATTAAAAAAAATTGAAATGTCCCGAGACATGACGATAAAATGCGCTCCTCTTTATTTGGCACTTTTAGAGCTTAAAAGTGCCAATCTTCTTTTCCGTCATTATGTCTCCCTCCTCTCTAAATGTAATATTAGATAAAATGTTAGCATAATATTAAACTAGGAAATATATGTAGGTTTAAAGTAGACATTAACTATTGTAACTTTAAAACTAAATTTAGTATTAATTTACACCTAAACGTAGTAGAAATAAAAATACACATTTAAACTAAAATGTTAGCATAATAAAAAAGTAGTTAATAATTGCAGGCTTAAAGTAGATGTAAACTATTGAAACATTAATACTTAATGTAGTTTAACTTAATCCTAAATGTAGTAGAATTAAAATATTAATAGCCTAGTAGCTACATTGTCATTGTTTGCTGTCAACAATGCCTCTGTTTGCTTAAAAATACAGATTTAAACTAAAATGTTAGCATAACATAAAACTAGTAAATATATGTAGGTTTAAAGTAGACATTAACTATTGTAGGTTTAAAACTAAATGTAGAATTAACTTACATCTATATATAGTTTAATAATTGCAGGTTTAAAATAGTCGTAAACTATTAAAAATGTAATACTTAATGTAGTTTAAATTAACCCTAAATGTAGTAGAATTAAAATCTTAATAGCCTAGTAGCTACATTGTCATTGTTTGCTGTCAACAATGCCTCTGTTTGCTTAAAAATACAGATTTAAACTAAAATGTTAGCATAACATAAAACTAGTAAATATATGTAGGTTTAAAGTAGACATTAACTATTGTAGGTTTTAAACTAAATGTAGAATTAACTTACTTCTAAATATAGTAGAAAAACTTAATAATAGAAAATCTAAATAGTAATATTATATCATAGCGAACAATTAAAAAAATTGAAATGTCCCGAGACATGACGTTAAACTGCGCTCCTCTTTATTTGGCACTTTTAGAGCTTAAAAGTGCCAATCTTCTTTTCCGTCATTATGTCTCCCTCCTCTCTAAATGTAATATTAGATAAAATGTTAGCATAATATTAAACTAGGAAATATATGTAGGTTTAAAGTAGACATTAACTATTGTAACTTTAAAACTAAATTTAGTATTAATTTACACCTAAACGTAGTAGAAATAAAAATACACATTTAAACTAAAATGTTAGCATAATAAAAAAGTAGTTAATAATTGCAGGCTTAAAGTAGATGTAAACTATTGAAACATTAATACTTAATGTAGTTTAACTTAATCCTAAATGTAGTAGAATTAAAATCTTAATAGCCTAGTAGCTACATTGTCATTGTTTGCTGTCAACAATGCCTCTGTTTGCTTAAAAATACAGATTTAAACTAAAATGTTAGCATAACATAAAACTAGTAAATATATGTAGGTTTAAAGTAGACATTAACTATTGTAGGTTTAAAACTAAATGTAGACTTAACTTACATCTAAATATAGTTTAATAATTGCAGGTTTAAAATAGTCGTAAACTATTAAAAATGTAATACTTAATGTAGTTTAAAATAACCCTAAATGTAGTAGAATTAAAATCTTAATAGCCTAGTAGCTACATTGTCATTGTTTGCTGTCAACAATGCCTCTGTTTGCTTAAAAATACAGATTTAAACTAAAATGTTAGCATAACATAAAACTAGTAAATATATGTAGGTTTAAAGTAGACATTAACTATTGTAGGTTTAAAACTAAATGTAGAATTAACTTACATCTAAATGTAGTAGAAAAAAAATACACATTTAAACTAAAATGTTAGCATAATATAAAAGTAGTTAATAATTGCAGGCTTAAAGTAGATGTAAACTATTTAAACATTAATACTTAATGTAGTTTAACTTAACCCTAAATGTAGTAGAATTAAAATCTTAATAGCCTAGTAGCTACATTGTCATTGTTTGCTGTCAACAATGCCTCTGTTTGCTTAAAAATACAGATTTAAACTAAAATGTTAGCATAACATAAAACTAGTAAATATATGTAGGTTTAAAGTAGACATTAACTATTGTAGGTTTAAAACTAAATGTAGAATTAACTTACATCTAAATATAGTTTAATAATTGCAGGTTTAAAGTAGTCGTAAACTATTAAAAATGTAATACTTAATGTAGTTTAAAATAACCCTAAATGTAGTAGAATTAAAATCTTAATAGCCTAGTAGCTACATTGTTATTGTTTGCTGTCAACAATGCCTCTGTTTGCTTAAAAATACAGATTTAAACTAAAATGTTAGCATAACATAAAACTAGTAAATATATGTAGGTTTAAAGTAGACATTAACTATTGTAGGTTTAAAACTAAATGTAGAATTAACTTACTTCTAAATATAGTAGAAAAACTTAATAATAGAAAATCTAAATAGTAATATTATATCATAGCGAACAATTAAAAAAATTGAAATGTCCCGAGACATGACGTTAAACTGCGCTCCTCTTTATTTGGCACTTTTAGAGCTTAAAAGTGCCAATCTTCTTTTCCGTCATTATGTCTCCCTCCTCTCTAAATGTAATATTAGATAAAATGTTAGCATAATATTAAACTAGGAAATATATGTAGGTTTAAAGTAGACATTAACTATTGTAACTTTAAAACTAAATTTAGTATTAATTTACACCTAAACGTAGTAGAAATAAAAATACACATTTAAACTAAAATGTTAGCATAATAAAAAAGTAGTTAATAATTGCAGGCTTAAAGTAGATGTAAACTATTGAAACATTAATACTTAATGTAGTTTAACTTAATCCTAAATGTAGTAGAATTAAAATATTAATAGCCTAGTAGCTACATTGTCATTGTTTGCTGTCAACAATGCCTCTGTTTGCTTAAAAATACAGATTTAAACTAAAATGTTAGCATAACATAAAACTAGTAAATATATGTAGGTTTAAAGTAGACATTAACTATTGTAGGTTTAAAACTAAATGTAGAATTAACTTACATCTATATATAGTTTAATAATTGCAGGTTTAAAATAGTCGTAAACTATTAAAAATGTAATACTTAATGTAGTTTAAATTAACCCTAAATGTAGTAGAATTAAAATCTTAATAGCCTAGTAGCTACATTGTCATTGTTTGCTGTCAACAATGCCTCTGTTTGCTTAAAAATACAGATTTAAACTAAAATGTTAGCATAACATAAAACTAGTAAATATATGTAGGTTTAAAGTAGACATTAACTATTGTAGGTTTTAAACTAAATGTAGAATTAACTTACTTCTAAATATAGTAGAAAAACTTAATAATAGAAAATCTAAATAGTAATATTATATCATAGCGAACAATTAAAAAAATTGAAATGTCCCGAGACATGACGTTAAACTGCGCTCCTCTTTATTTGGCACTTTTAGAGCTTAAAAGTGCCAATCTTCTTTTCCGTCATTATGTCTCCCTCCTCTCTAAATGTAATATTAGATAAAATGTTAGCATAATATTAAACTAGGAAATATATGTAGGTTTAAAATAGACATTAACTATTGTAACGTTAAAACTAAATTTAGTATTAACTAACACCTAAACGTAGTAGAAATAAAAATACACATTTAAACTAAAATGTTAGCATAATAAAAGAGTAGTTAATAATTGCATGCTTAAAGTAGATGTCAACTATTTAAACATTAATACTTAATGTAGTTTAACTTAATCCTAAATGTAGTAGAATTAAAATCTTAATAGCCTAGTAGCTACATTGTCATTGTTTGCTGTCAACAATGCCTCTGTTTGCTTAAAAATACAGATTTAAACTAAAATGTTAGCATAACATAAAACTAGTAAATATATGTAGGTTTAAAGTAGACATTAACTATTGTAGGTTTAAAACTAAATGTAGAATTAACTTACATCGAAATATAGTTTAATAATTGCAGGTTTAAAGTAGTCGTAAACTATTAAAAATGTAATACTTAATGTAGTTTAAAATAACCCTAAATGTAGTAGAATTAAAATCTTAATAGCCTAGTAGCTACATTGTTATTGTTTGCTGTCAACAATGCCTCTGTTTGCTTAAAAATACAGATTTAAACTAAAATGTTAGCATAACATAAAACTAGTAAATATATGTAGGTTTAAAGTAGACATTAACTATTGTAGGTTTAAAACTAAATGTAGAATTAACTTACTTCTAAATATAGTAGAAAAACTTAATAATAGAAAATCTAAATAGTAATATTATATCATAGCGAACAATTAAAAAAATTGAAATGTCCCGAGACATGACGTTAAACTGCGCTCCTCTTTATTTGGCACTTTTAGAGCTTAAAAGTGCCAATCTTCTTTTCCGTCATTATGTCTCCCTCCTCTCTAAATGTAATATTAGATAAAATGTTAGCATAATATTAAACTAGGAAATATATGTAGGTTTAAAGTAGACATTAACTATTGTAACTTTAAAACTAAATTTAGTATTAACTTACACCTAAACGTAGTAGAAATAAAAATACACATTTAAACTAAAATGTTAGCATAATAAAAAAGTAGTTAATAATTGCAGGCTTAAAGTAGATGTAAACTATTTAAACATTAATACTTAATGTAGTTTAGCTTAATCCTAAATGTAGTAGAATTAAAATCTTAATAGCCTAATAGCTACATTGTCATTGTTTGCTGTCAACAATGCCTCTGTTTGCTTAAAAATACAGATTTAAACTAAAATGTTAGCATAACATAAAACTAGTAAATATATGTAGGTTTAAAGTAGACATTAACTATTGTAGGTTTAAAACTAAATGTAGAATTAACTTACATCTAAATGTAGTAGAAAAAAAATACACATTTAAACTAAAATGTTAGCATAATATAAAAGTAGTTAATAATTGCAGGCTTAAAGTAGATGTAAACTATTTAAACATTAATACTTAATGTAGTTTAACTTAACCCTAAATGTAGTAGAATTAAAATCTTAATAGCCTAGTAGCTACATTGTCATTGTTTGCTGTCAACAATGCCTCTGTTTGCTTAAAAATACAGATTTAAACTAAAATGTTAGCATAACATAAAACTAGTAAATATATGTAGGTTTAAAGTAGACATTAACTATTGTAGGTTTAAAACTAAATGTAGAATTAACTTACATCTAAATATAGTTTAATAATTGCAGGTTTAAAGTAGTCGTAAACTATTAAAAATGTAATACTAAATGTAGTTTAAAATAACCCTAAATGTAGTAGAATTAAAACCTTAATAGCCTAGTAGCTACATTGTCATTGTTTGCTGTCAACAATGCCTCTGTTTGCTTAAAAATACAGATTTAAACTAAAATGTTAGCATAACATAAAACTAGTAAATATATGTAGGTTTAAAGTAGACATTAACTATTGTAGGTTTAAAACTAAATGTAGACTTAACTTACATCTAAATATAGTTTAATAATTGCAGGTTTAAAATAGTCGTAAACTATTAAAAATGTAATACTTAATGTAGTTTAAAATAACCCTAAATGTAGTAGAATTAAAATCTTAATAGCCTAGTAGCTACATTGTCATTGTTTGCTGTCAACAATGCCTCTGTTTGCTTAAAAATACAGATTTAAACTAAAATGTTAGCATAACATAAAACTAGTAAATATATGTAGGTTTAAAGTAGACATTAACTATTGTAGGTTTAAAACTAAATGTAGAATTAACTTACATCTAAATGTAGTAGAAAAAAAATACACATTTAAACTAAAATGTTAGCATAATATAAAAGTAGTTAATAATTGCAGGCTTAAAGTAGATGTAAACTATTTAAACATTAATACTTAATGTAGTTTAACTTAACCCTAAATGTAGTAGAATTAAAATCTTAATAGCCTAGTAGCTACATTGTCATTGTTTGCTGTCAACAATGCCTCTGTTTGCTTAAAAATACAGATTTAAACTAAAATGTTAGCATAACATAAAACTAGTAAATATATGTAGGTTTAAAGTAGACATTAACTATTGTAGGTTTAAAACTAAATGTAGAATTAACTTACATCGAAATATAGTTTAATAATTGCAGGTTTAAAGTAGTCGTAAACTATTAAAAATGTAATACTTAATGTAGTTTAAAATAACCCTAAATGTAGTAGAATTAAAATCTTAATAGCCTAGTAGCTACATTGTTATTGTTTGCTGTCAACAATGCCTCTGTTTGCTTAAAAATACAGATTTAAACTAAAATGTTAGCATAACATAAAACTAGTAAATATATGTAGGTTTAAAGTAGACATTAACTATTGTAGGTTTAAAACTAAATGTAGAATTAACTTACTTCTAAATATAGTAGAAAAACTTAATAATAGAAAATCTAAATAGTAATATTATATCATAGCGAACAATTAAAAAAATTGAAATGTCCCGAGACATGACGTTAAACTGCGCTCCTCTTTATTTGGCACTTTTAGAGCTTAAAAGTGCCAATCTTCTTTTCCGTCATTATGTCTCCCTCCTCTCTAAATGTAATATTAGATAAAATGTTAGCATAATATTAAACTAGGAAATATATGTAGGTTTAAAGTAGACATTAACTATTGTAACTTTAAAACTAAATTTAGTATTAACTTACACCTAAACGTAGTAGAAATAAAAATACACATTTAAACTAAAATGTTAGCATAATAAAAAAGTAGTTAATAATTGCAGGCTTAAAGTAGATGTAAACTATTTAAACATTAATACTTAATGTAGTTTAGCTTAATCCTAAATGTAGTAGAATTAAAATCTTAATAGCCTAATAGCTACATTGTCATTGTTTGCTGTCAACAATGCCTCTGTTTGCTTAAAAATACAGATTTAAACTAAAATGTTAGCATAACATAAAACTAGTAAATATATGTAGGTTTAAAGTAGACATTAACTATTGTAGGTTTAAAACTAAATGTAGAATTAACTTACATCTAAATGTAGTAGAAAAAAAATACACATTTAAACTAAAATGTTAGCATAATATAAAAGTAGTTAATAATTGCAGGCTTAAAGTAGATGTAAACTATTTAAACATTAATACTTAATGTAGTTTAACTTAACCCTAAATGTAGTAGAATTAAAATCTTAATAGCCTAGTAGCTACATTGTCATTGTTTGCTGTCAACAATGCCTCTGTTTGCTTAAAAATACAGATTTAAACTAAAATGTTAGCATAACATAAAACTAGTAAATATATGTAGGTTTAAAGTAGACATTAACTATTGTAGGTTTAAAACTAAATGTAGAATTAACTTACATCTAAATATAGTTTAATAATTGCAGGTTTAAAGTAGTCGTAAACTATTAAAAATGTAATACTAAATGTAGTTTAAAATAACCCTAAATGTAGTAGAATTAAAACCTTAATAGCCTAGTAGCTACATTGTCATTGTTTGCTGTCAACAATGCCTCTGTTTGCTTAAAAATACAGATTTAAACTAAAATGTTAGCATAACATAAAACTAGTAAATATATGTAGGTTTAAAGTAGACATTAACTATTGTAGGTTTAAAACTAAATGTAGACTTAACTTACATCTAAATATAGTTTAATAATTGCAGGTTTAAAATAGTCGTAAACTATTAAAAATGTAATACTTAATGTAGTTTAAAATAACCCTAAATGTAGTAGAATTAAAATCTTAATAGCCTAGTAGCTACATTGTCATTGTTTGCTGTCAACAATGCCTCTGTTTGCTTAAAAATACAGATTTAAACTAAAATGTTAGCATAACATAAAACTAGTAAATATATGTAGGTTTAAAGTAGACATTAACTATTGTAGGTTTAAAACTAAATGTAGAATTAACTTACATCTAAATGTAGTAGAAAAAAAATACAGATTTAAACTAAAATGTTAGCATAATATAAAAGTAGTTAATAATTGCAGGCTTAAAGTAGATGTAAACTATTTAAACATTAATACTTAATGTAGTTTAACTTAACCCTAAATGTAGTAGAATTAAAATCTTAATAGCCTAGTAGCTATATTGTCATTGTTTGCTGTCAACAATGCCTCTGTTTGCTTAAAAATACAGATTTAAACTAAAATGTTAGCATAACATAAAACTAGTAAATATATGTAGGTTTAAAGTAGACATTAACTATTGTAGGTTTAAAACTAAATGTAGAATTAACTTACATCTAAATATAGTTTAATAATTGCAGGTTTAAAGTAGTCGTAAACTATTAAAAATTTATACTTAATGTAGTTTAAATTAACCCTAAATGTAGTAGAATTAAAATCTGAATAGCCTAGTAGCTACATTGTCATTGTTTGCTGTCAACAATGCCTCTGTTTGCTTAAAAATACAGATTTAAACTAAAATGTTAGCATAACATTAAACTAGTAAATATATGTAGGTTTAACGTAGACATTAACTATTGTAGGTTTAAAACTAAATGTAGAATTAACTTACATCTAAATATAGTTTAATAATTGCAGGTTTAAAGTAGTCGTAAACTATTAAAAATGTAATACTTAATGTAGTTTAAATTAACCCTAAATGTAGTAGAATTAAAATCTTAATAGCCTAGTAGCTACATTGTCATTGTTTGCTGTCAACAATGCCTCTGTTTGCTTAAAAATACAGATTTAAACTAAAATGTTAGCATAACATAAAACTAGTAAACATATGTAGGTTTAAAGTAGACATTAACTATTGTAGGTTTAAAACTAAATGTAGAATTAACTTACTTCTAAATATAGTAGAAAAACTTAATAATAGAAAATCTAAATAGTAATATTATATCATAGCGAACAATTAAAAAAAATTGAAATGTCCCGAGACATGACGATAAACTGCGCTCCTCTTTATTTGGCACTTTTAGAGCTTAAAAGTGCCAATCTTCTTTTCCGTCATTATGTCTCCCTCCTCTCTAAATGTAATATTAGATAAAATGTTAGCATAATATTAAACTAGGAAATATATGTAGGTTTAAAGTAGACATTAACTATTGTAACTTTAAAACTAAATTTAGTATTAATTTACACCTAAACGTAGTAGAAATAAAAATACACATTTAAACTAAAATGTTAGCATAATAAAAAAGTAGTTAATAATTGCAGGCTTAAAGTAGATGTAAACTATTGAAACATTAATACTTAATGTAGTTTAACTTAATCCTAAATGTAGTAGAATTAAAATATTAATAGCCTAGTAGCTACATTGTCATTGTTTGCTGTCAACAATGCCTCTGTTTGCTTAAAAATACAGATTTAAACTAAAATGTTAGCATAACATAAAACTAGTAAATATATGTAGGTTTAAAGTAGACATTAACTATTGTAGGTTTAAAACTAAATGTAGAATTAACTTACATCTATATATAGTTTAATAATTGCAGGTTTAAAATAGTCGTAAACTATTAAAAATGTAATACTTAATGTAGTTTAAATTAACCCTAAATGTAGTAGAATTAAAATCTTAATAGCCTAGTAGCTACATTGTCATTGTTTGCTGTCAACAATGCCTCTGTTTGCTTAAAAATACAGATTTAAACTAAAATGTTAGCATAACATAAAACTAGTAAATATATGTAGGTTTAAAGTAGACATTAACTATTGTAGGTTTTAAACTAAATGTAGAATTAACTTACTTCTAAATATAGTAGAAAAACTTAATAATAGAAAATCTAAATAGTAATATTATATCATAGCGAACAATTAAAAAAATTGAAATGTCCCGAGACATGACGTTAAACTGCGCTCCTCTTTATTTGGCACTTTTAGAGCTTAAAAGTGCCAATCTTCTTTTCCGTCATTATGTCTCCCTCCTCTCTAAATGTAATATTAGATAAAATGTTAGCATAATATTAAACTAGGAAATATATGTAGGTTTAAAGTAGACATTAACTATTGTAGGTTTAAAACTAAATGTAGAATTAACTTACATCTATATATAGTTTAATAATTGCAGGTTTAAAATAGTCGTAAACTATTAAAAATGTAATACTTAATGTAGTTTAAATTAACCCTAAATGTAGTAGAATTAAAATCTTAATAGCCTAGTAGCTACATTGTCATTGTTTGCTGTCAACAATGCCTCTGTTTGCTTAAAAATACAGATTTAAACTAAAATGTTAGCATAACATAAAACTAGTAAATATATGTAGGTTTAAAGTAGACATTAACTATTGTAGGTTTTAAACTAAATGTAGAATTAACTTACTTCTAAATATAGTAGAAAAACTTAATAATAGAAAATCTAAATAGTAATATTATATCATAGCGAACAATTAAAAAAATTGAAATGTCCCGAGACATGACGTTAAACTGCGCTCCTCTTTATTTGGCACTTTTAGAGCTTAAAAGTGCCAATCTTCTTTTCCGTCATTATGTCTCCCTCCTCTCTAAATGTAATATTAGATAAAATGTTAGCATAATATTAAACTAGGAAATATATGTAGGTTTAAAGTAGACATTAACTATTGTAACTTTAAAACTAAATTTAGTATTAATTTACACCTAAACGTAGTAGAAATAAAAATACACATTTAAACTAAAATGTTAGCATAATAAAAAAGTAGTTAATAATTGCAGGCTTAAAGTAGATGTAAACTATTGAAACATTAATACTTAATGTAGTTTAACTTAATCCTAAATGTAGTAGAATTAAAATATTAATAGCCTAGTAGCTACATTGTCATTGTTTGCTGTCAACAATGCCTCTGTTTGCTTAAAAATACAGATTTAAACTAAAATGTTAGCATAACATAAAACTAGTAAATATATGTAGGTTTAAAGTAGACATTAACTATTGTAGGTTTAAAACTAAATGTAGAATTAACTTACATCTATATATAGTTTAATAATTGCAGGTTTAAAATAGTCGTAAACTATTAAAAATGTAATACTTAATGTAGTTTAAATTAACCCTAAATGTAGTAGAATTAAAATCTTAATAGCCTAGTAGCTACATTGTCATTGTTTGCTGTCAACAATGCCTCTGTTTGCTTAAAAATACAGATTTAAACTAAAATGTTAGCATAACATAAAACTAGTAAATATATGTAGGTTTAAAGTAGACATTAACTATTGTAGGTTTTAAACTAAATGTAGAATTAACTTACTTCTAAATATAGTAGAAAAACTTAATAATAGAAAATCTAAATAGTAATATTATATCATAGCGAACAATTAAAAAAATTGAAATGTCCCGAGACATGACGTTAAACTGCGCTCCTCTTTATTTGGCACTTTTAGAGCTTAAAAGTGCCAATCTTCTTTTCCGTCATTATGTCTCCCTCCTCTCTAAATGTAATATTAGATAAAATGTTAGCATAATATTAAACTAGGAAATATATGTAGGTTTAAAATAGACATTAACTATTGTAACGTTAAAACTAAATTTAGTATTAACTAACACCTAAACGTAGTAGAAATAAAAATACACATTTAAACTAAAATGTTAGCATAATAAAAGAGTAGTTAATAATTGCATGCTTAAAGTAGATGTCAACTATTTAAACATTAATACTTAATGTAGTTTAACTTAATCCTAAATGTAGTAGAATTAAAATCTTAATAGCCTAGTAGCTACATTGTCATTGTTTGCTGTCAACAATGCCTCTGTTTGCTTAAAAATACAGATTTAAACTAAAATGTTAGCATAACATAAAACTAGTAAATATATGTAGGTTTAAAGTAGACATTAACTATTGTAGGTTTAAAACTAAATGTAGAATTAACTTACATCGAAATATAGTTTAATAATTGCAGGTTTAAAGTAGTCGTAAACTATTAAAAATGTAATACTTAATGTAGTTTAAAATAACCCTAAATGTAGTAGAATTAAAATCTTAATAGCCTAGTAGCTACATTGTTATTGTTTGCTGTCAACAATGCCTCTGTTTGCTTAAAAATACAGATTTAAACTAAAATGTTAGCATAACATAAAACTAGTAAATATATGTAGGTTTAAAGTAGACATTAACTATTGTAGGTTTAAAACTAAATGTAGAATTAACTTACTTCTAAATATAGTAGAAAAACTTAATAATAGAAAATCTAAATAGTAATATTATATCATAGCGAACAATTAAAAAAATTGAAATGTCCCGAGACATGACGTTAAACTGCGCTCCTCTTTATTTGGCACTTTTAGAGCTTAAAAGTGCCAATCTTCTTTTCCGTCATTATGTCTCCCTCCTCTCTAAATGTAATATTAGATAAAATGTTAGCATAATATTAAACTAGGAAATATATGTAGGTTTAAAGTAGACATTAACTATTGTAACTTTAAAACTAAATTTAGTATTAACTTACACCTAAACGTAGTAGAAATAAAAATACACATTTAAACTAAAATGTTAGCATAATAAAAAAGTAGTTAATAATTGCAGGCTTAAAGTAGATGTAAACTATTTAAACATTAATACTTAATGTAGTTTAGCTTAATCCTAAATGTAGTAGAATTAAAATCTTAATAGCCTAATAGCTACATTGTCATTGTTTGCTGTCAACAATGCCTCTGTTTGCTTAAAAATACAGATTTAAACTAAAATGTTAGCATAACATAAAACTAGTAAATATATGTAGGTTTAAAGTAGACATTAACTATTGTAGGTTTAAAACTAAATGTAGAATTAACTTACATCTAAATGTAGTAGAAAAAAAATACACATTTAAACTAAAATGTTAGCATAATATAAAAGTAGTTAATAATTGCAGGCTTAAAGTAGATGTAAACTATTTAAACATTAATACTTAATGTAGTTTAACTTAACCCTAAATGTAGTAGAATTAAAATCTTAATAGCCTAGTAGCTACATTGTCATTGTTTGCTGTCAACAATGCCTCTGTTTGCTTAAAAATACAGATTTAAACTAAAATGTTAGCATAACATAAAACTAGTAAATATATGTAGGTTTAAAGTAGACATTAACTATTGTAGGTTTAAAACTAAATGTAGAATTAACTTACATCTAAATATAGTTTAATAATTGCAGGTTTAAAGTAGTCGTAAACTATTAAAAATGTAATACTAAATGTAGTTTAAAATAACCCTAAATGTAGTAGAATTAAAACCTTAATAGCCTAGTAGCTACATTGTCATTGTTTGCTGTCAACAATGCCTCTGTTTGCTTAAAAATACAGATTTAAACTAAAATGTTAGCATAACATAAAACTAGTAAATATATGTAGGTTTAAAGTAGACATTAACTATTGTAGGTTTAAAACTAAATGTAGACTTAACTTACATCTAAATATAGTTTAATAATTGCAGGTTTAAAATAGTCGTAAACTATTAAAAATGTAATACTTAATGTAGTTTAAAATAACCCTAAATGTAGTAGAATTAAAATCTTAATAGCCTAGTAGCTACATTGTCATTGTTTGCTGTCAACAATGCCTCTGTTTGCTTAAAAATACAGATTTAAACTAAAATGTTAGCATAACATAAAACTAGTAAATATATGTAGGTTTAAAGTAGACATTAACTATTGTAGGTTTAAAACTAAATGTAGAATTAACTTACATCTAAATGTAGTAGAAAAAAAATACACATTTAAACTAAAATGTTAGCATAATATAAAAGTAGTTAATAATTGCAGGCTTAAAGTAGATGTAAACTATTTAAACATTAATACTTAATGTAGTTTAACTTAACCCTAAATGTAGTAGAATTAAAATCTTAATAGCCTAGTAGCTACATTGTCATTGTTTGCTGTCAACAATGCCTCTGTTTGCTTAAAAATACAGATTTAAACTAAAATGTTAGCATAACATAAAACTAGTAAATATATGTAGGTTTAAAGTAGACATTAACTATTGTAGGTTTAAAACTAAATGTAGAATTAACTTACATCTAAATATAGTTTAATAATTGCAGGTTTAAAATAGTCGTAAACTATTAAAAATGTAAAACTTAATGTAGTTTAAAATAACCCTAAATGTAGTAGAATTAAAATCTTAATAGCCTAGTAGCTACATTGTCATTGTTTGCTGTCAACAATGCCTCTGTTTGCTTAAAAATACAGATTTAAACTAAAATGTTAGCATAACATAAAACTAGTAAATATATGTAGGTTTAAAGTAGACATTAACTATTGTAGGTTTAAAACTAAATGTACAATTAACTTACATCTAAATGTAGTAGAAATAAAAATACAGATTTAAACTAAAATGTTAGCATAATATAAAAGTAGTTAATAATTGCAGGCTTAAAGTAGATGTAAACTATTTAAACATTAATACTTAATGTAGTTTAACTTAACCCTAAATGTAGTAGAATTAAAATCTTAATAGCCTAGTAGCTACATTGTCATTGTTTGCTGTCAACAATGCCTCTGTTTGCTTAAAAATACAGATTTAAACTAAAATGTTAGCATAACATAAAACTAGTAAATATATGTAGGTTTAAAGTAGACATTAACTATTGTAGGTTTAAAACTAAATGTAGAATTAACTTACATCTAAATATAGTTTAATAATTGCAGGTTTAAAGTAGTCGTAAACTATTAAAAATGTAATACTTAATGTAGTTTAAAATAACCCTAAATGTAGTAGAATTAAAATCTTAATAGCCTAGTAGCTACATTGTCATTGTTTGCTGTCAACAATGCCTCTGTTTGCTTAAAAATACAGATTTAAACTAAAATGTTAGCACAACATAAAACTAGTAAATATATGTAGGTTTAAAGTAGACATTAACTATTGTAGATTTAAAACTAAATGTAGAATTAACTTACATCTAAATATAGTTTAATAATTGCAGGTTTAAAGTAGTCGTAAACTATTAAAAATGTAATACTTAATGTAGTTTAAAATAATCCTAAATGTAGTAGAATTAAAATCTTAATAGCCTAGTAGCTACATTGTCATTGTTTGCTGTCAACAATGCCTCTGTTTGCTTAAAAATACAGATTTAAACTAAAATGTTAGCATAACATAAAACTAGTAAATATATGTAGGTTTAAAGTAGACATTAACTATTGTAGGTTTAAAACTAAATGTACAATTAACTTACATCTAAATGTAGTAGAAATAAAAATACAGATTTAAACTAAAATGTTAGCATAATATAAAAGTAGTTAATAATTGCAGGCTTAAAGTAGATGTAAACTATTTAAACATTAATACTTAATGTAGTTTAACTTAACCCTAAATGTAGTAGAATTAAAATCTTAATAGCCTAGTAGCTACATTGTCATTGTTTGCTGTCAACAATGCCTCTGTTTGCTTAAAAATACAGATTTAAACTAAAATGTTAGCATAACATAAAACTAGTAAATATATGTAGGTTTAACGTAGACATTAACTATTGTAGGTTTAAAACTAAATGTAGAATTAACTTACATCTAAATATAGTTTAATAATTGCAGGTTTAAAATAGTCGTAAACTATTAAAAATGTAATACTTAATGTAGTTTAAAATAACCCTAAATGTAGTAGAATTAAAATCTTAATAGCCTAGTAGCTACATTGTCATTGTTTGCTGTCAACAATGCCTCTGTTTGCTTAAAAATACAGATTTAAACTAAAATGTTAGCATAACATAAAACTAGTAAATATATGTAGGTTTAAAGTAGACATTAACTATTGTAGGTTTAAAACTGATTTACTTCTAAATATAGTAGAAAAACTTAATAATAGAAAATCTAAATAGTAATATTATATCATAGCGAACAATTAAAAAAATTCAAATGTCCCGAGACATGACGTTAAACTGCGCTCCTCTTTATTTGGCACTTTTAGAGCTTAAAAGTGCCAATCTTCTTTTCCGTCATTATGTCTCCCTCCTCTCTAAATGTAATATTAGATAAAATGTTAGCATAATATTAAACTAGGAAATATATGTAGGTTTAAAGTAGACAATAACTATTGTAACTTTAAAACTAAATTTAGTATTAACTTACACCTAAACGTAGTAGAAATAAAAATACACATTTAAACTAAAATATTAGCATAACATAAAACTAGTAAATATATGTAGGTTTAAAGTAGACATTAACTATTGTAGGTTTAAAACTAAATGTAGAATTAACTTACTTCTAAATATAGTTTAATAATTGCAGGTTTAAAGTAGCCATAAACTATTAAAAATGTAATACTTAATGTAGTTTAAATTAACCCTAAATGTAGAATTAAAATCTTAATAGCCTGGTAGCTACATTGTCATTGTTTGCTGTCAACAATGCCTCTGTTTGCTTAAAAATACAGATTGAAACTAAAATGTTAGCATAACATAAAAGTAGTAAATATATGTAGGTTTAAAGTAGACATTAACTATTGTAGGTTTAAAACTAAATGTAGAATTAACTTACATCTAAATATAGTTTAATAATTGCAGGTTTAAAGTAGTCGTAAACTATAAAAAATGTAATACTTAATGTAGTTTAAAATAACCATAAATGTAGTAGAATTAAAATCTTAATAGCCTAGTAGCTACATTGTCATTGTTTGCTGTCAACAATGCCTTTGTTTGCTATTTAAACATTAATACTTAATGTAGTTTAACTTAACCCTAAATGTAGTAGAATTAAAATCTTAATAGCCTAGTAGCTACATCGTCGTTGTTTGCTAAAATGTTAGCATAATATACAACTAGTTAATAAGTGCAGGTTTTAAGTAGATGTAAACTATTTAAAATTTAATACTTAATGTAGTTTAACTCAATCCTAAATGTAGTTAAACCTAAATGAAGTAAAATTAAAAGCTTTTTAGCCTAGTACTTAGATTTTCATCATTTGCTGTCAGCAATGTCTCTGTTAAACATTAAGAGATAATAATAATGACAAACTATTAAATTTTTACTTAAACTTTAATATAAAAGCAATTAAAATGTAAACATCATTTACATAATTTTAGTTCAAATCCTTTGGGGAAAAGTCTAATCCTTTTAGTTTTAAAGAATTTTTTTCAGAGGTTTCCAGTCCAAGACTGGAAGAGAAACAGGTGAGATCCCATTGTTATTTCCTTTTTTTATTCTAGAAAAAATGTGTTGGTTGAATTGTTAAGCAAATAGCTTTAGAACCTAGTGTCGTGGGTTCAAATCTCGGTGAACAATGAGGTTTAAAATCACAGTATATTGAAGTGCACCTCTGAATCTACTCAACTCTAATGGGTACCTGACTTTAGTTGGTCGTTGTGCTGGCCATAAGATGCACCGCTCATAAACTGTTCGGCAATTAAAAAAGATGACCTTAACATTACCTGCCCTTATATAGATTGCAAAGTCTGAAAGGGGGAACTTAATTTTTTTAAAAATTCTTTAGTTAGCCCCATGATAATTTATTAAAATATTTTGAGATAAAATTATTCGCTAAGTGCAAATAAATATCTTTAAATTGGTTACATTACAAAAACTTTCGTCTTTTCTGTTTCAGATCAAGAAAGAAAAAAAGTAAAGAAAGCTATCTTCAGAACTCTACATGTCCCTTCAACATTACCATTAAGGTGAAGTTATTTAAACCATTATTAAACATTTCTAAAATGTCTTGTTTAGTTTGTAAATGTGTTTGTCATGATGGCCATCTAAAAAATGATTTTGTTTTACAGCTTGTACTGTCTATTTCATGCATGCCTCTGGATTGTTTTGAATTTGCTTTCTTATAGTTTAGTTATGTTTAGTTTGATTCTTTCAGTTTATTAAATCTTTTGAAGAAAAATATCTTTTTTTTTTGTTTGGAAGAATTTTTTAAAGAGGTAATCAGTCTTCTTTATCTTTTTGTTATTTCCCTTTTTTACTTTAAAAATTATATGTTTGCAGAAACTAGTTAGCCTAAAGATTTCCAACTAAAATTATTTTTAGATACACTAATCTTTAAGTGCAAAGAAAATTATCTACTTTAAAATTTATAACTATTCTTTTCTATTTCAGATCAAGAAACAAGATTGAACATGTCATTTTGTCATTACAATTAAGGTGAAGTTATTTTAACATTTTAAACATTCTTATACAATCCTCTAGTACCAATTAGTAAATGTTTTGATTATGTACATGTCTAATGTCTTATTTTAATTTTTTTTTTGTTGAAGCTGATGTACTTATTTAGATACTGAGGTACTTATGGATAAGTTGATGTACTAATATAAATCAGCCAGGAAAAACAATGACTTGGCAGAGTTTCATTGATTAACATGCATGACTAGATTGGCCTAGGGACTTGCATAGGATATGATGTAATCATTATCTTTTTTGAAGTAGCATTTGTGTCATCATGTCTGCCTCCTCTATAAAAGTAATATTAACTTACACATAAATGTAGTAGAATTAAACGCTTTTAATAAACCTATTAAACCTTAAATCTGAAATGTCATTGTGTTGGGCAGCCTTAGCAATACAATGGCATTTCATCCATAAAACTTCCAAATATTTATTTAATACTTAGTGCATAAACTTAAAAAGAACATAACTAATATTATGCATAAATTTAAATTAAACTCTTTTCCCCTGACACCTAAAAGCAGTCTATAGTTTAATCTAAATATAAACATTATTTAAACTTTTAATACATAACTAAATATTCATAAAACACTAATAAAAACTGTAGATAAAAACTAATAGTAAAAATTAAAACAAATATGATAGTGAACATTAAAATAATTGTAATGTCCCGAGACATGACGTTAAACTGTGCTCCTCTTTTGTTTGGCACTTTTGGAGCTCAAAAGTGCATTTCTTCTATCATCATGTCTGCCTCCTCTATAAAAGTAATATTAACTTACACATAAATGTAGTAGAATTAAATGCTTTTAATAAACCTATTAAACCTTAAATCTGAAATGTCATTGTGTTGTGCAGCCTAAGCAATACAATGGCATTTCATCCTTAAAACTTTCAAATATTTATTTAATACTTAGTGCATAAACTTAAAAAGAACATAACTAAAATATGCATAAATTTAAATTAAACTCTTTTCCCCTGACACCTAAAAGAAGTCTATAGTTTAATCTAAATATAAACATTATTTAAACTTTTAATACATAACTAAATATTCATAAAACACTAATAAAAACTGTAGATTAAAACTAATAGTAAAAATTAAAACAAATATAATAGTGAACATTAAAATAATTGTAATGTCCCAAGACATGACATTAAACTGTGCTCCTCTTTTGTTTGGCACTTTTGGAGCTCAAAAGTGCATTTCTTCTCTTATGTCATCATGTCTGCCTCCTCTAGAAAAGTAATATTAACTTACACATAAATGTAGTAGAAATAAACGCTTTTAATAAACCTATTAAACCTTAAATCTGAAATGTCATTGTGTTGGGCAGCCTAAGCAATACAATGGCATTTCATCCATAAAATTTCCAAATATATATTTAATACTTAGTGCATAAACTTAAAAAAAACATAACTAAAATTATGCATAAATTTAAATTAAACTCTTTTCCCCTGACACCTAAAAGCAGTCTATAGTTTAATCTAAATATAAACATTATTTAAACTTTAAATACATAACTAAATATTCATAAAACACTAATAAAAACTGTAGATTAAAACTAATAGTAAAAATTAAAACAAATATGATAGTGAACATTAAAATAATTGTAATGTCCCGAGACATGACGTTAAACTGTGCTCCTCTTTTGTTTGGCACTTTTGGAGCTCAAAAGTGCATTTCTTCTTTTCTGTCATCATGTCTGCCTTCTCTATAAAAGAAATATTAACTTACACATAAATGTAGTAGAATTAAACGCTTTTAATAAACCTATTAAACCTTAAATCTGAAATGTCATTGTGTTGGGCAGCCTTAGCAATACAATGGCATTTCATCCATAAAACTTCCAAATATTTATTTAATACTTAGTGCATAAACTTAAAAAGAACATAACTAATATTATGCATAAATTTAAATTAAACTCTTTTCCCCTGACACCTAAAAGTAGTCTATAGTTTAATCTAAATATAAACATTATTTAAACTTTTAATACATAACTAAATATTCATAAAACACTAATAAAAACTGTAGATAAAAACTAATAGTAAAAATTAATACAAATATGATAGTGAACATTAAAATAATTGTAATGTCCCGAGACATGACGTTAAACTGTGCTCCTCTTTTGTTTGGCACTTTTGGAGCTCAAAAGTGCATTTCTTCTTTTCTGTCATCATGTCTGCCTCCTCTATAAAAATAATATTAACTTACACATAAATGTAGTAGAAATAAACGCTTTTAATAAACCTATTAAACCTTAAATCTGAAATGTCATTGTGTTGGGCAGCCTAAGCAATACAATGGCATTTCATCCATTAAATTTCAAAATATAAATTTAATACTTAGTCCATAAACTTAAAAAGGAAATAACTAATATTATGCATAAATTTAAATTAAACTCTTTTCCCCTGACACCTAAAAGCAGTCTATAGTTTAATCTAAATATAAACATTATTTAAAACTTAAATACATAACTAAATATTCATAAAACACTAATAAAAACTGTAGATTAAAACTAATAATAAAAATTAATACAAATATGATAGTGAACATTAAAATAATTGTAATGTCCCGAGACATGACGTTAAACTGTGCTCCTCTTTTGTTTGGCACTTTTGGAGCTCAAAAGTGCATTTCTTCTTTTCTGTCATCATGTCTGCCTTCTCTATAAAAGTAATATTAACTTACACATAAATGTAGTAGAAATAAACGCTTTTAATAAACCTATTAAACCTTAAATCTGAAATGTCATTGTGTTGGGCAGCCTAAGCAATACAATGGCATTTCATCCATTAAATTTCAAAATATAAATTTAATACTTAGTCCATAAACTTAAAAAGAACATAACTAATATTATGCATAAATTTAAATTAAACTCTTTTCCCCTGACACCTAAAAGCAGTCTATAGTTTAATCTAAATATAAACATTATTTAAACTTTTAATACATAACTAAATATTCATAAAACACTAATAAAAACTGTAGATTAAAACTAATAGTAAAAAAATAAAACAAATATGATAGTGAACATTAAAATAATTGTAATGTCCCAAGACATGACGTTAAACTGTGCTCCTCTTTTGTTTGGCACTTTTGGAGCTCAAAAGTGCATTTCTTCTTTTCTGTCATCATGTCTGCCTTCTCTATAAAAGTAATATTAACTTACACATAAATGTAGTAGAATTAAACACTTTTAATAAAACTTTTAAACCTTAAATCTGAAATGTCATTGTGTTGGACAGCCTAAGCAATACAATGGCATTTCATCCATAAAATTTCCAAATATATATTTAATACTTAGTGCATAAACTTAAAAAGAACATAACTAATATTATGCATCAATTTAAATTAAACTCTTTTCCCCTGACACCTAAAAGCAGTCTATAGTTTAATCTAAATATAAACATTATTTAAACTTTTAATACATAACTAAATATTCATAAAACACTAATAAAAACTGTAGATTAAAACTAATAGTAAAAATTAATACAAATATGATAGTGAACATTAAAATAATTGTAATGTCCCGAGACATGACGTTAAACTGTGCTCCTCTTTTGTTTGGCACTTTTGGAGCTCAAAAGTGCATTTCTTCTTTTCTGTCATCATGTCTGCCTCCTCTATAAAAATAATATTAACTTACACATAAATGTAGTAGAAATAAACGCTTTTAATAAACCTATTAAACCTTAAATCTGAAATGTCATTGTGTTGGGCAGCCTAAGCAATACAATGGCATTTCATCCATTAAATTTCAAAATATAAATTTAATACTTAGTACATAAACTTAAAAAGAACATAACTAATATTATGCATAAATTTAAATTAAACTCTTTTCCCCTGACACCTAAAAGCAGTCTATAGTTTAATCTAAATATAAACATTATTTAAAACTTAAATACATAACTAAATATTCATAAAACACTAATAAAAACTGTAGATTAAAACTAATAGTAAAAATTAATACAAATATGATAGTGAACATTAAAATAATTGTAATGTCCCGAGACATGACGTTAAACTGTGCTCCTCTTTTGTTTGGCACTTTTGAAGCTCAAAAGTGCATTTCTTCTTTTCTGTCATCATGTCTGCCTCCTCTATAAAAATAATATTAACTTACACATAAATGTAGTAGAAATAAACGCTTTTAATAAACCTATTAAACCTTAAATCTGAAATGTCATTGTGTTGGGCAGCCTAAGCAATACAATGGCATTTCATCCATTAAATTTCAAAATATAAATTTAATACTTAGTCCATAAACTTAAAAAGAACATAACTAATATTATGCATAAATTTAAATTAAACTCTTTTCCCCTGACACCTAAAAGCAGTCTATAGTTTAATCTAAATATAAACATTATTTAAAACTTAAATACATAACTAAATATTCATAAAACACTAATAAAAACTGTAGATTAAAACTAATAATAAAAATTAATACAAATATGATAGTGAACATTAAAATAATTGTAATGTCCCGAGACATGACGTTAAACTGTGCTCCTCTTTTGTTTGGCACTTTTGGAGCTCAAAAGTGCATTTCTTCTTTTCTGTCATCATGTCAGCCTTCTCTATAAAAGTAATATTAACTTACACATAAATGTAGTAGAATTAAACACTTTTAATAAACCTTTTAAACCTTAAATCTGAAATGTCATTGTGTTGGGCAGCCTATGCAATACAATGGCATTTCATCCATTAAATTTCAAAATATAAATTTAATACTTAGTCTATAAACTTAAAAAGAACATAACTAAAATATGCATAAATTTAAATTAAACTCTTTTCCCCTGACACCTAAAAGCAGTCTATAGTTTAATCTAAATATAAACATTATTTAAACTTTTAATACATAACTAAATATTCATAAAACACTAATAAAAACTGTAGATAAAAACTAATAGTAAAAATTAATACAAATATGATAGTGAACATTAAAATAATTGTAATGTCCCGAGATATGACGTTAAACTGTGCTCCTCTTTTGTTTGGCACTTTTGGAGCTCAAAAGTGCATTTCTTCTCTTCTGTCATCATGTCTGCCTCCTCTATAAAAGTAATATTAACTTACACATAAATGTAGTAGAAATAAACGCTTTTAATAAACCTATTAAACCTTAAATCTGAAATGTCATTGTGTTGGGCAGCCTAAGCAATACAATGGCATTTCATCCATTAAATTTCAAAATATAAATTTAATACTTAGTCCATAAACTTAAAAAGAACATAACTAATATTATGCATAAATTTAAATTAAACTCTTTTCCCCTGACACCTAAAAGCAGTCTATAGTTTAATCTAAATATAAACATTATTTAAAACTTAAATACATAACTAAATATTCATAAAACACTAATAAAAACTGTAGATTAAAACTAATAATAAAAATTAATACAAATATGATAGTGAACATTAAAATAATTGTAATGTCCCGAGACATGACGTTAAACTGTGCTCCTCTTTTGTTTGGCACTTTTGGAGCTCAAAAGTGCATTTCTTCTTTTCTGTCATCATGTCTGCCTTCTCTATAAAAGTAATATTAACTTACACATAAATGTAGTAGAATTAAACACTTTTAATAAACCTTTGAAACCTTAAATCTGAAATGTCATTGTGTTGGGCAGCCTATGCAATACAATGGCATTTCATCCATTAAATTTCAAAATATAAATTTAATACTTAGTCTATAAACTTAAAAAGAACATAACTAAAATATGCATAAATTTAAATTAAACTCTTTTCCCCTGACACCTAAAAGCAGTCTATAGTTTAATTTAAATATAAACATTATTTAAACTTTTAATACATAACTAATTATTCATAAAACACTAATAAAAACTGTAGATAAAAACTAATAGTAAAAATTAAAACAAATATGATAGTGAACATTAAAATAATTGTAATGTCCCGAGGCATGACGTTAAACTGTGCTCCTCTTTTGTTTGGCACTTTTGGAGCTCAAAAGTGCATTTCTTCTCTTCTGTCATCATGTCTGCCTCCTCTAGAAAAGTAATATAAACTTACACATAAATGTAGTAGAAATAAACGCTTTTAATAAACCTATTAAACCTTAAATCTGAAATGTCATTGTGTTGGGCAGCCTAAGCAATACAATGGCATTTCATTCATAAAATTTCCAAATATATATTTAATACTTAGTGCATAAACTTAAAAAAAACATAACTAAAATTATGCATAAATTTAAATAAAACTCTTTTCCCCTGACACCTAAAAGCAGTCTATAGTTTAATCTAAATATAAACATTATTTTAAACTTAAATACTTAACTAAATATTCATAAAACACTAATAAAAACTGTAGATTAAAACTAATAGTAAAAATTAATACAAATATGATAGTGAACATTAAAATAATTGTAATGTCCCGAGACATGACGTTAAACTGTGCTCCTCTTTTGTTTGGCACTTTTGGAGCTCAATAGTGCATTTCTTCTCTTCTGTCATCATGTCTGCCTCCTCTATAAAAGTAATATTAACTTACACATAAATGTATTAAAAATAAACGCTTTTAATAAACCTATTAAACCTTAAATCTGAAATGTCATTGTGTTGGGCAGCCTAAGCAATACAATGGCATTTCATCCATTAAATTTCAAAATATAAATTTAATACTTAGTACATAAACTTAAAAAGAACATAACTAAAATATGCATAAATTTAAATTAAACTCTTTTCCCCTGACACCTTAAAGCAGTCTATAGTTTAATCTAAATATAAACATTATTTAAACTTTAAATACATAACTAAATATTCATAAAACACTAATAAAAACTGTAGATAAAAACTAATAGTAAAAATTAAAACAAATATGATAGTGAACATTAAAATAATTGTAATGTCCCGAGGCATGACGTTAAACTGTGCTCCTCTTTTGTTTGGCACTTTTGGAGCTCAAAAGTGCATTTCTTCTCTTCTGTCATCATGTCTGCCTCCTCTAGAAAAGTAATATTAACTTACACATAAATGTAGTAGAAATAAACGCTTTTAATAAACCTATTAAACCTTAAATCTGAAATGTCATTGTGTTGGGCAGCCTAAGCAATACAATGGCATTTCATCCATTAAATTTCAAAATATAAATTTAATACTTAGTCCATAAACTTAAAAAGAACATAACTAAAATATGCATAAATTTAAATTAAACTCTTTTCCCCTGACACCTAAAAGCAGTCTATAGTTTAATCTAAATATAAACATTATTTAAACTTTTAATACATAACTAAATATTCATAAAACACTAATAAAAACTGTAGATAAAAACTAATAGTAAAAATTAATACAAATATGATAGTGAACATTAAAATAATTGTAATGTCCCGAGACATGACGTTAAACTGTGCTCCTCTTTTGTTTGGCACTTTTGGAGCTCAAAAGTGCATTTCTTCTCTTCTGTCATCATGTCTGCCTCCTCTATAAAAGTAATATTAACTTACACATAAATGTAGTAAAAATAAACGCTTTTAATAAACCTATTAAACCTTAAATCTGAAATGTCATTGTGTTGGGCAGCCTAAGCAATACAATGGCATTTCATCCATTAAATTTCAAAATATAAATTTAATACTTAGTACATAAACTTAAAAAGAACATAACTAAAATATGCATAAATTTAAATTAAACTCTTTTCCCCTGACACCTTAAAGCAGTCTATAGTTTAATCTAAATATAAACATTATTTAAACTTTAAATACATAACTAAATATTCATAAAACACTAATAAAAACTGTAGATAAAAACTAATAGTAAAAATTAAAACAAATATGATAGTGAACATTAAAATAATTGTAATGTCCCGAGGCATGACGTTAAACTGTGCTCCTCTTTTGTTTGGCACTTTTGGAGCTCAAAAGTGCATTTCTTCTCTTCTGTCATCATGTCTGCCTCCTCTAGAAAAGTAATATTAACTTACACATAAATGTAGTAGAAATAAACGCTTTTAATAAACCTATTAAACCTTAAATCTGAAATGTCATTGTGTTGGACAGCCTAAGCAATACAATGGCATTTCATCCATAAAATTTCCAAATATATATTTAATACTTAGTGCATAAACTTAAAAAGAACATAACTAATATTATGCATCAATTTAAATTAAACTCTTTTCCCCTGACACCTAAAAGCAGTCTATAGTTTAATCTAAATATAAACATTATTTAAACTTTTAATACATAACTAAATATTCATAAAACACTAATAAAAACTGTAGATAAAAACTAATAGTAAAAATTAATACAAATATGATAGTGAACATTAAAATAATTGTAATGTCCCGAGACATGACGTTAAACTGTGCTCCTCTTTTGTTTGGCCCTTTTGGAGCTCAAAAGTGCATTTCTTCTTTTCTGTCATCATGTCTGCCTTCTCTATAAAAGTAATATTAACTTACACATAAATGTAGTAGAATTAAACACTTTTAATAAACCTTTTAAACCTTAAATCTGAAATGTCATTGTGTTGGACAGCCTAAGCAATACAATGGCATTTCATCCATTAAATTTCAAAATATAAATTTAATACTTAGTACATAAACTTAAAAAGAACATAACTAAAATATGCATAAATTTAAATTAAACTCTTTTCCCCTGACACCTAAAAGCAGTCTATAGTTTAATCTAAATATAAACATTATTTAAACTTTTAATACATAACTAAATATTCATAAAACACTAATAAAAACTGTAGATAAAAACTAATAGTAAAAATTAAAACAAATATGATAGTGAACATTAAAATAATTGTAATGTCCCGAGACATGACGTTAAACTGTGCTCCTCTTTTGTTTGGCACTTTTGGAGCTCAAAAGTGCATTTCTTCTCTTCTGTCATCATGTCTGCCTCCTCTATAAAAGTAATATTAACTTACACATAAATGTAGTAGAAATAAACGCTTTTAATAAACCTATTAAACCTTAAATCTGAAATGTCATTGTGTTGGGCAGCCTAAGCAATACAATGGCATTTCATCCATAAAATTTCCAAATATATATTTAATACTTAGTGCATAAACTTAAAAAAAACATAACTAAAATTATGCATAAATTTAAATTAAACTCTTTTCCCCTGACACCTAAAAGCAGTCTATAGTTTAATCTAAATATAAACATTATTTAAAACTTAAATACATAACTAAATATTCATAAAACACTAATAAAAACTGTAGATTAAAACTAATAGTAAAAATTAAAACAAATATGATAGTGAACATTAAAATAATTGTAATGTCCCGAGACATGACGTTAAACTGTGCTCCTCTTTTGTTTGGCACTTTTGGAGCTCAAAAGTGCATTTCTTCTTTTCTGTCATCATGTCTGCCTTCTCTATAAAAGTAATATTAACTTACACATAAATGTAGTAGAATTAAACACTTTTAATAAATCTTTTAAACCTTAAATCTGAAATGTCATTGTGTTGGACAGCTTAGCAATACAATGGCATTTCATCCATAAAATTTCCAAATATATATTTAATATAACTTAGTGCATAAACTTAAAAAGAACATAACTACTATTATGCATAAATTTACATTAAACTCTTTTCCCCTGACACCTAAAAGCAGTCTATAGTTTAATCTAAATATAAACATTATTTAAACTTTTAATACATAACTAAATATTCATAAAACACTAATAAAAACTGTAGATTAAAACTAATAGTAAAAATTAATACAAATATGATAGTGAACATTAAAATAATTGTAATGTCCCGAGACATGACGTTAAACTGTGCTCCTCTTTTGTTTGGCACTTTTGGAGCTCAAAAGTGCATTTTTTCTTTTCTGTCATCATGTCTGCCTCCTCTATAAAAATAATATTAACTTACACATAAATGTAGTAGAAATAAACGCTTTTAATAAACCTATTAAACCTTAAATCTGAAATGTCATTGTGTTGGGCAGCCTAAGCAATACAATGGCATTTCATCCATAAAACTTTCAAATATTTATTTAATACTTAGTGCATAAACTTAAAAAGAACATAACTAATATTATGCATAAATTTAAATTAAACTCTTTTCCCCTGACACCTAAAAACAGTCTATAGTTTAATCTAAATATAAACATTATTTAAACTTTTAATACATAACTAAATATTCATAAAACACTAATAAAAACTGTAGATTAAAACTAATAGTAAAAAAATAAAACAAATATGATAGTGAACATTAAAATAATTGTAATGTCCCGAGACATGACGTTAAACTGTGCTCCTCTTTTGTTTGGCACTTTTGGAGCTCAAAAGTGCATTTCTTCTTTTCTGTCATCATGTCTGCCTTCTCTATAAAAGTAATATTAACTTACACATCAATGTAGTAGAACTAAACACTTTTAATAAACCTTTTAAACCTTAAATCTGAAATGTCATTGTGTTGGACAGCCTAAGCAATACAATGGCATTTCATCCATAAAATTTCCAAATATATATTTAATACTTAGTGCATAAACTTAAAAAGAACATAACTAATATTATGCATAAATTTAAATTAAACTCTTTTCCCCTGACACCTAAAAGCAGTCTATAGTTTAATCTAAATATAAACATTATTTAAACTTTTAATACATAACTAAATATTCATAAAACACTAATAAAAACTGTAGATTAAAACTAATAGTAAAAAAATAAAACAAATATGATAGTGAACATTAAAATAATTGTAATGTCCCGAGACATGACGTTAAACTGTGCTCCTCTTTTGTTTGGCACTTTTGGAGCTCAAAAGTGCATTTCTTCTTTTCTGTCATCATGTCTGCCTTCTCTATAAAAGTAATATTAACTTACACATAAATGTAGTAGAACTAAACACTTTTAATAAACCTTTTAAACCTTAAATCTGAAATGTCATTGTGTTGGACAGCCTAAGCAATACAATGGCATTTCATCCATAAAATTTCCAAATATATATTTAATACTTAGTGCATAAACTTAAAAAGAACATAACTAATATTATGCATAAATTTAAATTAAACTCTTTTCCCCTGACACCTAAAAGCAGTCTATAGTTTAATCTAAATATAAACATTATTTAAACTTTTAATACATAACTAAATATTCATAAAACACTAATAAAAACTGTAGATAAAAACTAATAGTAAAAATTAATACAAATATGATAGTGAACATTAAAATAGTTGTAATGTCCCGAGACATGACGTTAAACTGTGCTCCTCTTTTGTTTGGCACTTTTGGAGCTGAAAAGTGCATTTCTTCTCTTCTGTCATCATGTCTGCCTCCTCTATAAAAGTAATATTAACTTACACATAAATGTAGTAGAAATAAATGCTTTTTATAAACCTATTAAACCTTAAATCTGAAATGTCATTATGTTGGGCAGCCTAAGCAATACAATGGCATTTCATCCATAAAACTTCCAAATATTTATTTAAAACTTAGTGCATAAACTTAAAAAGAACATAACTAATATTATGCATAAATTTAAATTAAACTCTTTTCCCCTGACACCTAAAAGCAGTCTATAGTTTAATCTAAATATAAACATTATTTAAACTTTTAATACATAACTAAATATTCATAAAACACTAATAAAAACTGTAGATAAAAACTAATAGTAAAAATTAATACAAATATGATAGTGAACATTAAAATAGTTGTAATGTCCCGAGACATGACGTTAAACTGTGCTCCTCTTTTGTTTGGCACTTTTGGAGCTGAAAAGTGCATTTCTTCTCTTCTGTCATCATGTCTGCCTCCTCTATAAAAGTAATATTAACTTACACATAAATGTAGTAGAAATAAATGCTTTTTATAAACCTATTAAACCTTAAATCTGAAATGTCATTATGTTTGGCAGCCTGAGCAATACAATGGCATTTCATCCATAAAACTTCCAAATATTTATTTAAAACTTAGTGCATAAACTTAAAAAGAACATAACTAATATTATGCATAAATTTAAATTAAACTCTTTTCCCCTGACACCTAAAAGCAGTCTATAGTTTAATCTAAATATAAACATTATGTAAACTTTTAATACATAACTAAATATTCATAAAACACTAATAAAACTGTAGATAAAAACTAATAGTAAAAATTAAAACAAATATGATAGTGAACATTAAAATAATTGTAATGTCCCAAGACATGACGTTAAACATTGCTCCTCTTTTGTTTGACACTTTTGGAGCTCAAAAGTGCATTTCTTCTCTTCTGTCATCATGTCTGCCTCCTCTATAAAAGTAATATTAACTTACACATAAATGTAGTAGAAATAAACGCTTTTAATAAACCTATTAAACCTTAAATCTGAAATGTCATTGTGTTGGGCAGCCTAAGCAATACAATGGCATTTCATCCATAAAATTTCCAAATATATATTTAATACTTAGTGCATAAACTTAAAAAAAACATAACTAAAATTATGCATAAATTTAAATTAAACTCTTTTCCCCTGACACCTAAAAGCAGTCTATAGTTTAATCTAAATATAAACATTATTTAAACTTTTAATACATAACTAAATATTCATAAAACACTAATAAAAACTGTAGATAAAAACTAATAGTAAAAATTAAAACAAATATGATAGTGAACATTAAAATAATTGTAATGTCCCAAGACATGACGTTAAACATTGCTCCTCTTTTGTTTGGCACTTTTGGAGCTCAAAAGTGCATTTCTTCTCTTCTGTCATCATGTCTGCCTCCTCTATAAAAGTAATATTAACTTACACATAAATGTAGTAGAATTAAACACTTTTAATAAACCTTTTAAACCTTAAATCTGAAATGTCATTGTGTTGGACAGCTTAGCAATACAATGGCATTTCATCCATAAAATTTCCAAATATATATTTAATATAACTTAGTGCATAAACTTAAAAAGAACATAACTAATATTATGCATAAATTTAAATTAAACTCTTTTCCCCTGACACCTAAAAGCAGTCTATAGTTTAATCTAAATATAAACATTATTTAAACTTTTAATACATAACTAAATATTCATAAAACACTAATAAAAACTGTAGATAAAAACTAATAGTAAAAATTAATACAAATATGATAGTGAACATTAAAATAGTTGTAATGTCCCGAGACATGACGTTAAACTGTGCTCCTCTTTTGTTTGGCACTTTTGGAGCTGAAAAGTGCATTTCTTCTCTTCTGTCATCATGTCTGCCTCCTCTATAAAAGTAATATTAACTTACACATAAATGTAGTAGAAATAAATGCTTTTTATAAACCTATTAAACCTTAAATCTGAAATGTCATTATGTTGGGCAGCCTAAGCAATACAATGGCATTTCATCCATAAAACTTCCAAATATTTATTTAAAACTTAGTGCATAAACTTAAAAAGAACATAACTAATATTATGCATAAATTTAAATTAAACTCTTTTCCCCTGACACCTAAAAGCAGTCTATAGTTTAATCTAAATATAAACATTATGTAAACTTTTAATACATAACTAAATATTCATAAAACACTAATAAAAACTGTAGATAAAAACTAATAGTAAAAATTAAAACAAATATGATAGTGAACATTAAAATAATTGTAATGTCCCGAGGCATGACGTTAAACTGTGCTCCTCTTTTGTTTGGCACTTTTGGAGCTCAAAAGTGCATTTCTTCTCTTCTGTCATCATGTCTGCCTCCTCTAGAAAAGTAATATTAACTTACACATAAATGTAGTAGAAATAAACGCTTTTAATAAACCTATTAAACCTTAAATCTGAAATGTCATTGTGTTGGGCAGCCTAACCAATACAATGGCATTTCATCCATAAAATTTCAAAATATATATTTAATACTTAGTGCATAAACTTAAAAAGAACATAACTAAATTATGAATAAATTTAAATTAAACTCTTTTCCCCTGACACCTAAAAGCAGTCTATAGTTTAATCTAAATATAAACATTATTTAAACTTTTAATACATAACTAAATATTCATAAAACACTAATAAAACTGTAGATAAAAACTAATAGTAAAAATTAAAACAAATATGATAGTGAACATTAAAATAATTGTAATGTCCCAAGACATGACGTTAAACATTGCTCCTCTTTTGTTTGACACTTTTGGAGCTCAAAAGTGCATTTCTTCTCTTCTGTCATCATGTCTGCCTCCTCTATAAAAGTAATATTAACTTACACATAAATGTAGTAGAAATAAACGCTTTTAATAAACCTATTAAACCTTAAATCTGAAATGTCATTGTGTTGGGCAGCCTAAGCAATACAATGGCATTTCATCCATAAAATTTCCAAATATATATTTAATACTTAGTGCATAAACTTAAAAAAAACATAACTAAAATTATGCATAAATTTAAATTAAACTCTTTTCCCCTGACACCTAAAAGCAGTCTATAGTTTAATCTAAATATAAACATTATTTAAACTTTTAATACATAACTAAATATTCATAAAACACTAATAAAAACTGTAGATAAAAACTAATAGTAAAAATTAAAACAAATATGATAGTGAACATTAAAATAATTGTAATGTCCCAAGACATGACGTTAAACATTGCTCCTCTTTTGTTTGGCACTTTTGGAGCTCAAAAGTGCATTTCTTCTTTTCTGTCATCATGTCTGCCTTCTCTATAAAAGTAATATTAACTTACACATAAATGTAGTAGAATTAAACACTTTTAATAAACCTTTTAAACCTTAAATCTGAAATGTCATTGTGTTGGACAGCCTAAGCAATACAATGGCATTTCATCCATAAAATTTCAAAATATATATTTAATACTTAGTGCATAAACTTAAAAAGAACATAACTAAAATATGCATAAATTTAAATTAAACTCTTTTCCCCTGACACCTAAAAGCAGTCTATAGTTTAATCTAAATATAAACATTATTTAAACTTTTAATACATAACTAAATATTCATAAAACACTAATAAAAACTGTAGATAAAAACTAATAGTAAAAATTAAAACAAATATGATAGTGAACATTAAAATAATTGTAATGTCCCAAGACATGACGTTAAACATTGCTCCTCTTTTGTTTGGCACTTTTGGAGCTCAAAAGTGCATTTCTTCTCTTCTGTCATCATGTCTGCCTCCTCTAGAAAAGTAATATTAACTTACACATAAATGTAGTTGAAATAAACGCTTTTAATAAACCTATTAAACCTTAAATCTGAAATGTCATTGTGTTGGGCAGCCTAAGCAATACAATGGCATTTCATCCATAAAATTTCCAAATATATATTTAATACTTAGTGCATAAACTTAAAAAAAACATAACTAAAATTATGCATAAATTTAAATTAAACTCTTTTCCCCTGACACCTAAAAGCAGTCTATTGTTTAATCTAAATATAATCATTATTTAAAACTTAAATACATAACTAAATATTCATAAAACACTAATAAAAACTGTAGATTAAAACTCATAGTAAAAATTAAAACAAATATGATAGTGAACATTAAAATAATTGTAATGTCCCGAGACATGACGTTAAACTGTGCTCCTCTTTTGTTTGGCACTTTTGGAGCTCAAAAGTGCATTTCTTCTTTTCTGTCATCATGTCTGCCTTCTCTATAAAAGTAATATTAACTTACACATAAATGTAGTAGAATTAAACACTTTTAATAAACCTTTTAAACCTTAAATCTGAAATGTCATTGTGTTGGGCAGCCTAAGCAATACAATGGCATTTCATCCATTAAATTTCAAAATATAAATTTAATACTTAGTACATAAACTTAAAAAGAACATAACTAAAATATGCATAAATTTAAATTAAACTCTTTTCCCCTGACACCTAAAAGCAGTCTATAGTTTAATCTAAATATAAACATTATTTAAACTTTTAATACATAACTAAATATTCATAAAACACTAATAAAAACTGTAGATTAAAACTAATAGTAAAAAAATAAAACAAATATGATAGTGAACATTAAAATAATTGTAATGTCCCGAGACATGACGTTAAACTGTGCTCCTCTTTTGTTTGGCACTTTTGGAGCTCAAAAGTGCATTTCTTCTTTTCTGTCATCATGTCTGCCTTCTCTATAAAAGTAATATTAACTTACACATAAATGTAGTAGAACTAAACACTTTTAATAAACCTTTTAAACCTTAAATCTGAAATGTCATTGTGTTGGACAGCCTAAGCAATACAATGGCATTTCATCCATAAAATTTCCAAATATATATTTAATACTTAGTGCATAAACTTAAAAAGAACATAACTAATATTATGCATAAATTTAAATTAAACTCTTTTCCCCTGACACCTAAAAGCAGTCTATAGTTAAATCTAAATATAAACATTATTTAAACTTTTAATACATAACTAAATATTCATAAAACACTAATAAAAACTGTAGATAAAAACTAATAGTAAAAATTAATACAAATATGATAGTGAACATTAAAATAGTTGTAATGTCCCGAGACATGACGTTAAACTGTGCTCCTCTTTTGTTTGGCACTTTTGGAGCTGAAAAGTGCATTTCTTCTCTTCTGTCATCATGTCTGCCTCCTCTATAAAAGTAATATTAACTTACACATAAATGTAGTAGAAATAAATGCTTTTTATAAACCTATTAAACCTTAAATCTGAAATGTCATTATGTTGGGCAGCCTAAGCAATACAATGGCATTTCATCCATAAAACTTCCAAATATTTATTTAAAACTTAGTGCATAAACTTAAAAAGAACATAACTAATATTATGCATAAATTTAAATTAAACTCTTTTCCCCTGACACCTAAAAGCAGTCTATAGTTTAATCTAAATATAAACATTATTTAAAACTTAAATACATAACTAAATATTCATAAAACACTAATAAAAACTGTAGATTAAAACTAATAATAAAAATTAATACAAATATGATAGTGAACATTAAAATAATTGTAATGTCCCGAGACATGACGTTAAACTGTGCTCCTCTTTTGTTTGGCACTTTTGGAGCTCAAAAGTGCATTTCTTCTCTTCTGTCATCATGTCTGCCTCCTCTATAAAAGTAATATTAACTTACACATAAATGTAGTAGAAATAAACGCTTTTAAAAAAACCAATTAAACCTTAAATCTGAAATGTCATTGTGTTGGGCAGCCTAAGCAATACAATGGCATTTCATCTATAAAATTTCATAATATATATTTAATACTTAGTGCATAAACTTAAAAAGAACATAACTAATATTATGCATAAATTTAAATTAAACTCTTTTCCCCTGACACCTAAAAGCAGTCTATAGTTTAATCTAAATATAAACATTATTTAAACTTTTAATACATAACTAAATATTCATAAAACACTAATAAAAACTGTAGATAAAAACTAATAGTAAAAATTAAAACAAATATGATAGTGAACATTAAAATAATTGTAATGTCCCGAGACATGACATTAAACTGTGCTCCTCTTTTGTTTGGCACTTTTGGAGCTCAAAAGTGCATTTCTTCTTTTCTGTCATCATGTCTGCCTTCTCTATAAAAGTAATATTAAGGTACACATAAATGTAGTAGAATTAAACACTTTTAATAAACCTTTTAAACCTTAAATCTGAAATGTCATTGTGTTGGACAGCCTAAGCAATACAATGGCATTTCATCCATAAAATTTCCAAATATATATTTAATACTTAGTGCATAAACTTAAAAAGAACATAACTAATATTATGCATAAATTTAAATTAAACTCTTTTCCCCTGACACCTAAAAGCAGTCTATAGTTTAATCTAAATATAAACATTATTTAAACTTTTAATACATAACTAAATATTCATAAAACACTAATAAATACTGTAGATTAAAACTAATAGTAAAAATTAAAACAAATATGATAGTGAACATTAAAATAATTGTAATGTCCCGAGACATGACGTTAAACTGTACTCCTCTTTTGTTTGGCACTTTTGGAGCTCAAAAGTGCATTTCTTCTTTTCTGTCATCATGTCTGCCTCCTCTATAAAAGTAGTATTAACTTACACATAAATGTAGTAGAAATAAACGCTTTTAAAAAAAACCAATTAAACCTTAAATCTGAAATGTCATTGTGTTGGGCAGCCTAAGCAATACAATGGCATTTCATCCATAAAATTTCCAAATATATATTTAATACTTAGTGCATAAACTTAAAAAGAACATAACTAATATTATGCATAAATTTAAATTAAACTCTTTTCCCCTGACACCTAAAAGCAGTCTATAGTTTAATCTAAATATAAACATTATTTAAACTTTTAATACATAACTAAATATTCATAAAACACTAATAAAAACTGTAGATTAAAACTAATAGTAAAAATTAAAACAAATATGATAGTGAACATTAAAATAATTGTAATGTCCCGAGACATGACGTTAAACTGTGCTCCTCTTTTGTTTGGCACTTTTGGAGCTCAAAAGTGCATTTCTTCTTTTCTGTCATCATGTCTGCCTTCTCTATAAAAGTAATATTAACTTACACATAAATGTAGTAGAATTAATCACTTTTAATAAACCTTTTAAACCTTAAATCTGAAATGTCATTGTGTTGGACAGCCTAAGCAATACAAAGGCATTTCATCCATAAAATTTCCAAATATATATTTAATACTAAGTGCATAAACTTAAAAAGAACATAACTAATATTATGCATAAATTTAAATTAAACTCTTTTCCCCTGACACCTAAAAGCAGTCTATAGTTTAATCTAAATATAAACATTATTTAAACTTTTAATACATAACTAAATATTCATAAAACACTAATAAAAACTGTAGATAAAAACTAATAGAAAAAATTAATACAAATATGATAGTGAACATTAAAATAATTGTAATGTCCCGAGACATGACGTTAAACTGTGCTCCTCTTTTGTTTGGCACTTTTGGAGCTCAAATGTGCATTTCTTCTCTTCTGTCATCATGTCTGCCTCCTCTATAAAAGTAATATTAACTTACACATAAATGTAGTAGAACTAAACACTTTTAATAAACCTTTTAAACCTTAAATCTGAAATGTCATTGTGTTGGACAGCCTAAGCAATACAATGGCATTTCATCCATAAAATTTCAAAATATATATTTAATACTTAGTGCATAAACTTAAAAAGAACATAACTAATATTATGCATAAATTTAAATTAAACTCTTTTCCCCTGACACCTAAAAGCAGTCTATAGTTAAATCTAAATATAAACATTATTTAAACTTTTAATACATAACTAAATATTCATAAAACACTAATAAAAACTGTAGATAAAAACTAATAGTAAAAATTAATACAAATATGATAGTGAACATTAAAATAGTTGTAATGTCCCGAGACATGACGTTAAACTGTGCTCCTCTTTTGTTTGGCACTTTTGGAGCTGAAAAGTGCATTTCTTCTCTTCTGTCATCATGTCTGCCTCCTCTATAAAAGTAATATTAACTTACACATAAATGTAGTAGAAATAAATGCTTTTTATAAACCTATTAAACCTTAAATCTGAAATGTCATTATGTTGGGCAGCCTAAGCAATACAATGGCATTTCATCCATAAAACTTCCAAATATTTATTTAAAACTTAGTGCATAAACTTAAAAAGAACATAACTAATATTATGCATAAATTTAAATTAAACTCTTTTCCCCTGACACCTAAAAGCAGTCTATAGTTTAATCTAAATATAAACATTATGTAAACTTTTAATACATAACTAAATATTCATAAAACACTAATAAAAACTGTACATAAAAACTAATATTAAAAATTAAAACAAATATGATAGTGAACATTAAAATAATTGTAATGTCCCGAGGCATGACGTTAAACTGTGCTCCTCTTTTGTTTGGCACTTTTGGAGCTCAAAAGTGCATTTCTTCTCTTCTGTCATCATGTCTGCCTCCTCTAGAAAAGTAATATTAACTTACACATAAATGTAGTAGAAATAAACGCTTTTAATAAACCTATTAAACCTTAAATCTGAAATGTCATTGTGTTGGGCAGCCTAAGCAATACAATGGCATTTCATCCATAAAATTTCCAAATATATATTTAATACTTAGTGCATAAACTTAAAAAAAACATAACTAAAAATATTCATAAATTTAAATTAAACTCTTTTCCCCTGACACCTAAAAGCAGTCTATAGTTTAATCTAAATATAAACATTATTTAAAACTTAAATACATAACTAAATATTCATAAAACACTAATAAAAACTGTAGATTAAAACTAATAATAAAAATTAATACAAATATGATAGTGAACATTAAAATAATTGTAATGTCCCGAGACATGACGTTAAACTGTGCTCCTCTTTTGTTTGGCACTTTTGGAGCTCAAAAGTGCATTTCTTCTCTTCTGTCATCATGTCTGCCTCCTCTAGAAAAGTAATATTAACTTACACATAAATGTAGTAGAAATAAACGCTTTTAATAAACCTATTAAACCTTAAATCTGAAATGTCATTGTGTGGCAGCCTAAGCAATACAATGGCATTTCATCCATAAAATTTCCAAATATATATTTAATACTTAGTGCATAAACTTAAAAAAAACATAACTAAAATTATGCATAAATTTAAATTAAACTCTTTTCCCCTGACACCTAAAAGCAGTCTATAGTTTAATCTAAATATAAACATTATTTAAAACTTAAATACATAACTAAATATTCATAAAACACTAATAAAAACTGTAGATTAAAACTCATAGTAAAAATTAAAACAAATATGATAGTGAACATTAAAATAATTGTAATGTCCCGAGACATGACGTTAAACTGTGCTCCTCTTTTGTTTGGCACTTTTGGAGCTCAAAAGTGCATTTCTTCTTTTCTGTCATCATGTCTGCCTTCTCTATAAAAGTAATATTAACTTACACATAAATGTAGTAGAACTAAACACTTTTAATAAACCTTTTAAACCTTAAATCTGAAATGTCATTGTGTTGGACAGCCTAAGCAATACAATGGCATTTCATCCATAAAATTTCCAAATATATATTTAATACTTAGTGCATAAACTTAAAAAGAACATAACTAATATTATGCATAAATTTAAATTAAACTCTTTTCCCCTGACACCTAAAAGCAGTCTATAGTTAAATCTAAATATAAACATTATTTAAACTTTTAATACATAACTAAATATTCATAAAACACTAATAAAAACTGTAGATAAAAACTAATAGTAAAAATTAATACAAATATGATAGTGAACATTAAAATAGTTGTAATGTCCCGAGACATGACGTTAAACTGTGCTCCTCTTTTGTTTGGCACTTTTGGAGCTGAAAAGTGCATTTCTTCTCTTCTGTCATCATGTCTGCCTCCTCTATAAAAGTAATATTAACTTACACATAAATGTAGTAGAAATAAATGCTTTTTATAAACCTATTAAACCTTAAATCTGAAATGTCATTATGTTGGGCAGCCTAAGCAATACAATGGCATTTCATCCATAAAACTTCCAAATATTTATTTAAAACTTAGTGCATAAACTTAAAAAGAACATAACTAATATTATGCATAAATTTAAATTAAACTCTTTTCCCCTGACACCTAAAAGCAGTCTATAGTTTAATCTAAATATAAACATTATTTAAAACTTAAATACATAACTAAATATTCATAAAACACTAATAAAAACTGTAGATTAAAACTAATAATAAAAATTAATACAAATATGATAGTGAACATTAAAATAATTGTAATGTCCCGAGACATGACGTTAAACTGTGCTCCTCTTTTGTTTGGCACTTTTGGAGCTCAAAAGTGCATTTCTTCTCTTCTGTCATCATGTCTGCCTCCTCTATAAAAGTAATATTAACTTACACATAAATGTAGTAGAAATAAACGCTTTTAAAAAAACCAATTAAACCTTAAATCTGAAATGTCATTGTGTTGGGCAGCCTAAGCAATACAATGGCATTTCATCTATAAAATTTCCAAATATATATTTAATACTTAGTGCATAAACTTAAAAAGAACATAACTAATATTATGCATAAATTTAAATTAAACTCTTTTCCCCTGAGACCTAAAAGCAGTCTATAGTTTAATCTAAATATAAACATTATTTAAACTTTTAATACATAACTAAATATTCATAAAACACTAATAAAAACTGTAGATAAAAACTAATAGTAAAAATTAAAACAAATATGATAGTGAACATTAAAATAATTGTAATGTCCCGAGACATGACATTAAACTGTGCTCCTCTTTTGTTTGGCACTTTTGGAGCTCAAAAGTGCATTTCTTCTTTTCTGTCATCATGTCTGCCTTCTCTATAAAAGTAATATTAAGGTACACATAAATGTAGTAGAATTAAACACTTTTAATAAACCTTTTAAACCTTAAATCTGAAATGTCATTGTGTTGGACAGCCTAAGCAATACAATGGCATTTCATCCATAAAATTTCCAAATATATATTTAATACTTAGTGCATAAACTTAAAAAGAACATAACTAATATTATGCATAAATTTAAATTAAACTCTTTTCCCCTGACACCTAAAAGCAGTCTATAGTTTAATCTAAATATAAACATTATTTAAACTTTTAATACATAACTAAATATTCATAAAACACTAATAAATACTGTAGATTAAAACTAATAGTAAAAATTAAAACAAATATGATAGTGAACATTAAAATAATTGTAATGTCCCGAGACATGACGTTAAACTGTACTCCTCTTTTGTTTGGCACTTTTGGAGCTCAAAAGTGCATTTCTTCTTTTCTGTCATCATGTCTGCCTCCTCTATAAAAGTAGTATTAACTTACACATAAATGTAGTAGAAATAAACGCTTTTAAAAAAAACCAATTAAACCTTAAATCTGAAATGTCATTGTGTTGGGCAGCCTAAGCAATACAATGGCATTTCATCCATAAAATTTCCAAATATATATTTAATACTTAGTGCATAAACTTAAAAAGAACATAACTAATATTATGCATAAATTTAAATTAAACTCTTTTCCCCTGACACCTAAAAGCAGTCTATAGTTTAATCTAAATATAAACATTATTTAAACTTTTAATACATAACTAAATATTCATAAAACACTAATAAAAACTGTAGATTAAAACTAATAGTAAAAATTAAAACAAATATGATAGTGAACATTAAAATAATTGTAATGTCCCGAGACATGACGTTAAACTGTGCTCCTCTTTTGTTTGGCACTTATGGAGCTCAAAAGTGCATTTCTTCTTTTCTGTCATCATGTCTGCCTTCTCTATAAAAGTAATATTAACTTACACATAAATGTAGTAGAATTAATCACTTTTAATAAACCTTTTAAACCTTAAATCTGAAATGTCATTGTGTTGGACAGCCTAAGCAATACAAAGGCATTTCATCCATAAAATTTCCAAATATATATTTAATACTAAGTGCATAAACTTAAAAAGAACATAACTAATATTATGCATAAATTTAAATTAAACTCTTTTCCCCTGACACCTAAAAGCAGTCTATAGTTTAATCTAAATATAAACATTATTTAAACTTTTAATACATAACTAAATATTCATAAAACACTAATAAAAACTGTAGATAAAAACTAATAGAAAAAATTAATACAAATATGATAGTGAACATTAAAATAATTGTAATGTCCCGAGACATGACGTTAAACTGTGCTCCTCTTTTGTTTGGCACTTTTGGAGCTAAAATGTGCATTTCTTCTCTTCTGTCATCATGTCTGCCTCCTCTATAAAAGTAATATTAACTTACACATAAATGTAGTAGAACTAAACACTTTTAATAAACCTTTTAAACCTTAAATCTGAAATGTCATTGTGTTGGACAGCCTAAGCAATACAATGGCATTTCATCCATAAAATTTCCAAATATATATTTAATACTTAGTGCATAAACTTAAAAAGAACATAACTAATATTATGCATAAATTTAAATTAAACTTTTTTCCCCTGACACCTAAAAGCAGTCTATAGTTAAATCTAAATATAAACATTATTTAAACTTTTAATACATAACTAAATATTCATAAAACACTAATAAAAACTGTAGATAAAAACTAATAGTAAAAATTAATACAAATATGATAGTGAACATTAAAATAGTTGTAATGTCCCGAGACATGACGTTAAACTGTGCTCCTCTTTTGTTTGGCACTTTTGGAGCTGAAAAGTGCATTTCTTCTCTTCTGTCATCATGTCTGCCTCCTCTATAAAAGTAATATTAACTTACACATAAATGTAGTAGAAATAAATGCTTTTTATAAACCTATTAAACCTTAAATCTGAAATGTCATTATGTTGGGCAGCCTAAGCAATACAATGGCATTTCATCCATAAAACTTCCAAATATTTATTTAAAACTTAGTGCATAAACTTAAAAAGAACATAACTAATATTATGCATAAATTTAAATTAAACTCTTTTCCCCTGACACCTAAAAGCAGTCTATAGTTTAATCTAAATATAAACATTATGTAAACTTTTAATACATAACTAAATATTCATAAAACACTAATAAAAACTGTACATAAAAACTAATATTAAAAATTAAAACAAATATGATAGTGAACATTAAAATAATTGTAATGTCCCGAGGCATGACGTTAAACTGTGCTCCTCTTTTGTTTGGCACTTTTGGAGCTCAAAAGTGCATTTCTTCTCTTCTGTCATCATGTCTGCCTCCTCTAGAAAAGTAATATTAACTTACACATAAATGTAGTAGAAATAAACGCTTTTAATAAACCTATTAAACCTTAAATCTGAAATGTCATTGTGTTGGGCAGCCTAAGCAATACAATGGCATTTCATCCATAAAATTTCCAAATATATATTTAATACTTAGTGCATAAACTTAAAAAAAACATAACTAAAAATATTCATAAATTTAAATTAAACTCTTTTCCCCTGACACCTAAAAGCAGTCTATAGTTTAATCTAAATATAAACATTATTTAAAACTTAAATACATAACTAAATATTCATAAAACACTAATAAAAACTGTAGATTAAAACTAATAATAAAAATTAATACAAATATGATAGTGAACATTAAAATAATTGTAATGTCCCGAGACATGACGTTAAACTGTGCTCCTCTTTTGTTTGGCACTTTTGGAGCTCAAAAGTGCATTTCTTCTCTTCTGTCATCATGTCTGCCTCCTCTAGAAAAGTAATATTAACTTACACATAAATGTAGTAGAAATAAACGCTTTTAATAAACCTATTAAACCTTAAATCTGAAATGTCATTGTGTGGCAGCCTAAGCAATACAATGGCATTTCATCCATAAAATTTCCAAATATATATTTAATACTTAGTGCATAAACTTAAAAAAAACATAACTAAAATTATGCATAAATTTAAATTAAACTCTTTTCCCCTGACACCTAAAAGCAGTCTATAGTTTAATCTAAATATAAACATTATTTAAAACTTAAATACATAACTAAATATTCATAAAACACTAATAAAAACTGTAGATTAAAACTCATAGTAAAAATTAAAACAAATATGATAGTGAACATTAAAATAATTGTAATGTCCCGAGACATGACGTTAAACTGTGCTCCTCTTTTGTTTGGCACTTTTGGAGCTCAAAAGTGCATTTCTTCTTTTCTGTCATCATGTCTGCCTTCTCTATAAAAGTAATATTAACTTACACATAAATGTAGTAGAATTAAACACTTTTAATAAACCTTTTAAACCTTAAATCTGAAATGTCATTGTGTTGGACAGCTTAGCAATACAATGGCATTTCATCCATAAAATTTCCAAATATATATTTAATATAACTTAGTGCATAAACTTAAAAAGAACATAACTAAAATGTGCATAAATTTAAATTAAACTCTTTTCCCCTGACACCTAAAAGCAGTCTATAGTTTAATCTAAATATAAACATTATTTAAACTTTTAATACATAACTAAATATTCATAAAACACTAATAAATACTGTAGATTAAAACTAATAGTAAAAATTAAAACAAATATGATAGTGAACATTAAAATAATTGTAATGTCCCGAGACATGACGTTAAACTGTGCTCCTCTTTTGTTTGGCACTTTTGGAGCTCAAAAGTGCATTTCTTCTTTTCTGTCATCATGTCTGCCTTCTCTATAAAAGTAATATTAACTTTCACATAAATGTAGTAGAATTAAACACATTTAATAAACCTTTTAAACCTTAAATCTGAAATGTCATTGTGTTGGACAGCCTAAGCAATACAATGGCATTTCATCCATAAAATTTCCAAATATATATTTAATACTTAGTGCATAAACTTAAAAAGAATATAACTAATATTATGCATAAATTTAAATTAAACTCTTTTCCTTGACACCTAAAAGCAGTCTATAGTTTAATCTAAATATAAACATTATTTAAAGTTTTAATACATAACTAAATATTCATAAAACACTAATAAAAAATGTAGATTAAAACTAATAGTAAAAATTAATACAAATATGATAGTGAACATTAAAATAATTGTAATGTCCCGAGACATGACGTTAAACTGTACTCCTCTTTTGTTTGGTACTTTTGGAGCTCAAAAGTGCATTTCTTCTCTTCTGTCATCATGTCTGCCTCCTCTATAAAAATAATATTAACTTACACATAAATGTAGTAGAAATAAACGCTTTTAATAAACCTATTAAACCTTAAATCTGAAATGTCATTGTGTTGGGCAGCCTAAGCAATACAATGGCATTTCATCCATTAAATTTCAAAATATAAATTTAATACTTAGTACATAAACTTAAAAAGAACATAACTAAAATATGCATAAATTTAAATTAAACTCTTTTCCCCTGACACCTAAAAGCAGTCTATAGTTTAATCTAAATATAAACATTATTTAAACTTTTAATACATAACTAAATATTCATAAAACACTAATAAAAACTGTAGATAAAAACTAATAGTAAAAATTAAAACAAATATGATAGTGAACATTAAAATAATTGTAATGTCCCGAGACATGACGTTAAACTGTGCTCCTCTTTTGTTTGGCACTTTTGGAGCTCAAAAGTGCATTTCTTCTTTTCTGTCATCATGTCTGCCTCCTCTATAAAAGTAATATTAACTTACACATAAATGTAGTAGAAATAAACGCTTTTAAAAAAACCAATTAAACCTTAAATCTGAAATGTCATTGTGTTGGGCAGCCTAAGCAATACAATGGCATTTCATCTATAAAATTTCCAAATATATATTTAATACTTAGTGCATAAACTTAAAAAGAACATAACTAATATTATGCATAAATTTAAATTAAACTCTTTTCCCCTGACACCTAAAAGCAGTCTATAGTTTAATCTAAATATAAACATTATTTAAACTTTTAATACATAACTAAATATTCATAAAACACTAATAAAAACTGTAGATAAAAACTAATAGTAAAAATTAAAACAAATATGATAGTGAACATTAAAATAATTGTAATGTCCCGAGACATGACGTTAAACTGTGCTCCTTTTTTGTTTGGCACTTTTGGAGCTCAAAAGTGCATTTCTTCTTTTCTGTCATCATGTCTGCCTCCTCTATAAAAGTAATATTAACTTACACATAAATGTAGTAGAAATAAACGCTTTTAAAAAAAACAATTAAACCTTAAATCTGAAATGTCATTGTGTTGGGCAGCCAAAGCAATACAATGGCATTTCATCCATTAAATTTCAAAATATAAATTTAATACTAAGTGCATAAACTTAAAAAGAACATAACTAATATTATGCATAAATTTACATTAAACTCTTTTCCCCTGACACCTAAAAGCAGTCTATAGTTTAATCTAAATATAAACATTATTTAAACTTTTAATACATAACTAAATATTCATAAAACACTAATAAAAACTGTAGATTAAAACTAATAGTAAAAATTAATACAAATATGATAGTGAACATTAAAATAATTGTAATGTCCCGAGACATGACGTTAAACTGTGCTCCTCTTTTGTTTGGCACTTTTGGAGCTCAAAAGTGCATTTCTTCTTTTCTGTCATCATGTCTGCCTTCTCTATAAAAGTAATATTAACGTACACATAAATGAAGTAGAATTAAACACTTTTAATAAACCTTTTAAACCTTAAATCTGAAATGTCATTGTGTTGGACAGCCTAAGCAATACAATGGCATTTCATCCATAAAATTTCCAAATATATATTTAATACTTAGTGCATAAACTTAAAAAGAACATAACTAATATTATGCATAAATTTAAATTAAACTCTTTTCCCCTGACACCTAAAAGCAGTCTATAGTTTAATCTAAATATAAACATTATTTAAACTTTTAATACATAACTAAATATTCATAAAACACTAATAAAAACTGTAGATAAAAACTAATAGTAAAAATTAAAACAAATATGATAGTGAACATTAAAATAATTGTAATGTCCCGAGACATGACGTTAAACTGTGCTCCTTTTTTGTTTGGCACTTTTGGAGCTCAAAAGTGCATTTCTTCTTTTCTGTCATCATGTCTGCCTCCTCTATAAAAGTAATATTAACTTACACATAAATGTAGTAGAAATAAACGCTTTTAAAAAAACCAATTAAACCTTAAATCTGAAATGTCATTGTGTTGGGCAGCCAAAGCAATACAATGGCATTTCATCCATTAAATTTCAAAATATAAATTTAATACTAAGTGCATAAACTTAAAAAGAACATAACTAATATTATTCATAAATTTACATTAAACTCTTTTCCCCTGACACCTAAAAGCAGTCTATAGTTTAATCTAAATATAAACATTATTTAAACTTTTAATACATAACTAAATATTCATAAAACACTAATAAAAACTGTAGATTAAAACTAATAGTAAAAATTAATACAAATATGATAGTGAACATTAAAATAATTGTAATGTCCCGAGACATGATGTTAAACTGTGCTCCTCTTTTGTTTGGCACTTTTGGAGCTCAAAAGTGCATTTCTTCTTTTCTGTCATCATGTCTGCCTCCTCTATAAAAATAATATTAACTTACACATAAATGTAGTAGAAAGAAAAGCTTTTAATAAACCAATTAAACCTTAAATCTGAAATGTCATTGTATTGGGCAGCCTAAGCAATACAATGGCATTTCATCTATAAAATTTCCAAATATATATTTAATACTTAGTGCATAAACTTAAAAAGAACATAACTAATATTATGCATAAATTTAAATTAAACTCTTTTCCCCTGACACCTAAAAGCAGTCTATAGTTTAATCTAAATATAAACATTATTTAAAACTTAAATACATAACTAAATATTCATAAAACACTAATAAAAACTGTAGATTAAAACTAATAATAAAAATTAATACAAATATGATAGTGAACATTAAAATAATTGTAATGTCCCGAGACATGACGTTAAACTGTGCTCCTCTTTTGTTTGGCACTTTTGGAGCTCAAAAGTGCATTTCTTCTCTTCTGTCATCATGTCTGCCTTCTCTATAAAAGTAATATTAAGGTACACATAAATGTAGTAGAATTAAACACTTTTAATAAACCTTTTAAACCTTAAATCTGAAATGTCATTGTGTTGGACAGCCTAAGCAATACAATGGCATTTCATCCATAAAATTTCCAAATATATATTTAATACTTAGTGCATAAACTTAAAAAGAACATAACTAATATTATGCATAAATTTAAATTAAACTCTTTTCCCCTGACACCTAAAAGCAGTCTATAGTTTAATCTAAATATAAACATTATTTAAACTTTTAATACATTACTAAATATTCATAAAACACTAATAAATACTGTAGATTAAAACTAATAGTAAAAATTAAAACAAATATGATAGTGAACATTAAAATAATTGTAATGTCCCGAGATATGACGTTAAACTGTACTCCTCTTTTGTTTGGCACTTTTGGAGCTCAAAAGTGCATTTCTTCTTTTCTGTCATCATGTCTGCCTCCTCTATAAAAGTAGTATTAACTTACACATAAATGTAGTAGAAATAAACGCTTTTAAAAAAACCAATTAAACCTTAAATCTGAAATGTCATTGTGTTGGGCAGCCTAAGCAATACAATGGCATTTCATCTATAAAATTTCCAAATATATATTTAATACTTAGTGCATAAACTTAAAAAGAACATAACTAATATTATGCATAAATTTAAATTAAACTCTTTTCCCCTGACACCTAAAAGCAGTCTATAGTTTAATCTAAATATAAACATTATTTAAACTTTTAATACATAACTAAATATTCATAAAACACTAATAAAAACTGTAGATAAAAACTAATAGTAAAAATTAAAACAAATATGATAGTGAACATTAAAATAATTGTAATGTCCCGAGACATGACGTTAAACTGTGCTCCTCTTTTGTTTGGCACTTTTGGAGCTCAAAAGTGCATTTCCTTATTTCTGTCATCATGTCTGCCTTCTCTATAAAAGTAATATTAACTTACACATAAATGTAGTAGAATTAAACACTTTTAATGAACCTTTAAAACCTTAAATCTGAAATGTCATTGTGTTGGACAGCCTAAGCAATACAATGGCATTTCATCCATAAAATTTCCAAATATATATTTAATACTTAGTGCATAAACTTAAAAAGAACATAACTAATATTATGCATAAATTTAAATTAAACTCTTTTCCCCTGACACCTAAAAGCAGTCTATAGTTTAATCTAAATATAAACATTATTTAAACTTTTAATACATAACTAAATATTCATAAAACACTAATAAAAACTGTAGATTAAAACTAATAGTAAAAATTAAAACAAATATGATAGTGAACATTAAAATAATTGTAATGTCCCGAGACATGACGTTAAACTGTGCTCCTCTTTTGTTTGGCACTTTTGGAGCTCAAAAGTGCATTTCTTCTTTTCTGTCATCATGTCTGCCTCCTCTATAAAAATAATATTAACTTACACATAAATGTAGTAGAAATAAACGCTTTTAATAAACCTATTAAACTTTAAATCTGAAATGTCATTGTGTTAGGCAGCCTAAGCAATACAATGGCATTTCATCCATTAAATTTCAAAATATAAATTTAATACTTAGTACATAAACTTAAAAAGAACATAACTAAAATATGCATAAATTTAAATTAAACTCTTTTCCCCTGACACCTAAAAGCAGTCTATAGTTTAATCTAAATATAAACATTATTTAAATTTTTCATACATAACTAAATATTTATAAAACACTAATAAAAACTGTAGATAAAAAAAATAGTAAAAATTAAAACAAATATGATAGTGAACATTAAAATAATTGTAATGTCCCAAGACATGACGTTAAACTGTGCTCCTCTTTTGTTTGGCACTTTTGGAGCTCAAAAGTGCATTTCTTCTTTTCTGTCATCATGTCTGCCTTCTCTATAAAAGTAATATTAACTTACACATAAATGTAGTAGAATTAAACACTTTTAATAATCCTTTTAAACCTTAAATCTGAAATGTCATTGTGTTGGACAGCTTAGCAATACAATGGCATTTCATCCATAAAATTTCCAAATATATATTTAATATAACTTAGTGCATAAACTTAAAAAGAACATAATTAATATTATGCATAAATTTACATTAAACTCTTTTCCCCTGACACCTAAAAGCAGTCTATAGTTTAATCTAAATATAAACATTATTTAAACTTTTAATACATAACTAAATATTCATAAAACACTAATAAAAACTGTAGATTAAAACTAATAGTAAAAATTAATACAAATATGATAGTGAACATTAAAATAATTGTAATGTCCCGAGACATGATGTTAAACTGTGCTCCTCTTTTGTTTGGCACTTTTGGAGCTCAAAAGTGCATTTCTTCTTTTCTGTCATCATGTCTGCCTCCTCTATAAAAATAATATTAACTTACACATAAATGTAGTAGAAAGAAAAGCTTTTAATAAACCAATTAAACCTTAAATCTGAAATGTCATTGTATTGGGCAGCCTAAGCAATACAATGGCATTTCATCTATAAAATTTCCAAATATATATTTAATACTTAGTGCATAAACTTAAAAAGAACATAACTAATATTATGCATAAATTTAAATTAAACTCTTTTCCCCTGACACCTAAAAGCAGTCTATAGTTTAATCTAAATATAAACATTATTTAAAACTTAAATACATAACTAAATATTCATAAAACACTAATAAAAACTGTAGATTAAAACTAATAATAAAAATTAATACAAATATGATAGTGAACATTAAAATAATTGTAATGTCCCGAGACATCACGTTAAACTGTGCTCCTCTTTTGTTTGGCACTTTTGGAGCTCAAAAGTGCATTTCTTCTCTTCTGTCATCATGTCTGCCTCCTCTATAAAAGTAATATTAACTTACACATAAATGTAGTAGAAATAAACGCTTTTAAAAAAACCAATTAAACCTTAAATCTGAAATGTCATTGTGTTGGGCAGCCTAAGCAATACAATGGCATTTCATCTATAAAATTTCCAAATATATATTTAATACTTAGTGCATAAACTTAAAAAGAACATAACTAATATTATGCATAAATTTAAATTAAACTCTTTTCCCCTGACACCTAAAAGCAGTCTATAGTTTAATCTAAATATAAACATTATTTAAACTTTTAATACATAACTAAATATTCATAAAACACTAATAAAAACTGTAGATAAAAACTAATAGTAAAAATTAAAACAAATATGATAGTGAACATTAAAATAATTGTAATGTCCCGAGACAAGACGTTAAACTGTGCTCCTCTTTTGTTTGGCACTTTTGGAGCTCAAAAGTGCATTTCTTCTTTTCTGTCATCATGTCTGCCTTCTCTATAAAAGTAATATTAAGGTACACATAAATGTAGTAGAATTAAACACTTTTAATAAACCTTTTAAACCTTAAATCTGAAATGTCATTGTGTTGGACAGCCTAAGCAATACAATGGCATTTCATCCATAAAATTTCCAAATATATATTTAATACTTAGTGCATAAACTTAAAAAGAACATAACTAATATTATGCATAAATTTAAATTAAACTCTTTTCCCCTGACACCTAAAAGCAGTCTATAGTTTAATCTAAATATAAACATTATTTAAACTTTTAATACATAACTAAATATTCATAAAACACTAATAAATACTGTAGATTAAAACTAATAGTAAAAATTAAAACAAATATGATAGTGAACATTAAAATAATTGTAATGTCCCGAGACATGACGTTAAACTGTGCTCCTCTTTTGTTTGGCACTTTTGGAGCTCAAAAGTGCATTTCCTTATTTCTGTCATCATGTCTGCCTTCTCTATAAAAGTAATATTAACTTACACATAAATGTAGTAGAATTAAACAATTTTAATAAACCTTTAAAACCTTAAATCTGAAATGTCATTGTGTTGGACAGCCTAAGCAATACAATGGCATTTCATCCATAAAATTTCCAAATATATATTTAATACTTAGTGCATAAACTTAAAAAGAACATAACTAATATTATGCATAAATTTAAATTAAACTCTTTTCCCCTGACACCTAAAAGCAGTCTATAGTTTAATCTAAATATAAACATTATTTAAACTTTTAATACATAACTAAATATTCATAAAACACTAATAAAAACTGTAGATTAAAACTAATAGTAAAAATTAAAACAAATATGATAGTGAACATTAAAATAATTGTAATGTCCCGAGACATGACGTTAAACTGTGCTCCTCTTTTGTTTGGCACTTTTGGAGCTCAAAAGTGCATTTCTTCTTTTCTGTCATCATGTCTGCCTTCTCTATAAAAGTAATATTAACTTACACATAAATGTAGTAGAATTAAACACTTTTAATAATCCTTTTAAACCTTAAATCTGAAATGTCATTGTATTGGGCAGCCTAAGCAATACAATGGCATTTCATCTATAAAATTTCCAAATATATATTTAATACTTAGTGCATAAACTTAAAAAGAACATAACTAATATTATGCATAAATTTAAATTAAACTCTTTTCCCCTGACACCTAAAAGCAGTCTATAGTTTAATCTAAATATAAACATTATTTAAAACTTAAATACATAACTAAATATTCATAAAACACTAATAAAAACTGTAGATTAAAACTAATAATAAAAATTAATACAAATATGATAGTGAACATTAAAATAATTGTAATGTCCCGAGACATGACGTTAAACTGTGCTCCTCTTTTGTTTGGCACTTTTGGAGCTCAAAAGTGCATTTCTTCTCTTCTGTCATCATGTCTGCCTCCTCTATAAAAGTAATATTAACTTACACATAAATGTAGTAGAAATAAACGCTTTTAAAAAAACCAATTAAACCTTAAATCTGAAATGTCATTGTGTTGGGCAGCCTAAGCAATACAATGGCATTTCATCTATAAAATTTCCAAATATATATTTAATACTTAGTGCATAAACTTAAAAAGAACATAACTAATATTATGCATAAATTTAAATTAAACTCTTTTCCCCTGACACCTAAAAGCAGTCTATAGTTTAATCTAAATATAAACATTATTTAAACTTTTAATACATAACTAAATATTCATAAAACACTAATAAAAACTGTAGATAAAAACTAATAGTAAAAATTAAAACAAATATGATAGTGAACATTAAAATAATTGTAATGTCCCGAGACAAGACGTTAAACTGTGCTCCTCTTTTGTTTGGCACTTTTGGAGCTCAAAAGTGCATTTCTTCTTTTCTGTCATCATGTCTGCCTTCTCTATAAAAGTAATATTAAGGTACACATAAATGTAGTAGAATTAAACACTTTTAATAAACCTTTTAAACCTTAAATCTGAAATGTCATTGTGTTGGACAGCCTAAGCAATACAATGGCATTTCATCCATAAAATTTCCAAATATATATTTAATACTTAGTGCATAAACTTAAAAAGAACATAACTAATATTATGCATAAATTTAAATTAAACTCTTTTCCCCTGACACCTAAAAGCAGTCTATAGTTTAATCTAAATATAAACATTATTTAAACTTTTAATACATAACTAAATATTCATAAAACACTAATAAATACTGTAGATTAAAACTAATAGTAAAAATTAAAACAAATATGATAGTGAACATTAAAATAATTGTAATGTCCCGAGACATGACGTTAAATTGTGCTCCTCTTTTGTTTGGCACTTTTGGAGCTCAAAAGTGCATTTCTTCTTTTCTGTCATCATGTCTGCCTCCTCTATAAAAGTAGTATTAACTTACACATAAATGTAGTAGAAATAAACGCTTTTAAAAAAAAACAATTAAACCTTAAATCTGAAATGTCATTGTGTTGGGCAGCCTAAGCAATACAATGGCATTTCATCTATAAAATTTCCAAATATATATTTAATACTTAGTGCATAAACTTAAAAAGAACATAACTAATATTATGCATAAATTTAAATTAAACTCTTTTCCCCTGACACCTAAAAGCAGTCTATAGTTTAATCTAAATATAAACATTATTTAAACTTTTAATACATAACTAAATATTCATAAAACACTAATAAAAACTGTAGATAAAAACTAATAGTAAAAATTAAAACAAATATGATAGTGAACATTAAAATAATTGTAATGTCCCGAGACATGACGTTAAACTGTGCTCCTCTTTTGTTTGGCACTTTTGGAGCTCAAAAGTGCATTTCCTTATTTCTGTCATCATGTCTGCCTTCTCTATAAAAGTAATATTAACTTACACATAAATGTAGTAGAATTAAACAATTTTAATAAACCTTTAAAACCTTAAATCTGAAATGTCATTGTGTTGGACAGCCTAAGCAATACAATGGCATTTCATCCATAAAATTTCCAAATATATATTTAATACTTAGTGCATAAACTTAAAAAGAACATAACTAATATTATGCATAAATTTAAATTAAACTCTTTTCCCCTGACACCTAAAAGCAGTCTATAGTTTAATCTAAATATAAACATTATTTAAACTTTTAATACATAACTAAATATTCATAAAACACTAATAAAAACTGTAGATTAAAACTAATAGTAAAAATTAAAACAAATATGATAGTGAACATTAAAATAATTGTAATGTCCCGAGACATGACGTTAAACTGTGCTCCTCTTTTGTTTGGCACTTTTGGAGCTCAAAAGTGCATTTCTTCTTTTCTGTCATCATGTCTGCCTTCTCTATAAAAGTAATATTAACTTACACATAAATGTAGTAGAATTAATCACTTTTAATAAACCTTTTAAACCTTAAATCTGAAATGTCATTGTGTTGGACAGCCTAAGCAATACAAAGGCATTTCATCCATAAAATTTCCAAATATATATTTAATACTAAGTGCATAAACTTAAAAAGAACATAACTAATATTATGCATAAATTTAAATTAAACTCTTTTCCCCTGACACCTAAAAGCAGTCTATAGTTTAATCTAAATATAAACATTATTTAAACTTTTAATACATAACTAAATATTCATAAAACACTAATAAAAACTGTAGATAAAAACTAATAGAAAAAATTAATACAAATATGATAGTGAACATTAAAATAATTGTAATGTCCCGAGACATGACGTTAAACTGTGCTCCTCTTTTGTTTGGCACTTTTGGAGCTCAAATGTGCATTTCTTCTCTTCTGTCATCATGTCTGCCTCCTCTATAAAAGTAATATTAACTTACACATAAATGTAGTAGAAATAAATGCTTTTTATAAACCTATTAAACCTTAAATCTGAAATGTCATTATGTTGGGCAGCCTAAGCAATACAATGGCATTTCATCCATAAAACTTCCAAATATTTATTTAAAACTTAGTGCATAAACTTAAAAAGAACATAACTAATATTATGCATAAATTTAAATTAAACTCTTTTCCCCTGACACCTAAAAGCAGTCTATAGTTTAATCTAAATATAAACATTATGTAAACTTTTAATACATAACTAAATATTCATAAAACACTAATAAAAACTGTACATAAAAACTAATATTAAAAATTAAAACAAATATGATAGTGAACATTAAAATAATTGTAATGTCCCGAGGCATGACGTTAAACTGTGCTCCTCTTTTGTTTGGCACTTTTGGAGCTCAAAAGTGCATTTCTTCTCTTCTGTCATCATGTCTGCCTCCTCTAGAAAAGTAATATTAACTTACACATAAATGTAGTAGAAATAAACGCTTTTAATAAACCTATTAAACCTTAAATCTGAAATGTCATTGTGTTGGGCAGCCTAAGCAATACAATGGCATTTCATCCATAAAATTTCCAAATATATATTTAATACTTAGTGCATAAACTTAAAAAAAACATAACTAAAAATATTCATAAATTTAAATTAAACTCTTTTCCCCTGACACCTAAAAGCAGTCTATAGTTTAATCTAAATATAAACATTATTTAAAACTTAAATACATAACTAAATATTCATAAAACACTAATAAAAACTGTAGATTAAAACTAATAATAAAAATTAATACAAATATGATAGTGAACATTAAAATAATTGTAATGTCCCGAGACATGACGTTAAACTGTGCTCCTCTTTTGTTTGGCACTTTTGGAGCTCAAAAGTGCATTTCTTCTCTTCTGTCATCATGTCTGCCTCCTCTAGAAAAGTAATATTAACTTACACATAAATGTAGTAGAAATAAACGCTTTTAATAAACCTATTAAACCTTAAATCTGAAATGTCATTGTGTTGGGCAGCCTAAGCAATACAATGGCATTTCATCCATAAAATTTCCAAATATATATTTAATACTTAGTGCATAAACTTAAAAAATACATAACTAAAATTATGCATAAATTTAAATTAAACTCTTTTCCCCTGACACCTAAAAGCAGTCTTTAGTTTAATCTAAATATAAACATTATTTAAAACTTAAATACATAACTAAATATTCATAAAACACAAATAAAAACTGTAGATTAAAACTCATAATAAAAATTAAAACAAATATGATAGTGAACATTAAAATAATTGTAATGTCCCGAGACATGACGTTAAACTGTGCTCCTCTTTTGTTTGGCACTTTTGGAGCTCAAAAGTGCATTTCTTCTTTTCTGTCATCATGTCTGCCTTCTCTATAAAAGTAATATTAACTTACACATAAATGTAGTAGAATTAAACACTTTTAATAAACCTTTTAAACCTTAAATCTGAAATGTCATTGTGTTGGACAGCTTAGCAATACAATGGCATTTCATCCATAAAATTTCCAAATATATATTTAATATAACTTAGTGCATAAACTTAAAAAGAACATAACTAAAATATGCATAAATTTAAATTAAACTCTTTTCCCCTGACACCTAAAAGCAGTCTATAGTTTAATCTAAATATAAACATTATTTAAACTTTTAATACATAACTAAATATTCATAAAACACTAATAAAAACTGTAGATAAAAACTAATAGTAAAAATTAAAACAAATATGATAGTGAACATTAAAATAATTGTAATGTCCCAAGACATGATGTTAAACTGTGCTCCTCTTTTGTTTGGCACTTTTGGAGCTCAAAAGTGCATTTCTTCTCTTCTGTCATCATGTCTGCCTCCTCTAGAAAAGTAATATTAACTTACACATAAATGTAGTTGAAATAAACGCTTTTAATAAACCTATTAAACCTTAAATCTGAAATGTCATTGTGTTGGGCAGCCTAAGCAATACAATGGCATTTCATCCATAAAATTTCCAAATATATATTTAATACTTAGTGCATAAACTTAAAAAAAACATAACTAAAATTATGCATAAATTTAAATTAAACTCTTTTCCCCTGACACCTAAAAGCAGTCTATAGTTTAATCTAAATATAAACATTATTTAAACTTTTAATACATAACTAAATATTCATAAAACACTAATAAAAACTGTAGATTAAAACTAATAATAAAAATTAATACAAATATGATAGTGAACATTAAAATAATTGTAATGTCCCGAGACATGACGTTAAACTGTGCTCCTCTTTTGTTTGGCACTTTTGGAGCTCAAAAGTGCATTTCTTCTCTTCTGTCATCATGTCTGCCTCCTCTAGAAAAGTAATATTAACTTACACATAAATGTAGTAGAAATAAACGCTTTTAATAAACCTATTAAACCTTAAATCTGAAATGTCATTGTGTTGGGCAGCCTAAGCAATACAATGGCATTTCATCCATAAAATTTCCAAATATATATTTAATACTTAGTGCATAAACTTAAAAAAAAACATAACTAAAATTATGCATAAATTTAAATTAAACTCTTTTCCCCTGACACCTAAAAGCAGTCTATAGTTTAATCTAAATATAAACATTATTTAAAACTTAAATACATAACTAAATATTCATAAAACACTAATAAAAACTGTAGATTAAAACTAATAATAAAAATTAATACAAATATGATAGTGAACATTAAAATAATTGTAATGTCCCGAGACATGACGTTAAACTGTGCTCCTCTTTTGTTTGGCACTTTTGGAGCTCAAAAGTGCATTTCTTCTCTTCTGTCATCATGTCTGCCTCCTCTAGAAAAGTAATATTAACTTACACATAAATGTAGTAGAAATAAACGCTTTTAATAAACCTATTAAACCTTAAATCTGAAATGTCATTGTGTTGGGCAGCCTAAGCAATACAATGGCATTTCATCCATAAAATTTCCAAATATATATTTAATACTTAGTGCATAAACTTAAAAAATACATAACTAAAATTATGCATAAATTTAAATTAAACTCTTTTCCCCTGACACCTAAAAGCAGTCTTTAGTTTAATCTAAATATAAACATTATTTAAAACTTAAATACATAACTAAATATTCATAAAACACTAATAAAAAGTGTAGATAAAAACTAATAGTAAAAATTAAAACAAATATGATAGTGAACATTAAAATAATTGTAATGTCCCGAGACATGACGTTAAACTGTGCTCCTCTTTTGTTTGGCACTTTTGGAGCTCAAAAGTGCATTTCTTCTTTTCTGTCATCATGTCTGCCTTCTCTATAAAAGTAATATTAACTTACACATAAATGTAGTAGAATTAAACACTTTTAATAAACCTTTTAAACCTTAAATCTGAAATGTCATTGTGTTGGACAGCTTAGCAATACAATGGCATTTCATCCATAAAATTTCCAAATATATATTTAATATAACTTAGTGCATAAACTTAAAAAGAACATAACTAAAATATGCATAAATTTAAATTAAACTCTTTTCCCCTGACACCTAAAAGCAGTCTATAGTTTAATCTAAATATAAACATTATTTAAACTTTTAATACATAACTAAATATTCATAAAACACTAATAAAAACTGTAGATAAAAACTAATAGTAAAAATTAAAACAAATATGATAGTGAACATTAAAATAATTGTAATGTCCCAAGACATGATGTTAAACTGTGCTCCTCTTTTGTTTGGCACTTTTGGAGCTCAAAAGTGCATTTCTTCTCTTCTGTCATCATGTCTGCCTCCTCTAGAAAAGTAATATTAACTTACACATAAATGTAGTTGAAATAAACGCTTTTAATAAACCTATTAAACCTTAAATCTGAAATGTCATTGTGTTGGGCAGCCTAAGCAATACAATGGCATTTCATCCATAAAATTTCCAAATATATATTTAATACTTAGTGCATAAACTTAAAAAAAACATAACTAAAATTATGCATAAATTTAAATTAAACTCTTTTCCCCTGACACCTAAAAGCAGTCTATAGTTTAATCTAAATATAAACATTATTTAAACTTTTAATACATAACTAAATATTCATAAAACACTAATAAAAACTGTAGATTAAAACTAATAATAAAAATTAATACAAATATGATAGTGAACATTAAAATAATTGTAATGTCCCGAGACATGACGTTAAACTGTGCTCCTCTTTTGTTTGGCACTTTTGGAGCTCAAAAGTGCATTTCTTCTCTTCTGTCATCATGTCTGCCTCCTCTAGAAAAGTAATATTAACTTACACATAAATGTAGTAGAAATAAACGCTTTTAATAAACCTATTAAACCTTAAATCTGAAATGTCATTGTGTTGGGCAGCCTAAGCAATACAATGGCATTTCATCCATAAAATTTCCAAATATATATTTAATACTTAGTGCATAAACTTAAAAAAAAACATAACTAAAATTATGCATAAATTTAAATTAAACTCTTTTCCCCTGACACCTAAAAGCAGTCTATAGTTTAATCTAAATATAAACATTATTTAAAACTTAAATACATAACTAAATATTCATAAAACACTAATAAAAACTGTAGATTAAAACTCATAGTAAAAATTAAAACAAATATGATAGTGAACATTAAAATAATTGTAATGTCCCGAGACATGACGTTAAACTGTGCTCCTCTTTTGTTTGGCACTTTTGGAGCTCAAAAGTGCATTTCTTCTTTTCTGTCATCATGTCTGCCTTCTCTATAAAAGTAATATTAACTTACACATAAATGTAGTAGAATTAAACACTTTTAATAAACCTTTTAAACCTTAAATCTGAAATGTCATTGTGTTGGACAGCTTAGCAATACAATGGCATTTCATCCATAAAATTTCCAAATATATATTTAATATAACTTAGTGCATAAACTTAAAAAGAACATAATTAATATTATGCATAAATTTACATTAAACTCTTTTCCCCTGACACCTAAAAGCAGTCTATAGTTTAATCTAAATATAAACATTATTTAAACTTTTAATACATAACTAAATATTCATAAAACACTAATAAAAACTGTAGATTAAAACTAATAGTAAAAATTAATACAAATATGATAGTGAACATTAAAATAATTGTAATGTCCCGAGACATGATGTTAAACTGTGCTCCTCTTTTGTTTGGCACTTTTGGAGCTCAAAAGTGCATTTCTTCTTTTCTGTCATCATGTCTGCCTTCTCTATAAAAGTAATATTAACTTACACATAAATGTAGTAGAATTAAACACTTTTAATAAACCTTTTAAACCTTAAATCTGAAATGTCATTGTGTTGGACAGCCTAAGCAATACAATGGCATTTCATCCATAAAATTTCCAAATATATATTTAATACTTAGTGCATAAACTTAAAAAGAACATAACTAATATTATGCATAAATTTAAATTAAACTCTTTTCCCCTGACACCTAAAAGCAGTCTATAGTTTAATCTAAATATAAACATTATTTAAACTTTTAATACATAACTAAATATTCATAAAACACTAATAAAAACTGTAGATAAAAACTAATAGTAAAAATTAAAACAAATATGATAGTGAACATTAAATTAATTGTAATGTCCCGAGACATGACGTTAAACTGTGCTCCTCTTTTGTTTGGCACTTTTGGAGCTCAAAAGTGCATTTCCTTATTTCTGTCATCATGTCTGCCTTCTCTATAAAAGTAATATTAACGTACACATAAATGTAGTAGAATTAAACACTTTTAATAAACCTTTTAAACCTTAAATCTGAAATGTCATTGTGTTGGACAGCCTAAGCAATACAATGGCATTTCATCCATAAAATTTCCAAATATATATTTAATACTTAGTGCATAAACTTAAAAAGAACATAACTAATATTATGCATAAATTTAAATTAAACTCTTTTCCCCTGACACCTAAAAGCAGTCTATAGTTTAATCTAAATATAAACATTATTTAAACTTTTAATACATAACTAAATATTCATAAAACACTAATAAAAACTGTAGATAAAAACTAATAGTAAAAATTAATACAAATATGATAGTGAACATTAAAATAATTGTAATGTCCCGAGACATGACGTTAAACTGTGCTCCTCTTTTGTTTGGCACTTTTGGAGCTCAAAAGTGCATTTCTTCTCTTCTGTCATCATGTCTGCCTCCTCTATAAAAGTAATATTAACTTACACATAAATGTAGTAGAAATAAATGCTTTTTATAAACCTATTAAACCTTAAATCTGAAATGTCATTATGTTGGGCAGCCTAAGCAATACAATGGCATTTCATCCATAAAACTTCCAAATATTTATTTAAAACTTAGTGCATAAACTTAAAAAGAACATAACTAATATTATGCATAAATTTAAATTAAACTCTTTTCCCCTGACACCTAAAAGCAGTCTATAGTTTAATCTAAATATAATCATTATGTAAACTTTTAATACATAACTAAATATTCATAAAACACTAATAAAAACTGTAGATAAAAACTAATAGTAAAAATTAAAACAAATATGATAGTGAACATTAAATTAATTGTAATGTCCCGAGACATGACGTTAAACTGTGCTCCTCTTTTGTTTGGCACTTTTGGAGCTCAAAAGTGCATTTCCTTATTTCTGTCATCATGTCTGCCTTCTCTATAAAAGTAATATTAACGTACACATAAATGTAGTAGAATTAAACACTTTTAATAAACCTTTTAAACCTTAAATCTGAAATGTCATTGTGTTGGACAGCCTAAGCAATACAATGGCATTTCATCCATAAAATTTCCAAATATATATTTAATACTTAGTGCATAAACTTAAAAAGAACATAACTAATATTATGCATAAATTTAAATTAAACTCTTTTCCCCTGACACCTAAAAGCAGTCTATAGTTTAATCTAAATATAAACATTATTTAAACTTTTAATACATAACTAAATATTCATAAAACACTAATAAAAACTGTAGATAAAAACTAATAGTAAAAATTAAAACAAATATGATAGTGAACATTAAATTAATTGTAATGTCCCGAGACATGACGTTAAACTGTGCTCCTCTTTTGTTTGGCACTTTTGGAGCTCAAAAGTGCATTTCCTTATTTCTGTCATCATGTCTGCCTTCTCTATAAAAGTAATATTAACGTACACATAAATGTAGTAGAATTAAACACTTTTAATAAACCTTTTAAACCTTAAATCTGAAATGTCATTGTGTTGGACAGCCTAAGCAATACAATGGCATTTCATCCATAAAATTTCCAAATATATATTTAATACTTAGTGCATAAACTTAAAAAGAACATAACTAATATTATGCATAAATTTAAATTAAACTCTTTTCCCCTGACACCTAAAAGCAGTCTATAGTTTAATCTAAATATAAACATTATTTAAACTTTTAATACATAACTAAATATTCATAAAACACTAATAAAAACTGTAGATAAAAACTAATAGTAAAAATTAAAACAAATATGATAGTGAACATTAAATTAATTGTAATGTCCCGAGACATGACGTTAAACTGTGCTCCTCTTTTGTTTGGCACTTTTGGAGCTCAAAAGTGCATTTCCTTATTTCTGTCATCATGTCTGCCTTCTTTATAAAAGTAATATTAACGTACACATAAATGTAGTAGAATTAAACACTTTTAATAAACCTTTTAAACCTTAAATCTGAAATGTCATTGTGTTGGACAGCCTAAGCAATACAATGGCATTTCATCCATAAAATTTCCAAATATATATTTAATACTTAGTGCATAAACTTAAAAAGAACATAACTAATATTATGCATAAATTTAAATTAAACTCTTTTCCCCTGACACCTAAAAGCAGTCTATAGTTTAATCTAAATATAAACATTATTTAAACTTTTAATACATAACTAAATATTCATAAAACACTAATAAAAACTGTAGATAAAAACTAATAGTAAAAATTAATACAAATATGATAGTGAACATTAAAATAATTGTAATGTCCCGAGACATGACGTTAAACTGTGCTCCTCTTTTGTTTGGCACTTTTGGAGCTCAAAAGTGCATTTCTTCTCTTCTGTCATCATGTCTGCCTCCTCTATAAAAGTAATATTAACTTACACATAAATGTAGTAGAAATAAATGCTTTTTATAAACCTATTAAACCTTAAATCTGAAATGTCATTATGTTGGGCAGCCTAAGCAATACAATGGCATTTCATCCATAAAACTTCCAAATATTTATTTAAAACTTAGTGCATAAACTTTAAAAGAACATAACTAATATTATGCATAAATTTAAATTAAACTCTTTTCCCCTGACACCTAAAAGCAGTCTATATTTTAATCTAAATATAATCATTATGTAAACTTTTAATACATAACTAAATATTCATAAAACACTAATAAAAACTGTAGATAAAAACTAATAGTAAAAATTAAAACAAATATGATAGTGAACATTAAATTAATTGTAATGTCCCGAGACATGACGTTAAACTGTGCTCCTCTTTTGTTTGGCACTTTTGGAGCTCAAAAGTGCATTTCCTTATTTCTGTCATCATGTCTGCCTTCTCTATAAAAGTAATATTAACGTACACATAAATGTAGTAGAATTAAACACTTTTAATAAACCTTTTAAACCTTAAATCTGAAATGTCATTGTGTTGGACAGCCTAAGCAATACAATGGCATTTCATCCATAAAATTTCCAAATATATATTTAATACTTAGTGCATAAACTTAAAAAGAACATAACTAATATTATGCATAAATTTAAATTAAACTCTTTTCCCCTGACACCTAAAAGCAGTCTATAGTTTAATCTAAATATAAACATTATTTAAACTTTTAATACATAACTAAATATTCATAAAACACTAATAAAAACTGTAGATAAAAACTAATAGTAAAAATTAAAACAAATATGATAGTGAACATTAAATTAATTGTAATGTCCCGAGACATGACGTTAAACTGTGCTCCTCTTTTGTTTGGCACTTTTGGAGCTCAAAAGTGCATTTCCTTATTTCTGTCATCATGTCTGCCTTCTCTATAAAAGTAATATTAACGTACACATAAATGTAGTAGAATTAAACACTTTTAATAAACCTTTTAAACCTTAAATCTGAAATGTCATTGTGTTGGACAGCCTAAGCAATACAATGGCATTTCATCCATAAAATTTCCAAATATATATTTAATACTTAGTGCATAAACTTAAAAAGAACATAACTAATATTATGCATAAATTTAAATTAAACTCTTTTCCCCTGACACCTAAAAGCAGTCTATAGTTTAATCTAAATATAAACATTATTTAAACTTTTAATACATAACTAAATATTCATAAAACACTAATAAAAACTGTAGATAAAAACTAATAGTAAAAATTAATACAAATATGATAGTGAACATTAAAATAATTGTAATGTCCCGAGACATGACGTTAAACTGTGCTCCTCTTTTGTTTGGCACTTTTGGAGCTCAAAAGTGCATTTCTTCTCTTCTGTCATCATGTCTGCCTCCTCTATAAAAGTAATATTAACTTACACATAAATGTAGTAGAAATAAATGCTTTTTATAAACCTATTAAACCTTAAATCTGAAATGTCATTATGTTTGGCAGCCTAAGCAATACAATGGCATTTCATCCATAAAACTTCCAAATATTTATTTAAAACTTAGTGCATAAACTTTAAAAGAACATAACTAATATTATGCATAAATTTAAATTAAACTCTTTTCCCCTGACACCTAAAAGCAGTCTATAGTTTAATCTAAATATAATCATTATGTAAACTTTTAATACATAACTAAATATTCATAAAACACTAATAAAAACTGTAGATAAAAACTAATAGTAAAAATTAAAACAAATATGATAGTGAACATTAAAATAATTGTAATGTCCCGAGGCATGACGTTAAACTGTGCTCCTCTTTTGTTTGGCACTTTTGGAGCTCAAAAGTGCATTTCTTCTCTTCTGTCATCATGTCTGCCTCCTCTAGAAAAGTAATATTAACTTACACATAAATGTAGTAGAATGAAACGCTTTTAATAAACCTATTAAACCTTAAATCTGAAATGTCATTGTGTTGGGCAGCCTAAGCAATACAATGGCATTTCATCTATAAAATTTCCAAATATATATTTAATACTTAGTGCATAAACTTAAAAAGAACATAACTAAAATTATGCATAAATTTAAATTAAACTCTTTTCCCCTGACACCTAAAAGCAGTCTATAGTTTAATCTAAATATAAACATTATTTAAAACTTAAATACGTAACTAAATATTCATAAAACACTAATAAAAACTGTAGAAGATAAAAACTAATAGTAAAAATTAAAACAAATATGATAGTGAACATTAAAATAATTGTAATGTCCCGAGACATGACGTTAAACTGTGCTCCTCTTTTGTTTGGCACTTTTGGAGCTCAAAAGTGCATTTCTTCTTTTCTGTCATCATGTCTGCCTCCTCTATAAAAGTAATATTAACTTACACATAAATGTAGTAGAAATAAACGCTTTTAAAAAAACCAATTAAACCTTAAATCTGAAATGTCATTGTGTTGGGCAGCCAAAGCAATACAATGGCATTTCATCCATTAAATTTCAAAATATAAATTTAATACTAAGTGCATAAACGTAAAAAGAACATAACTAATATTATGCATAAATTTACATTAAACTCTTTTCCCCTGACACCTAAAAGCAGTCTATAGTTTAATCTAAATATAAACATTATTTAAACTTTTAATACATAACTAAATATTCATAAAACACTAATAAAAACTGTAGATTAAAACTAATAGTAAAAATTAATACAAATATGATAGTGAACATTAAAATAATTGTAATGTCCCGAGACATGACGTTAAACTGTGCTCCTCTTTTGTTTGGCACTTTTGGAGCTCAAAAGTGCATTTCTTCTTTTCTGTCATCATGTCTGCCTTCTCTATAAAAGTAATATTAACTTTCACATAAATGTAGTAGAATTAAACACATTTAATAAACCTTTTAAACCTTAAATCTGAAATGTCATTGTGTTGGACAGCCTAAGCAATACAATGGCATTTCATCCATAAAATTTCCAAATATATATTTAATACTTAGTGCATAAACTTAAAAACAATATAACTAATATTATGCATAAATTTAAATTAAACTCTTTTCCCCTGACACCTAAAAGCAGTCTATAGTTTAATCTAAATATAAACATTATTTAAACTTTTAATACATAACTAAATATTAATAAAACACTAATAAAAACTGTAGATAAAAACTAATAGTAAAAATTAAAACAAATATGATAGTGAACATTAAAATAATTGTAATGTCCCGAGACATGACGTTAAACTGTGCTCCTCTTTTGTTTGGCACTTTTGGAGCTCAAAAGTGCATTTCTTCTTTTCTGTCATCATGTCTGCCTTCTCTATAAAAGTAATATTAACGTACACATAAATGTAGTAGAATTAAACACTTTTAATAAACCTTTTAAACCTTAAATCTGAAATGTCATTGTGTTGGACAGCCTAAGCAATACAATGGCATTTCATCCATAAAATTTCCAAATATATATTTAATACTTAGTGCATAAACTTAAAAAGAACATAACTAATATTATGCATAAATTTAAATTAAACTCTTTTCCTATGACACCTAAAAGCAGTCTATAGTTTAATCTAAATATAAACATTATTTAAACTTTTAATACATAACTAAATATTCATAAAACACTAATAAAAACTGTAGATAAAAACTAATAGTAAAAATTAAAACAAATATGATAGTGAACATTAAAATAATTGTAATGTCCCGAGACATGACGTTAAACTGTGCTCCTCTTTTGTTTGGCACTTTTGGAGCTCAAAAGTGCATTTCTTCTTTTCTGTCATCATGTCTGCCTCCTCTATAAAAGTAATATTAACTTACACATAAATGTAGTAGAAATAAACGCTTTTAAAAAAACCAATTAAACCTTAAATCTGAAATGTCATTGTGTTGGGCAGCCTAAGCAATACAATGGCATTTCATCCATAAAATTTCCAAATATATATTTAATACTTAGTGCATAAACTTAAAAAGAACATAACTAATATTATGCATAAATTTAAATTAAACTCTTTTCCCCTGACACCTAAAAGCAGTCTATAGTTTAATCTAAATATAAACATCATTTAAACTTTTAATACATAACTAAATATTCATAAAACACTAATAAAAACTGTAGATTAAAACTAATAGTAAAAATTAAAACAAATATGATAGTGAACATTAAAATAATTGTAATGTCCCGAGACATGACGTTAAACTGTGCTCCTCTTTTGTTTGGCACTTTTGGAGCTCAAAAGTGCATTTCTTCTTTTCTGTCATCATGTCTGCCTTCTCTATAAAAGTAATATTAACTTTCACATAAATGTAGTAGAATTTAAAAAATTTTATAAACCTTTTAAACCTTAAATCGAAAATGTCATTGTGTTGGACAGCCTAAGCAATACAATGGCATTTCATCCATAAAATTTCCAAATATATATTTAATACTTAGTGCATAAACTTAAAAAGAATATAACTAATATTATGCATAAATTTAAATTAAACTCTTTTCCTTGACACCTAAAAGCAGTCTATAGTTTAATCTAAATATAAACATTATTTAAAGTTTTAATACATAACTAAATATTCATAAAACACTAATAAAAACTGTAGATTAAAACTAATAGTAAAAATTAATACAAATATGATAGTGAACATTAAAATAATTGTAATGTCCCGAGACATGACGTTAAACTGTACTCCTCTTTTGTTTGGTACTTTTGGAGCTCAAAAGTGCATTTCTTCTTTTCTGTCATCATGTCTGCCTCCTCTATAAAAATAATATTAACTTACACATAAATGTAGTAGAAATAAACGCTTTTAATAAACCTATTAAACCTTAAATCTGAAATGTCATTGTGTTGGGCAGCCTAAGCAATACAATGGCATTTCATCCATTAAATTTCAAAATATAAATTTAATACTTAGTACATAAACTTAAAAAGAATATAACTAATATTATGCATAAATTTAAATTAAACTCTTTTCCCCTGACACCTAAAAGCAGTCTATAGTTTAATCTAAATATAAACATTATTTAAACTTTTAATACATAACTAAATATTCATAAAACACTAATAAAAACTGTAGATAAAAACTAATAGTAAAAATTAAAACAAATATGATAGTGAACATTAAAATAATTGTAATGTCCCAAGACATGACGTTAAACTGTGCTCCTCTTTTGTTTGGCACTTTTGGAGCTCAAAAGTGCATTTCTTCTCTTCTGTCATCATGTCTGCCTCCTCTATAAAAGTAATATTAACTTACACATAAATGTAGTAGAAATAAACGCTTTTAATAAACGTATTAAACCTTAAATCTGAAATGTCATTGTGTTGGGCAGCCCAAGCAATACAATGGCATTTCATCCATAAAAATTTCAAATATTCATTTAATACTTAGTGCATAAACTTAAAAAGAACATAACTAATATTATGCATAAATTTAAATTAAACTCTTTTCCCCTGACACCTAAAAGCAGTCTATAGTTTAATCTAAATATAAACATTATTTAAACTTTAAATACATAACTAAATATTCATAAAACACTAATAAAAACTGTAGATAAAAACTAAAAGTAAAAATTAAAACAAATATGATAGTGAACATTAAAATAATTGTAATGTCCCGAGACATGACGTTAAACTGTGCTCCTCTTTTGTTTGGCACTTTTGGAGCTCAAAAGTGCATTTCTTCTTTTCTGTCATCATGTCTGCCTTCTCTATAAAAGTAATATTAAGGTACACATAAATGTAGTAGAATTAAACACTTTTAATAAACCTTTTAAACCTTAAATCTGAAATGTCATTGTGTTGGACAGCCTAAGCAATACAATGGCATTTCATCCATAAAATTTCCAAATATATATTTAATACTTAGTGCATAAACTTAAAAAGAACATAACTAATATTATGCATAAATTTAAATTAAACTCTTTTCCCCTGACACCTAAAAGCAGTCTATAGTTTAATCTAAATATAAACATTATTTAAACTTTTAATACATAACTAAATATTCATAAAACACTAATAAAAACTGTAGATTAAAACTAATAGTAAAAATTAATACAAATATGATAGTGAACATTAAAATAATTGTAATGTCCCGAGACATGACGTTAAACTGTACTCCTCTTTTGTTTGGCACTTTTGGAGCTCAAAAGTGCATTTCTTCTTTTCTGTCATCATGTCTGCCTCCTCTATAAAAATAATATTAACTTACACATAAATGTAGTAGAAAGAAAAGCTTTTAATAAACCAATTAAACCTTAAATCTGAAATGTCATTGTGTTGGGCAGCCTAAGCAATACAATGGCATTTCATCTATAAAATTTTCAAATATATATTTAATACTTAGTGCATAAACTTAAAAAGAACATAACTAATATTATGCATAAATTTAAATTAAACTCTTTTCCCCTGACACCTAAAAGCAGTCTATAGTTTAATCTAAATATAAACATCATTTAAACTTTTAATACATAACTAAATATTCATAAAACACTAATAAAAACTGTAGATTAAAACTAATAGTAAAAATTAAAACAAATATGATAGTGAACATTAAAATAATTGTAATGTCCCGAGACATGACGTTAAACTGTGCTCCTCTTTTGTTTGGCACTTTTGGAGCTCAAAAGTGCATTTCTTCTTTTCTGTCATCATGTCTGCCTTCTCTATAAAAGTAATATTAACTTTCACATAAATGTAGTAGAATTAAACACATTTAATAAACCTTTTAAACCTTAAATCTGAAATGTCATTGTGTTGGACAGCCTAAGCAATACAATGGCATTTCATCCATAAAATTTCCAAATATATATTTAATACTTAGTGCATAAACTTAAAAAGAATATAACTAATATTATGCATAAATTTAAATTAAACTCTTTTCCTTGACACCTAAAAGCAGTCTATAGTTTAATCTAAATATAAACATTATTTAAAGTTTTAATACATAACTAAATATTCATAAAACACTAATAAAAACTGTAGATTAAAACTAATAGTAAAAATTAATACAAATATGATAGTGAACATTAAAATAATTGTAATGTCCCGAGACATGACGTTAAACTGTACTCCTCTTTTGTTTGGTACTTTTGGAGCTCAAAAGTGCATTTCTTCTTTTCTGTCATTATGTCTGCCTCCTCTATAAAAGTAATATTAACTTTCACATAAATGTAGTAGAATTAAACACATTTAATAAACCTTTTAAACCTTAAATCTGAAATGTCATTGTGTTGGACAGCCTAAGCAATACAATGGCATTTCATCCATAAAATTTCCAAATATATATTTAATACTTAGTGCATAAACTTAAAAAGAATATAACTAATATTATGCATAAATTTAAATTAAACTCTTTTCCTTGACACCTAAAAGCAGTCTATAGTTTAATCTAAATATAAACATTATTTAAAGTTTTAATACATAACTAAATATTCATAAAACACTAATAAAAACTGTAGATTAAAACTAATAGTAAAAATTAATACAAATATGATAGTGAACATTAAAATAATTGTAATGTCCCGAGACATGACGTTAAACTGTACTCCTCTTTTGTTTGGTACTTTTGGAGCTCAAAAGTGCATTTCTTCTTTTCTGTCATCATGTCTGCCTCCTCTATAAAAGTAATATTAACTTTCACATAAATGTAGTAGAATTAAACACATTTAATAAACCTTTTAAACCTTAAATCTGAAATGTCATTGTGTTGGACAGCCTAAGCAATACAATGGCATTTCATCCATAAAATTTCCAAATATATATTTAATACTTAGTGCATAAACTTAAAAAGAATATAACTAATATTATGCATAAATTTAAATTAAACTCTTTTCCTTCACACCTAAAAGCAGTCTATAGTTTAATCTAAATATAAACATTATTTAAACTTTTAATACATAACTAAATATTCATAAAACACTAATAAAAACTGTAGATTAAAACTAATAGTAAAAATTAAAACAAATATGATAGTGAACATTAAAATAATTGTAATGTCCCGAGACATGACGTTAAACTGTGCTCCTCTTTTGTTTGGTACTTTTGGAGCTCAAAAGTGCATTTCTTCTTTTCTGTCATCATGTCTGCCTTCTCTATAAAAGTAATATTAACTTTCACATAAATGTAGTAGAATTAAACACATTTAATAAACCTTTTAAACCTTAAATCTGAAATGTCATTGTGTTGGACAGCCTAAGCAATACAATGGCATTTCATCCATAAAATTTCCAAATATATATTTAATACTTAGTGCATAAACTTAAAAAGAATATAACTAATATTATGCATAAATTTAAATTAAACTCTTTTCCTTGACACCTAAAAGCAGTCTATAGTTTAATCTAAATATAAACATTATTTAAAGTTTTAATACATAACTAAATATTCATAAAACACTAATAAAAACTGTAGATTAAAACTAATAGTAAAAATTAATACAAATATGATAGTGAACATTAAAATAATTGTAATGTCCCGAGACATGACGTTAAACTGTACTCCTCTTTTGTTTGGTACTTTTGGAGCTCAAAAGTTCATTTCTTCTTTTCTGTCATCATGTCTGCCTCCTCTATAAAAGTAATATTAACTTTCACATAAATATAGTAGAATTAAACACATTTAATAAACCTTTTAAACCTTAAATCTGAAATGTCATTGTGTTGGACAGCCTAAGCAATACAATGGCATTTCATCCATAAAATTTCCAAATATATATTTAATACTTAGTGCATAAACTTAAAAAGAATATAACTAATATTATGCATAAATTTAAATTAAACTCTTTTCCTTGACACCTAAAAGCAGTCTATAGTTTAATCTAAATATAAACATTATTTAAAGTTTTAATACATAACTAAATATTCATAAAACACTAATAAAAACTGTAGATTAAAACTAATAGTAAAAATTAATACAAATATGATAGTGAACATTAAAATAATTGTAATGTCCCGAGACATGACGTTAAACTGTACTCCTCTTTTGTTTGGTACTTTTGGAGCTCAAAAGTGCATTTCTTCTTTTCTGTCATCATGTCTGCCTCCTCTATAAAAGTAATATTAACTTACACATAAATGTAGTAGAAATAAACGCTTTTAATAAACCTATTAAACCTTAAATCTGAAATGTCATTGTGTTGGGCAGCCTAATCAATACAATGGCATTTCATCCATTAAATTTCAAAATATAAATTTAATACTTAGTACATAAACTTAAAAAGAACATAACTAAAATATGCATAAATTTAAATTAAACTCTTTTCCCCTGACACCTAAAAGCAGTCTATAGTTTAATCTAAATATAAACATTATTTTAACTTTTAATACATAACTAAATATTCATAAAACACTAATAAAAACTGTAGATAAAAACTAATAGTAAAAATTAAAACAAATATGATAGTGAACATTAAAATAATTGTAATGTCCCGAGACATGACGTTAAACTGTGCTCCTCTTTTGTTTGGCACTTTTGGAGCTCAAAAGTGCATTTCTTCTCTTCTGTCATCATGTCTGCCTCCTCTATAAAAGTAATATTAACTTACACATAAATGTAGTAGAAATAAACGCTTTTAATAAACCTTTTAAACCTTAAATCTGAAATGTCATTGTGTTGGACAGCCTAAGCAATACAATGGCATTTCATCCATAAAATTTCCAAATATATATTTAATACTTAGTGCATAAACTTAAAAAGAACATAACTAATATTATGCATAAATTTAAATTAAACTCTTTTCCCCTGACACCTAAAAGCAGTCTATAGTTTAATCTAAATATAAACATTATTTAAACTTTTAATACATAACTAAATATTCATAAAACACTAATAAAAACTGTAGATTAAAACTAATAGTAAAAATTAATACAAATATGATAGTGAACATTAAAATAATTGTAATGTCCCGAGACATGACGTTAAACTGTACTCCTCTTTTGTTTGGCACTTTTGGAGCTCAAAAGTGCATTTCTTCTTTTCTGTCATCATGTCTGCCTCCTCTATAAAAATAATATTAACTTACACATAAATGTAGTAGAAAGAAAAGCTTTTAATAAACCAATTAAACCTTAAATCTGAAATGTCATTGTGTTGGGCAGCCTAAGCAATACAATGGCATTTCATCTATAAAATTTCCAAATATATATTTAATACTTAGTGCATAAACTTAAAAAGAACATAACTAATATTATGCATAAATTTAAATTAAACTCTTTTCCCCTGACACCTAAAAGCAGTCTATAGTTTAATCTAAATATAAACATTATTTAAACTTTTAATACATAACTAAATATTCATAAAACACTAATAAAAACTGTAGATTAAAACTCATAGTAAAAATTAATACAAATATGATAGTGAACATTAATATAATTGTAATGTCCCGAGACATGACGTTAAACTGTGCTCCTCTTTTGTTTGGGACTTTTGGAGCTCAAAAGTGCATTTCTTCTTTTCTGTCATCATGTCTGCCTCCTCTATAAAAATAATATTAACTTACACATAAATGTAGTAGAAATAAACGCTTTTAATAAACCAATTAAACCTTAAATCTTAAATGTCATTGTGTTGGGCAGCCTAAGCAATACAATGGCATTTCATCCATAAAATTTCCAAATATATATTTAATACTTAGTGCATAAACTTAAAAAGAACATAACTAATATTATGCATAAATTTAAATTAAACTCTTTTCCCCTGACACCTAAAAGCAGTCTATAGTTTAATCTAAATATAAACATTATTTAAACTTTCAATACATAACTAAATATTCATAAAACACTAATAAAAACTGTAGATTAAAACTAATAGTAAAAATTAATACAAATATGATAGTGAACATTAAAATAATTGTAATGTCCCGAGACATGACGTTAAACTGTACTCCTCTTTTGTTTGGCACTTTTGGAGCTCAAAAGTGCATTTCTTCATTTCTGTCATCATGTCTGCCTTTTCTATAAAAGTAATATTAACTTACACATAAATGTAGTAGAATTAAACACTTTTAATAAACCTTTAAAACCTTGAATCTGAAATGTCATTGTGTTGGACAGCCTAAGCAATACAATGGCATTTCATCCATAAAATTTCCTAATATATATTTAATACTTAGTGCATAAACTTAAAAAGAACATAACTAATATTATGCATAAATTTAAATTAAACTCTTTTCCCCTGACACCTAAAAGCAGTCTATAGTTTAATCTAAATATAAACATTATTTTAACTTTTAATACATAACTAAATATTCATAAAACACTAATAAAAACTGTATATTAAAACTAATAGTAAAAATTAAAACAAATATGATAGTGAACATTAAAATAATTGTAATGTCCCGAGACATGACGTTAAACTGTGCTCCTCTTTTGTTTGGCACTTTTGGAGCTCAAAAGTGCATTTCTTCTTTTCTGTCATCATGTCTGCCTTCTCTATAAAAGTAATATTAACGTACACATAAATGTAGTAGAATTAAACACTTTTAATAAACCTTTTAAACCTTAAATCTGAAATGTCATTGTGTTGGACAGTCTGAGCAATACAATGGCATTTCATCCATAAAATTTCCAAATATATATTTAATACTTAGTGCATAAACTTAAAAAGAACATAACAAATATTATGCATAAATTTAAATTAAACTCTTTTCCCCTGACACCTAAAAGCAGTCTATAGTTTAATCTAAATATAAACATTATTTAAACTTTTAATACATAACTAAATATTCATAAAACACTAATAAAAACTGTAGATAAAAACTAATAGTAAAAATTAAAACAAATATGATAGTGAACATTAAAATAATTGTAATGTCCCAAGACATGACGTTAAACTGTGCTCCTCTTTTGTTTGGCACTTTTGGAGCTCAAAAGTGCATTTCTTCTCTTCTGTCATCATGTCTGCCTCCTCTATAAAAGTAATATTAACTTACACATAAATGTAGTAGAAATAAACGCTTTTAATAAACCTATTAAACCTTAAATCTGAAATGTCATTGTGTTGGACAGCCTAAGCAATACAATGGCATTTCATCCATAAAATTTCCAAATATATATTTAATACTTAGTGCATAAACTTAAAAAGAACATAACTAATATTATGCATAAATTTAAATTAAACTCTTTTCCCCTGACACCTAAAAGCAGTCTATAGTTTAATCTAAATATAAACATTATTTAAACTTTTAATACATAACTAAATATTCATAAAACACTAATAAAAACTGTAGATTTAAACTAATAGTAAAATCTAAAACAAATATGATAGTGAACATTAAAATAATTGTAATGTCCCGAGAGATGACGTTAAACTGTGCTCCTCTTTTGTTTGGCACTTTTGGAGCTCAAAAGTGCATTTCTTCTTTTCTGTCATCATGTCTGCCTTCTCTATAAAAGTAATATTAACTTACACATAAATGTAGTAGAAATAAACGCTTTTAAAAAAACCAATTAAACCTTAAATATGAAATGTCACTGTGTTGGGCAGCCTAAGCAATACAATGGCTTTTTATCTATAAAATTTCCAAATATATATTTAATACTTAGTGCATAAACTTAAAAAGAACATAACTAATATTATGCATAAATTTAAATTAAACTCTTTTCCCCTGACACCTAAAAGTAGTCTATAGTTTAATCTAAATATAAACATTATTTAAACTTTAAATACATAACTAAATATTCATAAAACACTAATAAAATTTGTAGATTAAAACTAATAGTAAAAATTAAAACAAATATGATAGTGAACATTAAAATAATTGTAATGTCCCGAGACATGACGTTAAACTGTACTCCTCTTTTGTTTGGCACTTTTGGAGCTCAAAAGTGCATTTCTTCTTTTCTGTCATCATGTCTGCCTTCTCTATAAAAGTAATATTAACTTACACATAAATGTAGTAGAATTAAACACTTTTAATAAACCTTTTAAACCTTAAATCTGAAATGTCATTGTGTTGGACAGCCTAAGCAATACAATGGCATTTCATCCATAAAATTTCCAAATATATATTTATTACTTAGTGCATAAACTTAAAAAGAACATAACTAATATTATGCATAAATTTAAATTAAACTCTTTTCCCCTGACACCTAAAAGCAGTCTATAGTTTAATCTAAATATAAACATTATTTAAACTTTTAATACATAACTAAATATTCATAAAACACTAATAAAAACTGTAGATTAAAACTAATAGTAAAATCTAAAACAAATATGATAGTGAACATTAAAATAATTGTAATGTCCCGAGACATGACGTTAAACTGTGCTCCTCTTTTGTTTGGCACTTTTGGAGCTCAAAAGTGCATTTCTTCTTTTCTGTCATCATGTCTGCCTTCTCTATAAAAGTAATATTAACTTACACATAAATGTAGTAGAATTAAACACTTTTAATAAACCTTTTAAACCTTAAATCTGAAATGTCATTGTGTTGGACAGCCTAAGCAATACAATGGCATTTCATCCATAAAATTTCCAAATATATATTTAATACTTAGTGCATAAACTTAAAAAGAACATAACTAATATTATGCATAAATTTAAATTAAACTCTTTTCCCCTGACACCTAAAAGCAGTCTATAGTTTAATCTAAATATAAACATTATTTAAACTTTTAATACATAACTAAATATTTATAAAACACTAATAAAAACTGTAGATAAAAACTAATAGTAAAAATTAATACAAATATGATAGTGAACATTAAAATAATTGTAATGTCCCGAAACATGACGTTAAACTGTGTTCCTCTTTTGTTTGCACTTTTGGAGCTCAAAAGTGCATTTCTTCTTTTCTGTCATCATGTGTGCCTTTTCTATAAAAGTAATATTGACTTACACATAAATGTAGTAGAATTAAACGCTTTTAATAAACCTTTTAAACCTTAAATCTGAAATGTCATTGTGTTGGACAGCCTAAGCAATACAATGGCATTTCATCCATAAAATTTCCAAATATATATTTAATACTTAGTGCATAAACTTAAAAAGAACATAACTAATATTATGCATAAATTTAAATTAAACTCTTTTCCCCTGACACCTAAAAGCAGTCTATAGTTTAATCTAAATATAAACATTATTTAAACTTTTAATACATAACTAAATATTCATAAAACACTAATAAAAACTGTAGATAAAAACTAATAGTAAAAATTAATACAAATATGATAGTGAACATTAAAATAATTGTAATGTCCCGAAACATGACGTTAAACTGTGTTCCTCTTTTGTTTGCACTTTTGGAGCTCAAAAGTGCATTTCTTCTTTTCTGTCATCATGTCTGCCTTTTCTATAAAAGTAATATTGACTTACACATAAATGTAGTAGAATTAAACGCTTTTAATAAACCTTTTAAACCTTAAATCTGAAATGTCATTGTGTTGGACAGCCTAAGCAATACAATGGCATTTCATCCATAAAATTTCCAAATATATATTTAATACTTAGTGCATAAACTTAAAAAGAACATAACTAATATTATGCATAAATTTAAATTAAACTCTTTTCCCCTGACACCTAAAAGCAGTCTATAGTTTAATCTAAATATAAACATTATTTAAACTTTTAATACATAACTAAATATTCATAAAACACTAATAAAAACTGTAGATAAAAACTAATAGTAAAAATTAATACAAATATGATAGTGAACATTAAAATAATTGTAATGTCCCGAAACATGACGTTAAACTGTGTTCCTCTTTTGTTTGCACTTTTGGAGCTCAAAAGTGCATTTCTTCTTTTTTGTCATCATGTCTGCCTTTTCTATAAAAGTAATATTGACTTACACATAAATGTAGTAGAATTAAACGCTTTTAATAAACCTTTTAAACCTTAAATCTGAAATGTCATTGTGTTGGACAGCCTAAGCAATGCAATGGCATTTCATCCATAAAATTTCCAAATATATATTTAATACTTAGTACATAAACTTAAAAAGAACTAAAATGTTAGCATAATATAAAACTAATAAATAATTGCAGGTTAAAAATAGACATAAACTATTTAAAATTTAGTACTAAATGTAGTTAAACTTAAACTTTAATGTAGTAGAATTAAAAGCTTAATAGCCTATTAGCTACATTTTTTATTGTTATCTCCCAACAATGCTTCTATTTTCTTAAACTGTAAATAGTAATTAATTTATAATTCTTAAAATTGTCTAATAGCTAGCACTAATTTAATAGATAAACTTAAATTTAGCATAATCATTAAACTAGTTAATTTTTGTATGTTTAATGTAGACATTAATTATTGTAACTTTAAAACTAAATGTAGTATTAACTTACACGTAAATCTAGTAGAAATAAAAATTAATGACTGTAGTTTAACTTAAACCTAAATGTAGTAGAATTAAAAGCTCTATAGCTTAGTATTTACATTGTCATTTTGGGGTGTCATTTAACCATTAAGAGATAATAATAATAATCACAATCTATTACATTTTTACTCAAACTTTAATATAAAAGCAACCTATAGTTTCATCTAAATGTAAACTTCATTTACTTTGATCCTTTTAGTTCAGTTTTTTCTTTAAATCCTTTGAAGAAAAGTCTTATTCTTTTAGTTTGAAAGTATTTTTTTAGAGGTTTCCAGTCCAAGACATTCTTATATGGAAGTGGAACAGGTGAGGTCTTTTTGTTTTTTCCCTTTTTTTATTCGAGAAAAAATATATTTAAATATTTGTAGACACTAGTTAAGGATGTGGTTGCTGAATGGTTAAGCGCAGAGCTTCAGATCCTAGTGTCCTGGGTACAAGGCTTGCACTTAGACATACAGTGATTGTAAATCCCATCATTGAGTCCACCCAACTCTAATAGGTACCTGACTTTAGTTTGGGAAATTAAAGGCAGTTGGTCTTTGTGCTGGTGACATAATACCCAGCTCATAAACTTTTGGGTAATTTAAAAAGATGACCTTAACATTACCTGCTCTTATATAGATTGGAAGGTCTGAAAGGGGGAACTTAATTTTTTTGAGACTTTAGTTAGCCCTATGATTTCATTAAAAGTATTTTTTGATAAAATTATTCTCCAAGTGCAAATAAATATCTTTATATTGGTTTCATCACAAAAACTTCGTCTTTTTTGTTTCAGATCAAGAAACAAGAAAGTGAAGAGAACTCTTCAGAACTCTACATGTCCTTGCGACATTAACATTAAGGTGAAGTTATTAAAACCATTATTAAACATTTGTAAAATGTCATGTTTTGTTTGTGAAGTGTTTTGTAATGACTGCCATCTGAAGAATGATTTTGTTCTATGTCTTGTAGCATCTATTTAATGCATGCCTCTTAGATTGTTTTGAATTTGCTTTTTTATAGTTCAGTTCAGTTTGATTTTTTTAGTTTATTAAATCTTTTGTAGAAAAAGTCTGTATCTTTTAGTTTCAAAGTATTCTTTTGGATAAGTTGATGAACTAACATGTACTAACATGAGTCAGCCAGGAAAACCAATGAAATAATATGCATGACTAGATTGGCCAAGGGACTTGCATAGGATAGGACCTAATCATTTTCTTTTTTGAAGTAGCGTCTGTGTTTTATAAAATAAGAAGACATATCTATGTTTTAATCTAGCAGTGCATCTATGTTCCTAGATCAAGGGGATTTTGTTTTATTAAATCATTATTTTGAGTGTGTGTGCTTACTTTATTATGGATTTGTTTCATTTCAAGCCTCTATAAACTCAAATCTAAATTTTGTTTTGAAATATTTTTCTTTGGCTGACCATAAAAACTTGCTAACTTTACTGATTTGTTAACCTCTTTAATTATTGTGTATGTGGAAGGTTCCACAAATAAATCACAAAATTAATCTTAATATTTCATATTTCAGAAGCTTTGGGAAACTTCATGACAAGTTGTTGATCTACCCAAGTTGATAGGAACTTTATGACAAGATGGTGATCTACCCATGTTGATAGGAACTTTATGACAAGATGTTGATCTACCCAAGATGATAGGAACTTTATGACAAGATGTTTGGAACTTTTCAAAAGGTCATGTTAAACATTTTCTATATAAATTAAAGTTAATTTTAGAATAAGTTCTACTAATGTGAACACTTTTTCTATCTTTATTCTTTCTGCTTTATCTTCTTTTCTTCTTTGAAGATTGCTACATTTTGGCACACAAGTGTTTGTCGAGCTGATCAAACTATTTCGCTTGTTTCTTTCTGTTTGCTGTTTCTCATTTCCCTTGACACAGGTTTAGGTTGTTGCATAAATTTAATTTTATTGTGTTAATTACTTGTGCTTTAGTTTATTGCAGTTGCTTAAAGCTTATTGTGCTTGGGTTGTTGCACTAACACATAGTATTTAGGGTGGTTGCACTAACACATAGTATTTAGGGTGGTTGCACTAACACATAGTGTCTAGGGTTGTTGCACTAACACATAGTGTCTAGGGTTGTTGCACTAACACATAGTGTCTAGGGTTGTTGCACTAACACATAGTATCTAGGGTTGTTGCACTAACACATAGTATCTAGGGTTGTTTCACTAGCAGATAGTGTTTAGGGTTGTTAACACTAATTGCTCAAGTGTTTAGGGTCTTTTCACTAACTTCTAGTGCATGGGTTGTTGTACTAACACATAGTATTCAGGGTTGTTAACATTAATTTCTTTAGTGTTAAGTGTTGTACTAACTGCTTCCATTTAATTCTTCATTAATCATTTTTTTCAATCACTTGTCATTTTCCTTTTCTTTATCAAGTTTGATCAGCCCAGGTAGAGACTCACTTAATATTTGTCTTATCTTTTTGGGTGTTTTTTCATAATCTGATTTGAGGGAACCATCCTTAATGCTGGTAGCATATAGTGGCTTTTCAGTAAGGGTCTTTACCCTCTGTGGGTATTGATGAACCTGCAGTGGCAGACTAGATGGGAGCCAACCCTTCAAAGATCATCAGTATTTTTTTCTTGATGAAGGTGGTAGTACATTTTGTACTTAGTGACTATTATCATAGTCACTCTTGGATAAGGATTGAGAGCATGCTGTCAACATCTCTGTTTTGGATATCAAGTCTTGTTACCTGTTGCTGAGCTAGTGGTGGGTACATATAGGGTGCAGTATATTTAGGGTCTGTTGTCCAACAGCTCAGGAGAAGAAAACCAGTCAGTGGTGTAGCTAGGAATTTGCCATCATTTGGGGGCCTGTGAGCTTGACCTCTTTAAGGGCCCCTGCATTTTGCATAATATTACATATTTAATGTAAAAAAACACTCATTTGGTGGCCCCCCTCAAGTCACCCTCCCTCCCCCCACCCTAGCTATGCCTCTGAAACCAGTTTCTTAGTTTATTAGTTCTTAATAGCTAAGACATCTTGGGGATTTCAAAGATGAGAGAGAAAAAATCTTTGGTACCATAGAGGAAAATGTATACAATTATTTCCAAGGTACATTGTAAAGTAATATGGTTGGCCTGAACTTGTTGAGGAGCAAGTTTCATACATTGGTTGCCATGACTACAAAAATGTATCAGGCAACATGTTAAGGCACTGGTGAATGAAAAACAAATGCTGTCATGAATATAAGATCCCAATTCTCTATTCAGCTGAGTAATCTGGACACACTCTTGTTGATATATTTGAGTAAGTTGTGCTACAAGTCCACAATAGGGAAGATAGAATTTTATGAAGACAGAGAAAATGATTCCTTGCATAAAATAAGAATGATCAAGATTTTCTTTTCATTGTTGGCTATTCAATTTTTTTAATACTTAGAGCATAGATTAAAGTTATTTAACAGAGGGCTAACCAAGAGCCTTATCAAAAGACTCTGTATATATATGAACTGGTTTTCTTCTCCTGATAACATAATGGGGGTAGGAACTGAAGCAACTGATCCATAAAACTGGGGAACTTTATTATTATCACAGTATGGCTATTAATTAAGTCAAAAGCTCAATAATTTATTAAACTTTTATATTTAATTTTTAAACCTAAATCAATCATTAATTATTGAATAATTTGAAACACCATTCAATGGAGAATTTGGCAATTTGACCTCTGTAAAAAAAAGTTCTCCAATATTAGTAGTGTCATGTGAGATAGCTACAGAAAAAAATGATAATGTTTACAACAGGTCTTAATAATCGAATTTGTAAACTATATTGTGAATGTTTGTAAATTGAGAAATGCGTATTAATGAGTAGGAAATTATTATTTAATAATTAAACCTTTACAATGCTGTTAATGATGACAAAAATAATTACTCAAGGGGTAGATCTATTAGGCTTAAGACTGAATACCTCAAGTTTGAATCCTAATACTTTGTTCATTGTTGGCTATAAGAACTAAAATGTGAATTATTTGAAGCATTATTTAAGAGCATGAAATGAGCTACACCTGTCCATTATTCTGTGGACATCATTTCAGAGGGTGTTCTGATCAACTCACCTTCACCTGTCCATTAGTATGTGAACATAATTTCAGAGGGTGTACTGATCAACTCACCTTCACCTGCTTATCAGTCTGTGGACATCATCTCAGAGGGTGTTCTGATCAACTCATCTTCACCTGTCCATTAGTCTGTAGACAACATTTCAGAGAGTGTTCTGATCAACTCATTTTCACCTGTCCATCAGTCTGGTGGACATCATTTTAGAGGGTGTTCTGATCAACTCATTTTACCTGTCCATTAGTCTGGTGGACATCATTTCAGAGGGTGTTCTGATCAACTCATTTTCACCTGTCCATTAGTCTGGTGGACATCATTTCAGAGGGTGTTCTGATCAACTCATTTTCACCTGTCCATTAGTCTGGTGGACATCATTTTAGAGGATGTTCTGATCAACTCATTTTCACCTGTCCATTAGTCTGGTGGACATCATTTCAGAGGGTGTTCTGGTCAACTCACCTTCACCTGTCCATTAGTATGTGGACATCGTTTCAGAGGGTGTTCTGATCTACTCACCTTCACCTGTCCATTAGTCTGGTGGACATCATTTCAGAGGGTGTTCTGGTCAACTCACCTTCACCTGTCCATTAGTATGTGGACATCGTTTCAGAGGGTGTTCTGATCTACTCACCTTCACCTGTCCATTAGTCTGTTGGACATCATTTCATAGGGTGTCCTTACCAACTCACCTTCACCTGTCCATTAGTCTGGTGGACATCATTTTAGAGAGTGTTCTGATCAACTCATTTTCACCTGTCCATTAGTCTGGTGGACAACATTTCAGAGGGTGTTCTGATCAACTCACCTTCACCTGCTTATCAGTCTGTGGACATCATTTCAGAGGGTGTTCTGATCAACTCATTTTCACCTGTCCATTAGTCTGTTGGACATCATTTCATAGGGTGTCCTTACCAACTCACCTTCACCTGTCCATTAGTCTGGTGGACATCATTTTAGAGGGTGTTCTGATCAACTCATTTTCACCTGTCCATTAGTCTGGTGGACATCATTTCAGAGGATGTTCTGATCAACTCATTTTCACCTGTCCATTAGTCTGGTGGACATCATTTCAGAGGGTGTTCTGGTCAACTCACCTTCACCTGTCCATTAGTATGTGGACATCATTTCAGAGGGTGTTCTGATCAACTCATTTTCACCTGTCCATTAGTCTGTTGGACATCATTTCAGAGGATGTTCTGATCAACTCATTTTCACCTGTCCATTAGTCTGGTGGACATCATTTCAGAGGGTGTTCTGGTCAACTCACCTTCACCTGTCCATTAGTATGTGGACATCGTTTCAGAGGGTGTTCTGATCTACTCACCTTCACCTGTCCATTAGTCTGGTGGACATCATTTCAGAGGGTGTTCTGGTCAACTCACCTTCACCTGTCCATTAGTATGTGGACATCGTTTCAGAGGGTGTTCTGATCTACTCACCTTCACATGCCCATTAGTCTGTTGGACATCATTTCATAGGGTGTCCTTACCAACTCACCTTCACCTGTCCATTAGTCTGGTGGACATCATTTTAGAGAGTGTTCTGATCAACTCATTTTCACCTGTCCATTAGTCTGGTGGACAACATTTCAGAGGGTGTTCTGATCAACTCACCTTCACCTGCTTATCAGTCTGTGGACATCATTTCAGAGGGTGTTCTGATCAACTCATTTTCACCTGTCCATTAGTCTGTTGGACATCATTTCATAGGGTGTCCTTACCAACTCACCTTCACCTGTCCATTAGTCTGGTGGACATCATTTTAGAGGGTGTTCTGATCAACTCATTTTCACCTGTCCATTAGTCTGGTGGACATCATTTCAGAGGATGTTCTGATCAACTCATTTTCACCTGTCCATTAGTCTGTTGGACATCATTTCATAGGGTGTCCTTACCAACTCACCTTCACCTGTCCATTAGTCTGGTGGACATCATTTTAGAGGGTGTTCTGATCAACTCATTTTCACCTGTCCATTAGTCTGTTGGACATCATTTCATAGGGTGTCCTTACCAACTCACCTTCACCTGTCCATTAGTCTGGTGGACATCATTTTAGAGGGTGTTCTGATCAACTTATTTTCACCTTTCCATTAGTCTGGTGGACAACATTTCAGAGGGTGTTCTGATATTTTATTTTTTAAAAAGGCAACTTAAGAGCACAATTATGAAAGCATTAAATGAACAATCATACTTAAATTATTGTTTTTAAGGCAATGTATTAGATATAGTGGATTTAATAACATGGTTTACTATATCATTGTCATTAGACTTTTTTATTACATTTATCTGTATTTAGTTCTTTGAAAAAAAAAGTTAATAAGAAATTTTTATTGAGGATTCTTAAAGAACTAAAACAGTTCTCTAGTGTGTCTTGAAAAACAACAGATAATTGATGTGCTGATTGCCTCTTCTGAATCAGGGCAAATAAACCAATTCTGGTATGGCTAATATTTCTTCAGTTTATACATAATACTGACTTTGTCTCCAGGCTATAAGATATGGCTGTGTACTCTTTCCTCTTGTCCTTTTTCTTGCAGTCAGTTGTAACTATAATCTCTTAAATAATAAAACAGTTTAACATGAAGTATTGTTTTTTATTCTGTATTTCAGTATTTGGCTGTCAGAATTGCATATGTTTGATGATAAACTTTGTTCTTGATAGATTAAAGCCTTTCGGTATTTCAATATCTGTTTTGACTCTTGTCTGTAAAAGATCTTTAAATGCAGATTAGATAATATATATTGTATTGTATATGTGAAATTTAATCTATTCATTCTTCTCAATGTTTTCTTGTAGGTGAATTGGCTGATTTCTGTGTCTCTGCCTTAAACCATATTTCAAAACTAAACGAATCATTTGATTTATTAGTACTATTTACATCCTTTATTTTATTATTTGTTCTCTTTGACTGATTCTTTGTTGATCTTTTCTTCTCTTGGGGAGGAGTGGTTCTGACCAACTTAGACTCTATTTCAATTTATTCATTTTTCTTGATTCTTTGTTCTGGGTGAAATGGCCCATTTTCTATTGATGTGCCATAAACCGTATTCCAAAACTAAACTTTTTTACAACTAATTCCATCATTTCTTTTTTTTTCCACTTTGACTGATTCTTTGTTGATCTTTTCTTCTCTTGGGGAGGAGTGGTTCTGATCAACTTAGACTCTAAAATAACAATATTGCCTTTTTAGGATCATTTCTGCTGATTAAAATGGCCTTTTTTCTATCATTATGCCATAAACTATATTTCAAATCTGAGCTTAATATTCTATTTATTACAACTGCTAACTTCAGTATTTTAAAAAAATTTAACTGTTTGACAGATTCTTTGTCGATCTTTTCTTCTCTTGAGGATTCTGACTAACTTAAACATTATGGCCTTTTAAGTATCATGATATATTTTATGTAAGTGACCCATATAGAGCATACTTTCCCTTACAGAAAAACTGATACAGATCCAGTCTATCATCATAATGCAACATTATAACATTACAACAGTTTTTTGTTAGTTTTGTCTCAACTGATATGTACATCTCTTTATGAAGAGTAGATGAATAATTTAGACAACCACAGAAGATAAACTGGTCCTTTTGAGGGCTCAACGCATTTGAAGCTGATCAAGTTATAATTGTGACGAGAAAATTAACTGAAATATATTTATTAACAACCACAGAAGTTAAACAAGTCCTTATGAGTGCCTATTGCACATGAAGCTGATCAAGTTAAAATTGAGACTTCAGAAAATTAACTGAAATATATTTAATAACAACCACAGAAGTTAAACAAGTCCTTATGAGTGCCTAATGCACATGAAGCTGATCAAGTTAAAATTGAGACTTCAGAAAATTAACTGAAATATATTTAATAACAACCACAGAAGTTAAAAGGGTCCTTTTCAGAGCCATAAGAAAACCATGTACTGTGATCCAACTAGAACCAGAACAGGTTATATAAATTCCAATACAAAGGTTCTTTTCAGAGCCAGAACTAGTCTTTATGAAAGCTAGGATCTACTCACTTAAGAGTGCTGACCTGATGAAGTTTATGCAAAGATCAACTGATCCTTTTTTCCTAAAAAAAAGAAATTTGTGAAACAGAATATTTATTTCAAAGCCCACAGGTCTTACCTGGGGACTAGTTTATTCAATAATTAAAAAAAAAGTCTAAATTTTCTGCTTTTCTTTAGGGTGTTAACATTTATTGGTATTTTTAGAACTAAATTAGAAAATTAGAGAATTTTTACTTTTGTTCTTTATTTCTCTCTTGTATGATAAAAAATAAGTTCAAGGCCAGTTAACTCTAAAATACTTTTATTTTAGCCTTACTATCCACCTAATAAGAATCATGTACTTTCTAGATATATTGATTTATTAAAGCATTTCTTACATATTTATAAATCTTCCTTGTTTGATTTACTCTTCTAAAAAGATTTGCTGTGATTTTCAGTGGTTCTATTATTTTCATGACATGTTCTTTCAACATTAATTTCTTTTCTCTAATTTCATTTTTTTCATGCTGAGCACTTCTCAAGTGAAAGAATGTCTTCAACATTTTAAAAGACATTTACTTCCTAGATTTATCCATAAATATTAATTATGTCATCATACTAGAAATTTTCTCAATGGTTTTTTCTTGATTAATTTTTCTCATTTGCTGTTTCTGTTATTTTCAAGGCATTCCCTTTCAACATGATCTATTCTATACTTCTTTCTTTGTTATGCAGGAAACTTTTCACATTCTCATCTTGTACTTGTAATTGTTTTTTCTTACAGTGAGAATTTAATGTAAATAGTCTAAATTGTAGAAATAAATACATGATTTATGTCATAGAAAGAGTCATTACAAACCATTATTATTAAATCATGTCTGAAAGTGGGGTTTATGTGCAGTAATCTGCAGAATTTTAGGGATTTACAAAAAAAAAAGGCAAAAATTATTAAAGAAATATCCAAATGGTTCATTTAAAAGAAAAAAACAACTTTCAATTCAATTTTAATTCAAAAATTTATTTTAAGGACTTAAATTCCAGAACCTAGATGTCATTGTCCAGACCGTTTTTTTGTAAAACGTTGACATTTGAATTTTCTTTTGCACTGCAAGCCTTCACTCTGTTATAGCTTGTAATGTGAGTTCTGACCGGAGCTCTTTAACATTATAGTTGAAAGGAAACCTGTGAGAATATTTTCTGCTGAATTTAAATGATTGAAAAACATCTTAACTTCAATCATGAATTACAATTACTTGCCACAATTAGGATTCAAACTTGAGAATTCTTATTCTAGCAGCCAGATAATTTATACCAAAAAATAAAAACTAAATATAATATGGAATAATGTAACTAAAAAGGCTGGCAATGGAAACAGACTATAATGTGCCTTGCAATTTGTTGATATAAATTTTTTTTTAAAAAGGGCATGAATGTTGAACAACAAAAACAAAATATATTTCACCTGACATGTGCCCACCACATACTCGGTGCCAGGTGACAATTCAAGATGTCCAAAATTTGGGTGTCCTCAGCATGTAATCAATCCTCACCCAACTGTGGCCATGGTAAGTGTTGTGTCTAGTGCAAGATGTATGAACTTATACTTTCATCAAGAAGATGACCCTTGATTGGCTGGTGCCTGACCATCTGGCTGAGCACTGCTTTAGGTTTATCAATATCTTATAGAGGGTTTAAGATTCTTGCTGGTAAAGTTACTTATGCACCAGTATTTTGGATGGGGACCTATGAGGGTTATGAAAAAACACAGAATAGATAAGAACTCTCTAGTGTTTCTCAATTTCCTCAACATTTGTGTGTCATTCTGTTTTCCAATCTTTCTGGTGATTTCAAACTAAACTCTATTTCTCCCTGTTACTTTTTCCTATTTAGTTAAGATTAGATTACTTTTTCCTATTTAGCTAAGATTAGATTACTTTTTCCTATTTAGTTAAGATTAAATTACTTTTTCCTATTTAATTAAGATTAAATTACTTTTTCCTATTTAGTTAAGATTAGATTACTTTTTTCTATTTAGCTAAGATTAGATTACTTTTCCTATTTAGCTAAGATTAGATTACTTTTTCCTATATAGATAAGATTAAATTACTTTTTCCTATTTAATTAAGATTAGATTACTTTTTCTTATTTAGTTAAGATTAGATTACTTTTCCTATTTAGCTAAGATTAGATTACTTTTTCCTATATAGATAAGATTAAATTACTTTTTCCTATTTAATTAAGATTAGATTACTTTTTCTTATTTAGTTAAGATTAGATTACTTTATTCTATGTTGACCTTGTGACAAACTGAATTTTGATCTGACAATACACTTCCGCCGTGACTTAGTGTATGTTGACATGTCCAGTTTATGTTTTGTGTATTTAGTTTTTTTCTTCTAGTTTAGTTCTATAATCTATTGTAGTTTTTTTGGTTTTAATTTCTATGATAATAGTTCTTATTCTTTGAGTTTGAAAGTATATTTTCAGATGCGGTTGTTCCCATTTCAAGTCTTAGCAAGAACATTGATGAAGATGTCCATAGAGAACTCAGCATGTCACTGAGATGTTGAGATTAAGGTGAAGTTAGTTTTAAGTTATTAGACCCTATTTTAATGTCTTATGTCATCTTGTTTGTGTCTAGTTTTGTTTTTCTTCAACTTGTTCTGTTAATGTTTGTGGACGTGTCCAAAGTTTTATTCGTGTATGTTGGCCTCTGCGACGCATATTGACCTGACATCATTCGCAACATTTAGGGAGACAGACTGTTTGTGACATGGGGTGTAGGGTGATGGGAAAAGTGAATTGACAGCCATATTCTTTAGAATAGTCAGAAGCCTTAAAGGTGACTTGACAACAATATTCTTTAGAATAGTCAAAAGCTTAAAATTCCCATTTACCTATCTCATGTATGGCTCCTCGTGCCACACCCCGGACAACAGTCTTGGCTGACTGTCTAAATACATGAGTGAAATCTGTTTTTTACTGATCAAAATTTTCAATGTCAAATGTACTACCATTTTCTTAAAAGGATCTTTTGTAAATTTATTTTTATTTTTTTAAAAGAAGAAAATATCTTAGTATGGTTACACAATTTTTTAATTGACAAGTTGAGTGCAGTATTCCTTCTTATAAACAAATATGTTCAACAGCTAGTTGAAAAATGACACAAAATTAAAGACTGACACATCTGGTGAACACTGTTATTTATAAAAATAAAAAAAAATTTAGATTGCTTATGTTACATATGCCAGCTTTTTATTGTTTTAATAATTATTAAGATATAAGATTTTAAAACAATTACATTATTAATGATTCCTTCAATTGTAAAACATTGTTAGTATTACTTAATCATTGCATTCTGCTTAAATCAAGGAATTTTCTATTCTGTCTTTATTTTTGTAATTCTGTATGTAGTGGGGAGGACCTGATATACGGGTCGGCTGAATTTGACCAAGCACGGGTCAGCAAAGGATCAAGTTGACCTCTGCCCCGGTAGCGGGGATTTGAATTCCTTTTCCTGCTGGCATCCTCCATTGAAACTTGCTGGTACGCACCTACTCCAATGGCACCCTGTGTAATCCTGTTGAGTTCTTCATAAGTCCATTGTGTTTATCTATGGCTGCAGGCAATAACATTTTATATTGTAATTTTATTTGGATGTAGTAGTTTATATAGAATGTTAACTGTCCATCTTGTAAATGTATTTACAACCAGTGCGTAGATACCGGTACTGGCTTAAAAGTAACAGTGTATTTGTGAGTGTATAGATTTTTTCTATTTAATTGTTGTAGTTTTTTGTAAGGAAAGTAAAGAGCGGAACTCCTTCAAACAATGTATATATATGTTAGTTTTATGTAGAACAATTAATTGATTTATTTTTAGAGAACTACATTATCATTTATTTTTATAATGTTTGTTGGTGTTCCATATCTCTCTTGTGTTTGTAAAAGAGATGATTGGTTCACACCACAAGATTTTCTTTTTGTTTTTCGTTAGATCTAGTATTTATACCTGATGTTGTGTTTACAACTTGGTCTATTCATTTAGGTCTATTAATTATGTTTAGTTTATGCTCATTAGTAATTATGTTTTATGTTTGCCTTTGGCAGGTTTTTTATGTATATTAAACACTTGAAATAAGCCTCCTGACTTGCCTCGTCATTTGGTTGTTATATTCTGTGCCAAACCCACCACATGTAATTCCTTATTTTATTTAATATCAATTCATTTTTATATCATTGGTAAAGAATATAAAATGCTTCTTATTGGCATGCATCTCTAATAGCCTTTGACAAACAGCCCAACTTCTGGCCTTCATGTGTGGCTCAGGCTTTGGGTCTGGCATGAGTAACTTAAACCAGTAAGCTTCATGCAGGAGGGCTTTGACCAGCTACCAAACTAGGAGAAGGGTTCAAACCTCTGCTGCCTTGCAATCATACTCCAGTATGAGAATTTGGAGTCCTCCCTGAGGAAAAATCAGGAGCTAGTGACCCATACAAAAGTATTAGATAATAAATGAATTGTAATTTTTTTTATCACTCATGTTTTATTGTTCAAAAAATGTCTACACATTATTAGATATTAAATGAATTGTAATTTCTTGACCACTCATCATTTATTGTTTTGAACATGTCTACAAATTATTAGATATTAAATGAATTGTAATTTCTTGACCACTCATCATTTATTGTTTTGAAAATGTCTACAAATGTATTACATATTAAATGATTTGTAATTTCTTGACCACTCATCATTTATTGTTTTGACAATGTCTACTAATGTATTACATATTAAATGATTTGTAATTTCTTGACCACTCATCATTTATTGTTTTGACAATGTCTACTAATGTATTACATATTAAATGATTTGTAATTTCTTGACCACTCATGTTTTATTGTTTTGAAAATGTCTACACATTATTAGATATTAAAAGAATTGTAATTTCTTGACCACTCTTGTTTTATTGTTTTGAAAATGTCTTCAAATTATTAGATATTAAATGAATCGTAATTTCTTGACCACTCATGTTTTATTGTTTTGAAAATGTCTACAAATTATTAGATATTAAATGAATTGTAATTTCTTGACCACTAATGTTTTATTGTTATGAAAATGTCTACACATTATTAGATATTAAATGAATTGTAATTTCTTTACCACTCTTGTTTTATTGTTTTGTAAATGTCTACACATTTATAGATATTAAATGAATTGTAATTTCTTGACCACTCTTGTTTTATTGTTTGGAAAATGTCTTCAAATTATTAGATAATTAAATGAATTGTAATTTCCTGACCACTCATGTTCTATTGTTTTGAAAATGTCTACAAATGTATTAGATATTAATTGACTTGTAATTTCTTAACCACTCATGTTCTATTGTTTTCAAAATGTCTACAAATTATTAGATATTAAATGAATGAAATTATCCTTCTTTTATTTGTCATTCAATTATATTGTTTAAGTAATATATATAATATATTTTTTTATTAAATATATTGCTAACACATGTAGCTTTTTTAAAAAATATTTTGTTACACACACAAAAGGAAAGTAAAATCAATGTTTAAAAAAATAACAAAATGATCTCAGCCAATACATTCACAAATACATGACACAAGAAAGTACATTATAAACTCCTGATTGTTAATTTGACCTCATTAAAGTAACTTAATTTTTGGGTTCATAAACTTTGATTTGTGTTCTCTACCAATTATAAAATGGTATGATTGAAAGTAAAACATTTCGAAGTTTAACCCTGACAGGCTAGTGAAATACAAATGGGAAAATTGAATAATTCCTTTGGAGCGTGAAAACTAAGATAGAGTTCATTATTTAAATATAGCGAAATGAAAAAAAAATGACAAAGATGTTTATAGCTAGGATATAAAATACAGTTCAAATAAATTAACCAAATGAAAATCATTCCTCTACCCCCCCCCCCAAAAAAAAAAAAAGAAATGTAGGGAAGAGTAATTAACAAACAACCTTTGCCTACAAGCTAAGTATATCTTTAGTCATTATTGTGTTTTATATAATGTATTAATTAGGGTTAGGGCCTCAAATCACAGCCTCAAATGATTTCCAGTCAGTATGTTTTACATCCTGGGGTACTCCCAAATGTGACATTCTTATAGCCTTGTCTCTGAGGGATTCAACTCTGTATTGAATCATCAGATAGGCTTTACCGAACGGATGTCTATAGGTGGGATTCTATGAAGCTTGTAGGCTCAGGTTTCCCTGAAGCTTATAGTTCATCATGACCCTTTTGTTTTTTTGGGGGGCTAAAAGTGGCCGTGTTAGCCTGAAGCCTGTGACCTTCATTTTTCTACATTGATGTGTGATTCCCAGAATGTGACGATAGTGTATTTATTATATGACTAGGGCGGTGTATCTTTTGTTTATTTTGTGTGCAGTAGGCCTGTGAGTTGATGGCCATGTATTGACACATTTATTTGACTCATGTAAATAAACTTTGTATATATGTTTACCTTCCACTTTGTTTAGTCTTGTTTTGCATACATTAGCTTAATTGTCTACCTGGAGGTTGTACTTTATAACAAGTAAGGACCAACTCTAGACAAACGTGCCAGCCCATCTTTAACACTGATCTGTTGATCTAAAATGCCTAAATCTAACTATAATTCTAATTGAATATTTTTAGCTATACCCACATATAAGTAAATTAATTGATCAAAATTTTATGTTGAATGGGGTGCTCTTTTAGAATCAATCCCCATTTGTAACAACTGAAAAAATGTAATAAAGTAATGTGGTGATTGTATTTGTATATAGTATTGTAAACAACACTTGATAGAATCTTGGGTGTAAGATTTAAGGAATTCTATGTTTATTTATTACTAGTCGACCGGCGGCGTAGCAAACGCCGCTATTTGCAAAGCCGGCCTTAGGCCACTGAAACCTATGCGACCGCATTGGGACCCGCACCTTCATAGCACCCGCGCTAAATCAAGGTGTATAAATTCTTAAATTAAACCATTTTTAAACTTCCAGATTTCCCGCGCCCTCCTGTCGATTTACCAGGAGCTCCTGGAAATCTCCCGAAATTGCATAATATACGAAAAAGTCCTTAAAATATACGGAAATATATAGACAAAAGTTGTCATTTTGGGGTGTCACTAAGTATGGAAAACACCAATCCAACGCAAGATATATAAAAACGGCTTTATGCATAAGGCGTAATTGTGTAATCTGGTTATTTTGGTAATTCATGCTATTGAGCGTGATCTATATAGGAAATATAATTTTTATGATATACTGTCCGGCCCAGAGTTGAGATAGTTTACTTCTTAGTCCAAACCTCCCGCAGGATGAAGGAGGATGGGAGCGGACATGGTTTCACAGTCCGTAGCGACGTGTGATCATCACATGGTCCAGACTGAATAAGATCATCATCACATGGTCCAGACTGAACGAGATCATCATCACATGGTCCAGACTAAACAAGATCATCATCACATAGTCCAGACTGAACAAGATCATCATCAAATGATCCAGTCTGAACAAGATCCTCATCACATGATCCAGACTGAACAAGATCATCATCACATAGTCCAGACTGAACAAGATCATCATCACATAGTCCAGACTGAATAAGATCATCATCAAACAGTCCAGACTGAACAAGATCACAATCACATGGTCCAGACTGAACAAGATCATCATCACACGGTCCAGACTGAACAAGATCATCATTTCATGGTCCAGATTGAACAAGATCATCATCACATGGTCCAGATTGAACAAGATCATCATCACATGGTCCAGACTGAACAAGATCATCATCACATGGTCCAGACTGAACAAGATCATCATCACATGGTCCAGACTGAACCAGATCATCATCACATGGTCCAGACTGAACCAGATCATCATCACAAGGTCCAGACTGAACAAGATCATCATCACATGGTCCAGATTGAACAAGATCATCATCACATGGTCTAGACTGAACAAGATCATCATCAAACAGTCCAGACTGAACAAGAACATCATCAAAGGATCCAGACTGAACAAGATCATCATCACATGATCCAGACTAAACAAGATCATCATCACAAGGTCCAGACTGAACAAGATCATCACCACATGATCCAGACTGAACAAGATCATCATCACATGGTCTAGACTGAACAAGATCATCATCACATTGTCCAGACTGAACAAGATCATCATCACATAGTCCAGACTGAACAAGATCATCATCACATAGTCCAGACTGAACAAGATCATCATCACATGATCCAGACTGAACAAGATCATCATCACATGGTCCAGACTGAACAAGATCATCATCACATGGTCCAGACTGAACAAGATCATCATCACATGGTCCAGACTGAATGAGATCATCATTACATGGTCCAGACTGAACAAGATCATCATCACATGGTCCAGATTGAACAAGATCATCATCACATGGTCTAGACTGAACAAGATCATCATCAAACAGTCCAGACTGAACAAGAACATCATCAAATGATCCAGACTGAACAAGATCATCATCACATGATCCAGACTAAACAAGATCATCATCACAAGGTCCAGACTGAACAAGATTATCACCACATGATCCAGACTGAACAAGATCATCATCACATGGTCTAGACTGAACAAGATCATCATCACATTGTCCAGACTGAACAAGATCATCATCACATAGTCCAGACTGAACAAGATCATCATCACATAGTCCAGACTGAATAAGATCATCATCAAACAGTCCAGACTGAACAATATCATCATCACATGATCCAGACTGAACAAGATCATCATCACATAGTCCAGACTGAACAAGATCATCATCACATAGTCCAGACTGAACAAGATCATCATCACATAGTCCAGACTGAATAAGATCATCATCAAACAGTCCAGACTGAACATGAACATCATCACATGATCCAGACTGAACAAGATCATCATCACATAGTCCAGACTTAACAAGATCATCATCACATAGTCCAGACTGAATAAGATCATCATCACATGGTCAAAACTGAACAAGATCATCATTACATGGTCCAGACTAAAAAAGATCATCATCACATGGTCCAGACTGAACAACATCATCATCACACGGTCCAGACTGAACAAGATCATCATCACAAGATCCAGATTGAACAAGATCATCATCACATGGTCCAGACTGAATAAGATCATCATCACATGGTCCAGACTGAACGAGATCATCATCACATGGTCCAGACTAAACAAGATCATCATCACATAGTCCAGACTGAACAAGATCATCATCACATAGTCCAGACTGAATAAGATCATCATCAAACAGTCCAGACTGAACAAGATCACCATCACATGGTCCAGACTGAACAAGATCATCATCACACGGTCCAGACTGAACAAGATCATCATCACATGGTCCAGATTGAACAAGATCATCATCACATGGTCCAGATTGAACAAGATCATCATCATATGGTCCAGACTGAACAAGATCATCATCACATGGTCCAGACTGAATAAGATCATCATCACATGGTCCAGACTGAACGAGATAATCATCACATGGTCTGACTGAACCAGATCATCATCACATGGTCCAGACTGAACAAGATCATCATCACATGGTCCAGATTGAACAAGATCATCATCACATGGTCTAGACTGAACAAGATCATCATCAAACAGTCCAGACTGAACAAGAACATCATCAAATGATCCAGACTGAACAAGATCATCATCACATGATCCAGACTAAACAAGATCATCATCACAAGGTCCAGACTGAACAAGATCATCACCACATGATCCAGACTGAACAAGATCATCATCACATGGTCTAGACTGAACAAGATCATCATCACATTGTCCAGACTGAACAAGATCATCATCACATGGTCCAGACTGAACACTGATCACATATATTTTGTTGGTGAAATCAATGAAACCACAGAGACGTGGTTTCATTTGACTAAACAACTTTTCTAATAACCTCTTGCTGTCAGCCATACTTGTCGCACCATCAGTAGTCATATCCACTAATTCCTCCCAAGCAAGAGAAAGATCTTCTGTGATGGTTGAAACTTTCTTTGCTAGTGGTGGACCCATGTGATTTCAAAACTGCTGTTTTTTTATTAACCGTGAATGAATATCAAGATTTTGATATGTCGATAGTCTCGTCAGAGGCAATAAGACAATAAGAAAAACATTTGGAAAACTGGTTTGTCTGTTATATTTGAATGGAGATATCTACCCATATCTTTCTCGCCTTGTAGTGTCAAGAGAAATGTTGACAACGTCAAAAGAATTCTTTTTTTTTTCCGAACACAGTTATTTTTACTAGAAAACATTTTTTTATACATTCGCCGTCGGAATTTTGTTTTTCGTAAATATTCCCATCAATCCTCGTTTTTAGGTGTCAATAACAATATACTATCCAATGTATAATTGGTAAAGAGATAATTGCTTCAATGTACATCATGTAATCCTCCAAAAATGAAAAATAAAAGATGTACTCTAGTAATAATTAAGATAAGATAATTTTATTGATCCAATCATGATCCAATCAAATGGAAATTCAGTTTGACTACAATTGACAACATCAGCGTAACTACTGTACAATAACATTATAGATGAAAAATTCGAACAACATTCACACACGAAACACATACACAACCAGCGCTTTATGAATTTGACTTTTTATGTACTTCTCGATGACGACAGCTGATCTTGTAGCACTCTGACCGATAGTCCTAATGGAAAGGAGACGACCACTTCGTTCAGATCTTATGTAACAGTGGTTTATTGGGTGCAGGTTGTCCTTAAGAATCGAGAGTGTTTCGGAAAGCGATGCTTTTTTAATTAGTCTATTTTTGTGAAGGTGATGGCAACTGCTGATGGTTGCTGTATAAAAAAAGTTTAATTGTTTTATCGATGTTAAATTTTCTTAGCTTTCTTAGCTTAGCTAGCAGCACCCGGACACAACACACCCACATTCACAGCTGCACCCGGACGCAACACACCCATATGTACATCTACACCCAACGCAACACACCATTTCTCACTAATGCACAACTGCACTCGGACACAACACACCCACAGCTGCACCCGGACGCAACACACCCATGTGCACATCTACACCCTAACCCAACTTCTCACTAATGCACAACTGCACTCCACAGCTGCACCCGGACACAACACACCCATCACAGCTGCACCCGGACGCAACACACCATTCCTCCCACATTTACAGCTGCACATTTACAGCTGCACCTGGACGTAACAGACCATTCTTTCCACATGCACAGTTGCACTGTGACGCAACAGACCCACATGCACAGCTGCACCCAGACGTAACAGACCATTCTTTCCACATGCACAGTTGCACATGTACAGCTACACCCGGACGCAACGCACACATGCCCAGCTGCACCCGGACGCAACACACCCATATGCACACCTACACCCAACGCAACACACCGTTTCTCACTAACCCTAACCCATTCACAGATGCACCCGGACGCAACACACCATTCTTCCCACATTCACATACATTATTCAGACTCTACACATTCACATGCCCAGCTGCACCCGGACGCAAACACCGACATGCATAGATGCACGCACCAGACATACATAACACTCCTTAATCCACCAAATATACCAAACTGCTATACATCTCCTAGCCTGGACACAACCTAATCATGCACAGGCTATTTAACTCTCCCATTTATCATGTATACATGCATATGACAATCTTAGTAGTAGTATTTAACTATTTAATGAATATGTCGAACATTATAAATGTACCAGAGAGTACATGTATAGAGAGTTTTTTTTTAAATTATTTTTTTTAGTATTATTAGGAAACATGAAACATAACTCTGCCTTAATTGGGATTCGTACTAGTGACCCTTTCAACTAGATATAATTGAGAGACAAACGCTGTATCCACTAAGCCACACATCCATGTGAAAATGGACAGAACAACTACTTAAGAAGAAACAGACTTTGAACTGGTGACAGTTTAGTTATAAAGTTTTGCACATTTATTAAAGGCAAATTAACGTGTTTGTTTTTTTAATAAATACAATAACAAATTAAAACTCTATGAAAATTAAGAATTTGAATTCAATTTAGTCAGTAAGTTTGAAAACAAAAATACGGGATTCAACGAGATGGTCTAATAAAGGACAGAAAATGTCAAGATGGCGTTCATAACTTCTAGACCTAGATTCTACTCGACATTTACCTACAGCTCGTGCTAGTTGTACACTTATTGAAGAGTTTGAAATCAGAACAAAACAAAAAGATAGTTTATATCAACCTGCACACACACAGATCAATTGGTTTTTATAAGCCAATCAGTTTAGTCAAAACATTCATTTGGACCTACATCTATTTATACACATACAAGGCCGGATTTAACTTTCAAAGGCCCAAATATGATTTACGGATATCTTCAAAGGGTATAACTTGAATTTAAAGGGTTAACCATCACTTGCCCAATCATAGCCAATGAGGGTTTTGAGCGTAACAATCAAAATATTCTATGAGCGTAGCCAAGAGGGATTTTGTGTTCGAAAGCCCCCTCCAACTGGGTTTAAAGCTTACAACCAACTCTGCAACATAAAATAAAAATAAAAAATACACACACATACACAATTCTATGAGCGTAGCCAAGAGAGGTTTTATGTTTAAAACCCCCCTCCAACTGGGTTTAAAGCTAAAAACCAACTCTGCAACACAAAATAATTTTTAAAACTACACACACAAATTCTATGAGCGTCGCCAAGAGAGGTTTTGAGTTGACCCGCCCTTCAGAGGGTTTTAAGCTTTGAGTTTAACCCCCTCCCCCCTACAGATACTTTTGATGTTGAGAACCCCCTTTTCAATATTAATTCTAGATCAAACTACAGTCACCAAATTCTATTCCATGTTCTGGTCATTGCTGGTTATATTCCATGTGCTGGTCATTGCTGGTTATATTCCATGTGCTGGTCATTGCTGGATATATTCCATGTGCTGGTCATTGCTGGTTACATTCCATGTTCTGGTCATTGCTGGATATATAATCCATGTTCTGGTCATTGCTGGTTACATTCCATGTTCTGGTCATTGCTGGATATATTCCATGTGCTGGTCATTGCTGGATATATTCCATGTGCTGGTCATTGCTGGTTACATTCCATGTTCTGGTCATTGCTGGATATATTCCATGTTCTAGTCATTGCTGGATATATAATCCATGTTCTGGTCATTGCTGGTTATATTCCATGTGCTGGTCATTGCTGTTTATATTCCATGTGCTGGTCATTGCTGGTTATATTCCATGTTCTGGTCATTGTTGGTTATATTCCATGTTCTGGTCATTGCTGGATACATTCCATGTTCTGGTCATTGCTAGATACATTCCATGTGCTGGTCATTGCTGGATATATTCCATGTTCTGGTCATTGCTGGATACATTCCATGTGCTGGTCATTGCTGGTTATATTCCATGTGATGGTCATTACAGGATATATTCCATGAATAGAATTTGGTGACTGTAGTTTGCTTTAGAATAATGTTGAAAAAGTTTTAAACTAAAAACCATCTGGAGGTGGTTTAAATTTAAAGCACTCTGGAGGGGGAGTTTAAACCCAAAAACGCTTATAGAATAGTGTGTTTGTAGTTTGCTTTAATTTTATATATTTTTAGCTTTAAACCTCGATGTAATGGTTTGAGGGGGGGGGTTAACACACAATCTGGTGATTGTTGTATTCTTTGGTGTTATATCGAAGACGGGGTTTCATTGTAAAAAAAAATAATTTTGGAGGTGGTTTTAAACTCAAAATCCCAATGACTACTCTCGTGGAATGTGGTAACTGGAATTTGTATAATTTTTTGTTTTATGGAAGAGGCGGATTAACCTCATAAACCCCTGGAGGGGGATTTTAGACTTCCCTTGGCTGCGTTAAAAATATTCGAAAAACGTATTTGGGGCTTTGAAATCTAAATCCGGCCTTGTATGTGTATAAATAGATGTAGTTCCAACTGAAATTTCGTTACTATCCTATAGGCTAATCATATAAAGACCATTCGATGTATTGAGTGTGCAAATTCATATTAAACATCCTGTTGTTTTGTTGATTTCAAACTATTCAATAATTGTACAACTAGCACGAGCTGTAAACAAATGTCTAGTAGAGTCTAGGCCTTGAAGGTTTGAACGCCATCTTGGCATTCTCTGTCCACTATTAGACCGTCCATCTCGTAGATTCCCGTATTTTTACTGATTCAATTGAATTCAAATTCTTAATTTCCATGGAATTGTAATTTATGAATATTTTAAAATACATATATTTTTGCCTTAAATAAATGTGCAAAACTTTTAACCCAAACTTTTTTTTTTGTCGTAGTCATCATTTCATTATTTATTTGATCCAAAGTCTGTTTCTTCTTAAGTAGTTGTTCTGTCATTTCTTACATGGATGTGTGGCTTAGTGGATACAGCGTTTGTTTCTCAATCAAATCTCGTGCTAGGGGTCACTAGTACGAATCCCGATTAGGGCAGAGTTATCTTTCATGGTTTCCTTATAATTTAAAAGTAAATTTAAAAATTCGGTTTCTGGTACATACATATATATATATATATACATAAATAGATCACATCAAATAGATGTGAAATAAAGTGATAACCATGCATGTGGAGATAGAATAGATGGTCTAATAATGGAAAGAGATGTGCTTAGACTATACTAGACTATTCGGTAATGTGCAAAATGGGAGGGTTGGATACAGTGTGCAGTTGCACTATGCACTATGCACATGGTAGTGAGTGATTTGAGTAGGATAGGATATATAGGACTATAGGGTTAGGGGTTATGTTAGGAAGAGTATGCGCATAGCATAACCCGGACGCAATGCACATGGACGCAACACCCGTACAAGCACAGATGCACCCGGACGCACAATTCCTCTAACATGCACAGCTGCACCCGGACATAACAGACCATTCCTCCCACACGCAACACCCTAACCTAATGTAAGTAGTATAGGATAAGAGTGTGGATAGCACCTAGCATTGTGCACATGGATAAGAGTGTACAAATGCACAGCTTCATCCGGAAAAACACACTATTCCGCATCACAGATGCACTTGGACGCAACACCCACATATGCACAGCTGCACCCGGACGCAAAACACCCTCATGCACAGCTGCACCCAGTGAGTGATGCGAGTAGGATAAGAGTGTACAAATGCACAGCTGCATCCGGAAAAACACATGCACAGCTGCACCCGAACGCAACACACCATTCCTCCCAAATGCACATGTATCCGGACGCAACACACTATTCCTCTAACATGCACAGCTGCACCCGGACTAAACACACATACATGCACGGCTGCACCCGAACGCAACACACCATTCCTCCCACATGCACAGCTGCACTCGGACGCAACACAATACAATATGCACACTCGCAAATGTACATGCCAAAACTATATCCCCACCTAGCATATGTACGCACCACACCTTCACCTTCATATCCCCCAAACACTCCATAATGCACTCCATAACCCACAAAATATGCATCCTGCTATACATCCCCTAGCCTGGGCACAACCTAAACATTACATCCTACATTCCCTCCCATATGGTTAGATGTTGTGTCCATCTATATAACCTATAATCCTTTTAAACTATTTTTTTTAGTATTATTAGGAACCATGAAAAATAACTCCGCCCCAATCGGGATATAATTGAGAGACAAACACTGTATCCACTAAACCACACATCCATGTGAGAATTGACAGAACAACAACTTAAGAAGAAACAGACTTTGAACTGGTAACCGTTTAGTTATTTTGCACATTTATTGAAGGCAAATTAACGTGTGTTTTTTAATTAATAAATACAATAACAAAGTAAAACTCTATGAAAATTAAGAATTTGAATTCAATTTAGTCAGTAAGTTTGAAAACAAAAATATGGACAGAAAATGTCAAGATGGCTTCCGTAACTTCTAGACCTAGACTCTACTCGACATTGGCCTACTGCTCGTGCTAGTTGTACACTTATTGAAGAGTTTGAAATCAGAACACAACAAAAAGATAGTTTATATATATTGTTTTTTTTAAGCCAATCATTTAAGTCAAAAAATTCATTTGGACCTACATCTATGTTGCACATACAAGGCCGGATTTAACTTTCAAAGGCCCAAATATGATTTACGGATATCTTCAAAGGGTATAACTTGACTTTAAATCCTACTCAATGAGGGTTTTGAGCGTAACTCAGAAAATATTTGAGTTTAAAACCCCCTCCAAAAATATTTTTTTTATAATAAAACCCCCTTTTCAATATAAGACTAAAGAAAACAACAATCCCAATATTCTATGAGCGTAGCCAAGAGGGAATTTGTGTTTGAAACCCCCTTCCAACTGGGTTTAAAGCTAAAAACCAACTCTGCAACACAAAATAAAATTAAAAACTACACACACAAATTCTATGAGCGTAGCCAAGAGATGTTTTAAGTTTAAACACCCTCTAGATGGTTTTGAGTTTACCCCCCTCCCCCCTACAGATAATTTTGATGTTGAGACTTTACAACTTCCCTTTTTTATATAAAATCTAAAGAAAGCTACAGTCACCAAAATTCCATGAGCGTAGCCAAGAGGGGTTAGAAATTATTTCTACCAGTCGCTAAGCTCCATTAATACATCGGGGTTCGAGGATGACCATTTTGTCATCCGGGGGGGCTGAGGGCTTTTCACTGCGGTTTGGTGCCTCCTCATGTGCCTGGTGAGACCTTTGTGAGCCCGGAATGTTCGGCTGCACACTGGGCAGGTTATTCCAGCTGGAGCTAGTGTCCTTTGTCTTTCTTTTCCTCTCTGGTGTTTTTCCTCAGCAACCAGGCTCCAGTTTTCACAGCGCGACGCCATGATGCTCTCTCATGTGCCTTCTTTGTCTCCCAGCTGGCTGGGTCTATTCTGAACACCTTCAGAGAAGCTTTGAGGGTGTCCCTGGAGCGTTTTCTTTGACCTCGCTTTCCTTCGCTTAGTTGGCCATACAAGAGTCGTTTAGGGATGGGGCGGTCTTCCATTCTGCAGACATGTCCTGCCAATCGCAGCTAGGAATGCATCAGGGTTGTGAGGATGCTTTGCAGACCCGCTCCAATTATAAAGTGCAGTGAATAGCATATTGTTTTTTTGAACTAAAATATTTAATAGAATTTATTTTTTTTGTAAATACTCCCTCGAAAAAAAAAACTTGTCTACGCCCATGCATAGAATAACTTTTTGTCGTAGTTCATTATTAATTTGATTGTTCTAAGTTGTTGTTTTCTCAATTCCTACATTGATGTGTAGCTTAGTGGAAACAGCGTTTGTCTTGCAATCAAATCTCATTCTAGTACGTACACCAGTACGAATCCCGATTTGGGTAGAGTTATGTTTCATGGTTGCTCATAATTTTTTTTATCTGTATCAGTGCGCTCTGGTATATGTATAATATTTGACATAATCATGAAATAGTTTAATACTACTAATTATTAGATATATCATAAGGCTGTGCACGGTAGATCACATCATACATTTTGAATAGGATGTGCAGGTGAAAATTGGAAGGTGCTCATGGATGGATATCAGGTGCTAGTGGGAGGAAATGCTCGTGGATAGGGCTAGAGTTAGCAATGCACGTACATCACTGGATGTCCGGTAGATGTGAATGGGTGTGAATATGGATTTGAAGAGGCTAAAATAAGATGATTGTAGAAGTTATGGGAGTCAATAGCTGCACTGAAAGTATTATAAAGTGTTGGTTGGTGTTTGTGTTCAATTTCTGTTTATAGTGGGAATCCGATGAGCATTTTAGGTCAATATTTAGCCCAGGTACGCTGTTCTGCCTCAACGTGGCACTCGGGTGGAAACGACCATTAGAGTAAGTGGTTAGGCTAAATGAATAGGAAAACAAAACTTCCGTGGGAGTGTCCAAGGGAACGCGAGAGAGGTCCCATTGCGCGGAGCGGAGTTGAAAGAGAGCTCCAGCGGTCCTGTCGATAATCCATGCGCCGTTCCTCAAGGGACCGTTACATTAATGGCGAGTCCTGCACGGCCAAGTTTGGTACAACATAGAAAAATGGCGGAGATTCCTGGTATACTCGGCCTTCGGCCATGCATTCTAGCCCATGCACCCGGAGTGTCAGATATATCGGAAATAGCAATGCTTTACATAGGCATTGACTCGGATCTCTTCCAGACAGAACGATTGTTCAAATAGGTTTTTTTTCCTGTTCAATCAGGTGTTTTTTTCAAACCTAGAGCTCGGCTCAGCTCTTAGACATCAAACGGTCAATATTTAGTTGTTTTAATAAATTCATGTGCGGCAAACAATAATTTATTATGTTTATGAACAGTAAGTAATCCTTTTTTATAGCTTAAACCTTAAATAAAGCCGAAGAGTTTAACAGAATCTAGCCTTTAGACTTTTAGAGATCTAGGTCTAAATCTACAGTAGGCCTATATAGATCTATCTATCTAAAATGAGGGTAGTGTGTGGTCAAGCTAACAAATCTGCTTAGTTATTTAAACATTGCCTGAAACAAAACACTCTAACTGACCGAATGTCTGAATGACGCAGTCCTTCCTAGATTATTCTCGTGATCTTATTTTTATTGTTTATAATTTTGGTTCATTTTTCATTATTATTGTGTAAACATTAGTTGTCAGGATGTGACACATTCAAAAGACAAACATTTGGTCCGTCTTAGCCAAATAAACGTCATCAATTTATTTTTGTTTTTCAGAATATTTCAGAATTCGGGCTGAGTTGTTTTTTAGCAAGATAAATAGTCTTTATGCCCAAGTAGATTTCCGTTCTTAAAGATCGCAGAAGCCTGACAGATAAATATTTAAAAAAAAAACAGCTTTTAAATGTAAGTATGATCCTGAAGTGACTGTCTCCAATGTTGTCTGGTTTCACTATCTTGATCAGTTTCTCTGAGTTGTTGGCTTTCTTTGGATACAAGTGAAGAGGCGAGTCTAGCAGTGACATAGTTAGCCTACATCAGAAAGAAATATATGACAAATTATGTACAAATTATCCATCTCGAGACATTGACTACCGGTACTTATATTTTTATGAAATAAGTTTAAAGAAGTAAAGTTCTACTTATAAAGCTTTATTTTGGGCTTCATAAACAAATTTGTACAAAAGCTCTTTCTTCCCTAGCGCTATTAGAGCATGGAATGGGTTGCCTGAGCTAGCCAGGAAAACCAGTGACTTGGCAGAATTTAGGTCATTGGTTAATATGCATGACTGAATGCATGACGCCTAGGACGTAATCATCTTCTTTTTTGAAGTAACGTCTGTATTATATAAGATAAGATAAACTAAATCTTATTGAGGAAAAAAAATGCTTATTTTTTAAGTTAAATGATAATTTTTGTAGATTTTTTAGCAAAGCAGAATCAAATTTTTGAAGCGTTTATTTAGTTTAAGCATTAAGTTCACGTTAGAGTCCTTAACATTGTATAGTTTATAGTGCAAAAAAACATAGTGAGTCTTCCTTAGATCAAGTACACTGTCACTAAAGATTAGTGAAAATACAGAATGGTTGTCACTTTACAGACTTCACACCAGTACTCTGTATCGTTGTAACACTCTTCTGCTTTCAAAAATAAAATGAAACACACACACAAATATCAAATATTAATTTTTTTTTATGAAAAATAAAATCGCTGTAAAAAATTGTCAAATTCGCTCTAATTTAAAAAAAAAATTGACCTCATGGGTAGTCAAACGCGTTGAAATATAAATGCGCACAAACACATTCAATAACAAGGTTTGCAGCCAAGAAAATTTAGGCTTAGAATAAAAACAAAATACAAAGATATCTATCTATCAAACATGCCATTTATATATCAGCTCATTCTGTCTGTCAGACTGAAGTGGTGGTATAAGCTGAATTAGTTCCCTTTATTGTAATTGATAATTAATTAAGTAAGTAATTGATACACTGTAATGAAATGATAACGACTAGAATACCAATAACATGGCTTTATTCGACAAAATTAGACTACAGTAAACAGTGAATGAAACCAGCACGTCAAGCATACCACTGATGCAGTCTATACACACACACACACTGGACATGAAACACAACAATGGCCATGACCTTCAGACACGCTGGACGCACGCAGAAAATCAACTCAGTTACACTACATACACCAAATATAAACTTTTTATTTCTAAAAAGTATTTTGTGTGTGTGTGTTTTGCTTGTTACAAAATATGAACAAAAAGTTTAGGAGTAGATAACATGAAGGATATACAAAAAATTAGTACCATAAAATGTTGTCCTATTTGTGCACCAGTTAATGCTCGTTATGGAACGAAGAAGAAAACACAAACACACACACACACACACACAAGATTTCAACCTACTTTTTGTAAAATTGTTATAGCTGCAGTATTGTAACATTGCTGTAGTTGTAGTACTTGTAAAATTGTTGTAGCTGTAGTACTTGTAAAATTGCTGTAGTTGTAGTACTTGTAAAATTGTTGTAGCTGTAGTACTTGTAAAATTGTTGTAGCTGTAGTACTTGTAAAATTGTTGTAGCTGTAGTACTTGTAAAATTGTTGTAGCTGTAGTACTTGTAAAATTGTTGTAGCTGTAGTACTTGTAAAATTGTTGTAGCTGTAGTACTTGTAAAATTGCTGTAGTTGTAGTACTTGTAAAATTGTTGTAGCTGTAGTACTTGTAAAATTGTTGTAGCTGTAGTACTTGTAAAATTGTTGTAGCTGTAGTACTTGTAAAATTGTTGTAGCTGTAGTACATGTAAAATTGTTGTAGCTGTAGTACTTGTAAAATTGTTGTAGCTGTAGTACTTGTAAAATTGTTGTAGCTGTAGTACTTGTAAAATTGTTGTAGCTGTAGTACTTGTAAAATTGTTGTAGCTGTAGTACTTGTAAAATTGTTGTAGCTGTAGTACTTGTAAAATTGTTGTAGCTGTAGTACTTGTAAAATTGTTGTAGCTGTAGTACTTGTAAAATTGTTGTAGCTGTAGTACTTGTAAAATTGTTGTAGCTGTAGTACTTGTAAAATTGTTGTAGCTGTAGTACTTGTAAAATTGTAGTAGCTGTAGTACTTGTAAAATTGTTGTAGCTGTAGTACTTAAAGTTCTTAAAGTCTTCAAATCTCCTTCCAAATTCAACAATTAAGTAATCCAACTGAGTCTTGTACCTTTCAGCCGTTTCAATAGAAATGGTTTCATCTTTTAACAAAGGAAAATGACAAAACTCGTTTTCACTTGCTTGCCTTGAGAAAAAGGAAAGCTTTGATTGAAATGATTTAACATGTACATACATTTCATGTGCAAACAATCCGTTGCCTTGAAGTTTCATATTCAATTCATTCATTTTCTCCATAATATCAATGGCCTGTCATTTGATGCACATACCTGCCGTGGTGTGACAGCTTGAGTGCCTCAATGACCCTCAGAGCTATACCGGCGGGAGCTCATCACTTCTGGCAGGTACTACCAAGCCGGACAGGTCTGCTACGAAAGAGGCCAGACAAAAGGTGCATCCCCCTCCCCCGGACACAGGGGTTGTGCGATAGGCTAACAACCTGTCCATGGAAAAATAAAAGTGTTATAGAAACCAGAACAAAAGCACAAACACTAAACATTGTCAGAGGCGAGAGTAGAGCTCCACAAAGGAGACTTATGAAGCTGTGCAAGGAAAGTCGAACGAATCCTGTGAAGCCGACCACTCTACTTAAACCAATGAAAAAGAAACACTTCCTTATTCAGAAGGCAGCATTTAACTTGGGAACATGGAATGTCCGCACTTTACTAGAACCAGGTAGATGTGCACAAATTGCCCAGGAAATGGCCAACTACAAACTACAGATCCTGGGAATGAGTGAAGTTCGATGGAACACATTCGGTGAAACAAGACTGCAATCAGGAGAAACCCTTCTCTTCTCTGGAAAGGAAAAAGAAGATAACTTACATGAAAATGGTGTAGCACTACTACTAAATAAGGAAGCTTTCAAAAGTCTTTTAGAATGGGAACCAGTTTCAGTACGAATAATTAGAGCCAAATTTTTGTCTAAGTTAAAAAAAATGTTCACATCATTATGTGCTATGCTCCCACCAACCTTGCAAGTGATACTGACAAAAATACATTTTATGACTAACTGCAAAGTATAGTTAACAAAATACCTACAAGAGATGTTTTGATCGTCATGGGAGACTTGAATGCCAAAGTGGGAAGTGACAACAAAGAGAGAGAGAGAGAGAGAGAAAAGTATGGACTTGGCACCATAAATGAAAATAGAGAAATGTTTGCAGACTTCTGCACATTTGATGAATTAGTGATTGGAGGCAGCATTTTCCCCCACAAAAAATGCCACAAAGTGACAGGTTTCACCAGACAATAAAACAGAGAATCAAATCGACCACGTTACCATACGGCGGAACTGGAGAAGCACATTACTAGATGTACGAAACAGAAGAGGTGCAGATATTGTTGCCAAACTAAAAATGAAGCTGGCCAGCAATAAAACAGAAAGAAACAAAAGGAAAAGATTTGACCTAGACAAGCTCCACAACATCCAGATTAAAAAGGAATTCCGACTATCCCTTCAAAATAGATTTGCTGTGCTACAACTAGATGAGGCCGAACAAAAGAAATTATTACTGAAACAAGCAATGAAGTACTAAGCCGTAACCCTAAGAAGAAAAAACAGTGGATTAGTGATGAGACATGGAAATTAATCGAAGAGAGGAAATGTGCTAAACAGGCAGTTAACCTAGCAACAACAAGAAACCACAAGCAACAATCCAAACAAGACTACCAAGCGGTTTTACAAAAAGTCACCAAAATTCTCAGACAGCACAAACGATCATTTTAAAATAATCTGACAGAAGAGGCAGAGGAAGCAGCAAGTAAATGAGATATAAAACAACTGTACAAAATCACCAAACTTCTCAGTACCAAAAAGTCTAATTGCAATGTTCCAGTCCGAGACAAATATGGAAAACTAATTTCTTCAATAAATGAACAACTTGAAAGATGGAGAGAATATTTTCAAGAAGTGCTCAATAGACCTTAACCATGAAATCCACCAGATCTAAATGCAGGACCAACACTAGATATATACATGGAATAAATAACAAAAGAAGAAATAAGGAATGAACTCAAACAAATGAAGACAGGTAAAGCTGATGGAATTGACAACATACCACCCGAAGTCCTAAAAGAAGGAGGAAGTGAAATAGTTGACTAAATGCACAAACTATTCAACAAAATTTGGTTAACAGAAACACCTCCGGGTGAATGGAAAAAGGGCTTGCTAATAAAAATAACAAAGAGTGGAGATCTATCACAATGTGAGAAATGGCGAGGCATCACTTTGCTGTCAGTACCAAGCAAGATTTTTAGCAGAATCCTACTAAACAGAATAAAGGGAGCATGCGATGAACACCTAAGGGAAGAACATGCCGGATTCAGAAAAGGGAGATCTTGTGCTGACCAAATAGCAACACTCAGAATAATTGTAGAACAATGTGTCGAATGGCAATCTCCTCTCTATGCAACATTTGTCGACTTTGAAAAAGCTTTTGATAGTGTCGACAGAGAATCTATCTGGACTGTAATGAGACATTACGGGATCCCAAATAAAATAATAACCATAATCAAGTAACCCACTGTGGCAAGCTGTCAGAGGAATTTCCAGTCATAACAGGAGTCAAACAGTGATGTCTTCTTTCATCACTCCTGTTCCTTCTAGTATTGGATTGGGTCACAAAAGAATCCTACTCTAACACGGGGAAATGAATTCAATGCACTCTCACACAAAAGCTGGAAGATCTGGAATTCGCTGATGACATAGCCATATTATCACACAGACTACAGGATATGCAAGAAAAGGTCACAGCTTTAAGCGAAGTAGGAAAAAGAGTAGGCCTCAAAATAAAGCACCAAAAAACGAAAGTACTTAAAGTAAACAATAAACCAATTGAATACATAGTACTGGATTCTCAGACAATAGACCAAGTAGAAAAGTTTGTATACCTTGGGAGCGTAGTCAGTATATCAGGGGGAACAGATGAAGACATTAAACGCCGTATAAATCTAGCTCGTCAGACATTTACACAGCTAAAACCAACCTGGAAGTCTCCTCAACTTTTTAAACAAGACTAAACTAACAATCTTTAACTCTAATGTCAAGGCTGTCCTACTGTATGGTTCTGAAACATGGAGAACAACTGAAGCGACAAAAAAAAAGTACAGACCTTCATCAACAGATGCCCGAGAAATATCCTAAAAATACACTGTACGACAAGGTAGAAAACACCAAACTGTGGGAGATGACAGGACAGAAAAATATAGAGGTGCAGATCTTAGAGAGGAAGTGGAGATAGATTGGTCACACCCAATAAAAGATACCAGGGAACCCCCAGGGAACAAGACGCAGAGGAAGACCAAAAAGAACATGGCGACGCAGTGTACTAGAAGAAGCAGAGATGACCGGGAAGAGCAGGGAAACCATCAAAAAACTAGCAAGAGACCGTGGAGAGTGGCGTAATTTTGTCGAGGCCCTATGTTCCATGAGGAACCTAAAGGAATGATGATGGCAAACATGAAATCTGTCTAAATATTTTTTAACAAAGTCACAGTCAATGTCCTTCATTGAAAAGAATGAATATGAAACACGAGCAGTTACTGGCGAACAATAGATTTTGTCATTAGTCTGGGATAGAACAAGCTTGGTTTGCACAATTTATTTTGTTTACTCTGTCTAATAAATTAATACATTTTTGACTTTCTCTTCAAAGTCTTATAATGCACAAATATCAACGATACATTTTGTGATTGTGTACAGTGAAACTACAAATTTGTGCACATTAAGGCTAGTCATGTCTAGAAAATAAAAGGCTATGCAGGAAATAATATTGAAGATAAACAAGTATGCTGGTCATTGCTGAACCTATTCCATGTGCTGGTCATTTCTGGATATATTCCATGCTCTGGTCATTTCTGAATATATTCCATGTTCTGGTCATTGCTGGATACATTCCATGTGCTGGTCAATGCTGGACATATTCCATGTTCTGGTCATTGCTGGATACATTCCATGTTCTGGTCATTGCTGGATATATTCCATGTGCTGGTCATTGCTGGACATATTCCATGTGCTGGTCATTGCTGGACATATTCCATTTGCTGGTCATTGCTGGATACATTCCATGTGCTGGTCATTGCTGGACATATTCCGTGTGCTGGTCATTGCTGGACACATTCCATTTGCTGGTCATTGCTGGATACATTCCATGTGCTGGTCATTGCTGGACATATTCCGTGTTCTGGTCATTGCTGGACATATTCCATGTTCTGGTCATTGCTGGACATATTCCATGTGCTGGTCATTGCTAGACATATTCCATGTTCTGGTCATTGCTGGACATATTCCATGTTCTGGTCATTGCTGGATACATTCCATGTGCTGGTCATTGCTGGACATATTCCATGTGCTGGTCGTTGCTGGACATATTCCATTTGCTGGTCATTGCTGGATACATTCCGTGTGCTGGTCATTGCTGGACATATTCCGTGTTCTGGTCATTGCTGGACATATTCCGTGTTCTGGTCATTGCTGGATACATTCCATGTTCTGGTCATTGCTGGATACATTCCATGTGCTGGTCATTGCTGGACATATTCCATGTGCTGGTCATTACTGGACATATTCCATGTGCTGGTCAATGCTGGACATATTCCATGTGCTGGTCATTGCTGGACATATTCCATTTGCTGGTCATTGCCGGACATATTTCATGTGCTGGTCATTGCTGGACATATTCCATGTGCTGGTCCTGGATACATTCCATGTGCTGGTCATTGCAGGATATATTCCAATAATTGAATTTGGTGACTAAAAACCATCTGAAAGGAGGTTAAAGTTTAAAGCACGCTTATAGAATTGTGTGTTTGTAGTTTGCTTTAATTTTATATAGAAGATGTGGTTTTTAGTTTTAAACCTCGATGTAATGGTTTGAGGCGGGTGAGGATTAACACGGAATCTGGTGATTGTTGTATTCATTGGTGTTATATTGAAGAAAGGGTTTTATTGTTTAAAAAAATAAATTTTTGGGGGTGGTTTTAAACTCAAAATCCCAATGACTAATCTCATGGAATGTGGTAACTGGAATTAGCATTATTTATTGTTTTATAGAAGAGGCGGATTAACCTCAAAAACCCCCTTGGCTGCGTTTGGGGAAGTGATGGTTAACCCTTTAAAAATATTCGAAAAACGTATTTGGGCCTTTGAAATCTAAATCCGGCCTTGTATGTGTATAAATAGATGTTGTTCCAACTGAAATTTCGTTACTATCCTATAGGCTAATCATATAAAGACCATTCGATGTATTGAGTGTGTAAATTCATTAAACATCCTGTTGTTTTGTTGATTTCAAACTATTCAATAATTGTACAACTAGCACGAGCTGTAAACAAATGTCTAGTAGAGTCTAGGCCTTGAAGGTTTGAACGCCATCTTGGCATTCTTTGTCCATTATTAGAACGTCCATCTCGTAGATTCCCGTATTTTTACTGATTCAATTGAATTCAAATTCTTAATTTCCATGGAATTGTAATTTATGAATATTTTAAAATACATATATTTTTGCCTTAAATAAATGTGCAAAACTTTTAACCCCAAATTGTTTTGTCGTTGTCTGTCACTATTTCATTATTTATTTGATCCAAAGTCTGTTTCTTCTTAAGTAGTTGTTCTGTCATTTCTTACATGGATGTGTGGCTTAGTGGATACAGCGTTTGTTTCTCAATCAAATCTCATTCTAGGGGTCACTAGTACGAATCCCGATTAGGGCAGAGTTATGTTTCATGGTTTCCTCATAATATAAAAATAAAAAAAATAATATAAATAATAATATAATATAATAATAAAAAAAATATCATAATTTAAAAAATTATATAAATATAAAAATTCGGTTTCTAGTACATATATATATATATACATTAAAAATCATATCAAATAGATAATGAAATAGATAATGCATATATAAAATGAGATATATGAGGTGTATGCGAGTGATGTGAGTAGGAAAGAATAAGAGTATGCACATAACTGTGTACTTAGGTGGACGTGGGAGCGAGTGAGTGATAAGCATTGTGCACATGGAGAGGATAACTGTACTTAGGTTTAGGGTATGCATGTGGGAGTGAGTGACGTGAGTAGGATAGGATAATAAAAAAAATAAAAAATGTATGCACGTGTGAGTAGGATAGGATAAGAGTATGCACATAACTGTGTATGACGTGGGAGTGAGTAGGATAGGATAAGAGTATTCACATAACTGTGTACTTAGGTTTAGGGTATGCATGTGGGAGTGAGTGATGTGAGTAGGATAGGATAAGAGTATGCAAGTAACTGTGTACTTAGGTTTAGGGTATGACGTGGGAGTGAGTGATGTGAGTAGGATAGGATAAGAGTATTCACATAACTGTGTACTTAGGTTTAGGGTATGCATGTGGGAGTGAGTGATGTGAGTAGGATAGGATACGAGTATGCACATAACTGTGTACTTAGGTTTAGGGTATGACGTGGGAGCGAGTGAGTGATGTGAGTAGGATAGGATAAGCATTGTGCACATGGAGAGGATAACTGTACTTAGGTTTAGGATATGCACGTGGGAGTGAGTGATGTGAGTAGGGTAGGATAAGAGTATGCACATAACTGTGTACTTATGTTTAGGGTATGCACGTGGGAGTGAGTAGGATAGGATAAGAGTATGCACATAACTGTGTACTTAGGTTTAGGGTATGCATGTGGGAGTGAGTGATGTGAGTAGGATAGGAAAAGCATTGTGCACATGGAGAGGATAACTGTACTTAGGTTTAGGGTATGCACGTGGGATAGGATAAGAGTGTGCACATAACTGTGCACATGGAGAGGATAACACTACTTAGGTTTAGGATATGCACGTGGGAGTAAGTGATGTGTGCAGGATAGGATAAGCATTGTGCACATGGAGAGGATAACAGTACTTTGGTTTAAAATATGCACGTGGGAGTGAGTGATGTGAGTAGGATAGGATAAGCATTGTGCACATGGAGAGGATAACTGTACTTAGGTTTAGGGTATGCACGTGGGAGTGAGTGAGTAGGATAGGATAAGAGAATGGAAGTAAATGTGTACTTAGGTTTAGGGTATGCACGTGGGAGTGAGTGATGTGAGTAGGATAGGATAAGAGTATGCACATAACTGTGTATGACGTGGGAGTGAGTAGGATAGGATAAGAGTATTCACATAACTGTGTACTTAGGTTTAGGGTATGCATGTGGGAGTGAGTGAGTGAGTGATGTGTGTAGGATAGGATTAGGGTTAGGGTTAGGGTTAGGGTTAGGGTTAGGATAAGAGTATGCACATAACTGTGTACTTATGTTTAGGGTATGCACGTGGGAGTGAGTAGGATAGGATAGGATAAGAGTATGCACATAACTGTGTACTTAGGTTTAGGGTATGCATGTGGGAGTGAGTGATGTGAGTAGGATAGGATAAGAGTTTGCAAGTAACTGTGTACTTAGGTTTAGGGTGTGACGTGGGAGTGAGTAGGATAGGATAAGAGTATGCACATAACTGTGTACTTAGGTTTAGGGTATGCACGTGGGAGTGAGTGAGTGATGTGTGTAGGATAGGATAAGCATTGTGCACATGGAGAGGATAACTGTACTTAGGTTTAGGGTATGCACGTGGGGGTGAGTGAGTAGGATAGGATAAGCATTGTGCACATGGAGAGGATAACTGTACTTAGGTTTAGGGTATGCACGTGGGAGTGAGTGATGTGAGTAGGGTAGGATAAGAGTATGCACATAACTGTGTACTTAGGTTTAGGGTATGCACGTGGGAGTGAGTGAGTTATGTGAGTAGCATAGGATAAGCATTATGCACATAACTGTGTACTTAGGTTTAGGGTATGCACGTGGGAGTGAGTGATGTGACTAGGATAGGATAAGAGTGTGCACATGGAGTGGATAGGATAAGAGTATGCACATAACTGTGTACTTAGGCGGTCCTGTAGGAGGATGCACATCGGACGTGTTTGACACTCAGGGGTCTTCTAAGTTCAAAATCTGTTCATTTATTTTTCAACAGAAATTCAAACTATATGTGATAATAAGTTAATGCATTATTTATTGTACAAATATGGAGATGCAAATCTTAAACTAATCAGTGGTCAATGACGGCTCCAAGGGCGAGCTCAAAACTACACCCTGTGAGGGAGAAAACAGCGCATATAATCATCTCAAGCAGACATAAATATACAATACAACTTGTGTTGTCATCCTTAAGGTAAAGACCCCCTCCTTAATGTTGAAGAAGCCGCTTATGAATTAAACCTAAGAAAAAAAAAATAACAGCAAGCATTGTAATAAGAACACGTTAAAGATACAGAGCACACGTCCCTTGTCAGAAGAATCCCAGCCATCGTGCCAAAGTGCCAACAAGCGTTTGTCGGCTAGGGCTCGCACACTTTTATAAGTGCACGGTTCATCATGTTCGAGCGCCGTTGTGACAGCGGTTTTCGCGAGGTGGTCAGCCAAGTCGTGGCTGACCACCCCACAATGGGCGGACACCCATTGCAAAGTAACGTTCACGCCGAATCGTTAGGACGTCCCATACCCTTCTGACACCTTCATTAAAATTTTAAGCCCCTCTAAGGCCTCTAGTGCGGACATCGAATCCGTGAAAAGGACTAAGTCGTTGGCTGACGCAGCCCCGTTACGTATCTTCGCTTCCACCCAGTCCAGTGCCTGGAACATTGCTTCGAGTTCAGCCTCGATGCTGTTTTTCTGCTGACAGGTTCCCTGAGCTCGTCACTTTCGGAATTGCCAGAGAGTCAAACTACCGCTCCGTACCCAGCTTTCACAGTTCCCTCGAGCGTCTGCACAGAGCCGTCTGTGTAGATGGTGGTTACTCCGGCTGGATATGATGCGATAGTTTCTCTAGCTGCTTGTAGTAGCTGTGTGGGGTGACTCTGCCTAGTCTCCACTGGGTCAAGTAGGCTCTTCCGTATCGTCGGCATGCCGAGAGCCTCCATCGGGAAGATAGAACCGGACGGGGAAAGAGCAGCCCGCTCCACCGGCAGATTCGCCTCTCCGACCAACCCACGCGGCACATGCATGAAGCAGAGCCGGTTTTTGAGGCGTCTCCTACCCTCCCAGTTGTCTACCAGACTTCTGAGTGGGCATCCATCTTCCAGCCGCATATATCTCTCGTGAGCTAGTATGACGGCTCGCTCTCTGCGCAATTTCAACGGTGGGATGTTTGCCATAATCTCGCCAGCGGCAATTGGCGTTGTCCTAAAGGTTCCACAGATTAGTCTTATGGCTTGGTTCTGAACAGCATCTAGAGTCGTTTGCGAAGCCCAGACCTGAACAGGGAGACTGTAATCCAAGTGAGAGCGTACTGCACCCATGTACAGTCCTCTCGGCACATCCGCTCACGCTCCCCACTTCGTTCCAGCTAGTTTCTTTACGATGTTCAGCTTCTCGGAAGCTGTCTCTCGCACCTGCTGAATATGATCGCACATAGTCAGTTTCTGATCGAGAATTACTCCAAGGTACTTGGGCTTTTTATCCCATTCCAGAATCTTACCATCCATTCGTAGCTCAACAGTTTCCTTCAATATGTCACGACCCAGCGTAAACCATGAGTAAACCGACTTCGAGTGGTTTACCTCAAGGCTCCACATTCTGGCGTAGCAGGATAAAGTTGTTAATGCCTGCTGGAGAGTGCCAATTAGCTGTTGGCGATCCCTCCCCGACTCCCACAACACAATATCATCTGCAAACAACAGCTTCTGACATTGCAAAAGGGCCGGAAAGTCGTTGATATAGACCAAAAAAAGCGTACAGCTGAGTGCCGATCCCTGCGGCACCCCCTACTCGAGTGGAAGTTTCCTCGACAAGTGCTTAACAACACGAGTCTGTACCGTTCTTTCCGTGAGGAAATTTTGAATCCACTTAAGCATATATGAACCGACACCTAAGTTCATCAGTTTCAACAACAAACCAGGCCTCCATACCCTGTCATAGGCATGCTTGAGATCGATAAATACCGCTAGCGTTGACTGACCAGGTCGATTTGTGTTGCCCCATTGGAAGCCGTCCGCCACTTTCTGCTTGAGTAACGTCACTTGATCGATCGCATTTCGATGCCTCCTGAACCCGCCCTGTTCAGGAGCAATGAGACCCTTCGTTTCTAGAAACCATGTGAGCCTTCTGTTGACCATTCGTTCGGCCGCCTTCCCGACGTTGGACGTCAACGAAACGGGTCGGTAACTTTCTGCACGATCCGGGACTTTCCCCTTTTTGAGCAGGGGAACAGCATCCCCACGCTGGAGACTTAGCGTTAAAATCACCTGCAACGATAATCCTTGTCTCAAATGGCTCACGCAGTTTGAATTGCAACTCAGACTTAGGTGGATTGTAAAGGTTTACGCATGTGAATCGCTGACCATATTTGTACACCTCCACTGTCAAAGTGTCAGTCCCACCGGGTCCCGCAGGGGCGCTGGATTCCACTACTCGGGCCGTAAGTGTATTTCGTTGAGCTGAATGTCTTGGGCTAAGACCGCTGAACCTGTTCTGTAGTCACAGATTAATAATAAATTACTGTAGACGTTACTAATTAATAATGATAATAACGAGACTGTCTTGATCAAGGTAGACATATATAACTAACTTTTATTTCCGTCCGATTCTTTGCGTTCGCATAAACCATAAACAACAAACAATGACGTAATATCTTCTAATATTAACACATCCTTTAGATCTAGACATAGAATCTAGAATCTGTAAGAATAATGGAATTATTCGATCCTCCTAAACCGTTGTCACTAGACGGTAATCTATCTGAAAGATGGAAAAAATGGAGACAAAGTTTTGAACTATTTATGGTCGCCACTGAAAAAAATACGAAGCCCGAGCCAGTGAAGAAAGCTTTATTGTTACACCTGATCGGTGAACCCGCTCGCGACATCTACAATACTTTTCAAGTATGTGAAGATGAGACTGTAGACAAACTCATTGAAAGGTTTCAGAATCATTTTTTGCCTAAGTCCAACACTGTGTATGACAGATTTAAATTCTTTTCAAGAAAGCAGAAAGACGGAGAAACGTTTGAACAGTATTATACTGAGTTAAAGAATTTGGCAAAAGAATGCAAGTTTGACAACCTTCGAGATGAACTCATCAGAGATCGATTGGTATGTGGCATACAGTCGGATCGAGTGAGAGAGAGACTTCTGAGAGATGTAGACTTAACTTTAGAGAAAGCAGCAAGCATATTATCGTGCTGACGAGCATACCCAGAACCAAATGATAGATATGAAAGGACTACATGTGGATGCTGCTAATAAATTAAAGAAGACAGAAGATAGAAAGCCATTCAAAACCTCACAAGAAAATATGGCAAAGAATCATGTAACAAGTTTCATTAGAGATTGCAGATCTTGTGGTGGATCTCACATAAAATACAATTGCCCAGCATTCGGACAGACATGCCGAAAATGTAAAAAAAGAAATCATTTCGCTGTAAAATGTCGTTCGAAACACTTTAAGGCTGTTGATTTACTGGAAGATGAAAGTCAGTCAAGCCAAGTAAATGAGTTGTCGTTTGAGGCAATTGGTACTGACAATAATGTCAAAGGTTGGATGGTTGATGTCAATATTATGGGAAAAATAGTCAAAATGAAGATTGACACAGGAGCACAAGTTAATGTGGTATCAGAGTCAACGTGGAACAATTTAGAAACTGATACTCAGTTAAAGAATTCAAATACTACCCTACGAGCATTGGGGGATGAAGCATTAGAACTAAGGGAGTTGCATCGGTCACATTTAAAGTCGGCGATGTAGAAGTTAAAGATGATCTGTACGTGATCAAGAAAAGTATAAATCCTATACTAGGACTGAAGACATCTATTGCTTTAAAACTAATTGAGGCAAAGAGAAATGTCGAAGTACATGATGTCAAGCAACAAAATGAAGTTCCACGAGTGTTGATGAAAAAATATAATCAAGTATTCGAAGGACTCGGTACATACAAAATGAAATATCACATTAAACTGACGTCAGATGCAAAACCAGTTATTCAATGTGCGCGCAGAGTTGCACCATCACTCTATGAAGAATTAAAAAGAAAACTCACACAAATGCAACAAGATGGAGTGATCACAGAAGTTGATGAACCAACAGAATGGGTTCATACCTTGGTTATAGCAAAGAAGAAAGATAATTCTTTGAGGTTGTGTTTAGATCCCCGAGAACTGAACAAATATATAATGTGAGAACATTTCACTATACCAACATTTGATCAAATCAATAGTTCACTGGGAGCAGCAAAAGTGTTTAGTATACTTGATCAAAAGGATGCATATTGGCAAGTTGAGTTGGATGAACCAAGCTCTTATTTATGTACATTCAATACTCCGTTTGGAAGATACAGATTCTTGAGAATGCCTTTTGGTATATCCTCAGCTAGTGAAGTATTACAGAAACGTGCTTATCAAGTATTCGAAGACATACCAGGTGTATATATCATGTCAGATTGTGACAAGTCAAAAACTCGCTGTCAGAGTCACTCTAAATTATCACAGCATTAATTATTATTTTTCATTATTTATTTATGTGGTGGGTTTGGCACAGAAGACAACTAAATTTTAAATGGTGAAAGGAACTCGTAGGACGATTCCAACTGTTTATTATGCATTAAAGACCTGCAGCCATACGTGACACATGGTGTAGAACCAAGCACAAAAGGGAGTGGAGACGACTTAGGTCCAGTAACGTACGGACATTACAGCGATAAGAGATGCCGGTCGAATGGACAGTGCCCACGTTGGTCTGCCTTGTCATGCGCGGACACAAGGTGCCATCTAGGGTGAAGGGTCACGTGGATATCGGGGTGGCCGGTGTTTTCTAAAAAGATATCCACTCCACTACAGAGCCCCTAGCTTGAAACGACCCGTCCCGGGGCGTTCAGCCTAGTAGGTTTCTGAAAACTGAAACAACTGTTTCTTGTCAGTGTCTTCTGGAACGACAAGCATCTTTCCAGTTTGTAACGTGCTGGTTCCATCGGTCATACAGAGTGGTCTGTCTTTCTCTAAACATAATGACTGGGAAGCTGTAGAAAGTGTGATAGGGAGCAGTGAGTGAAATCGTCTTTGTGGCTGGTTAAAATGCCTGTAGTTTCTTCTTTGTCTATCTGGCCTCCGGACTCTGTTATGCCTGTTCTTGTTTGGCTGCCCAGTGTTAAAGTTTCTATTTCTCGATGTTTGAATTGAGTGACTTGCATCTGTATTGTACATTACATCAGCTTGTGGCTCATTGGTTCGTTGTTCTACTTGGTGGGTTGGCTGTGAAACAATGGGTTCACTATTGCACACAGATTGAACCTCAGCTGTGAGTTGTGGTGATTGCTGACAGTGACGCCTTACATGTCCAACTTCCCAGCACTGGGTGCAGACTGGTGATCCATCATCAGTGTATGGGAAGAATCCTCTCTTCGTCCTTGACCACACAAGACCCGGCGGTGCTGTTGGTCGAATTCTGTTTTGGTTGCTATGTTTCATGTGTCTTTGTGTTGGTCTGCGTTGACTAGAGAGTGAGTTAGCGTTAGTTGAACTTAGCAGAATGTTATAGCCTGACCCCTTTATCTCTTCAAGTTGCTTCTCTAACTTGGCCAATTTCGCTAAAAGAACCTCAGACCACTGCTCTTGGGCTCGAGCTGCATCTTTGTTCTGGTTCTCCAACTTGAACGCATAGTTTCGTAGCGTTTGAAAGCTTGTCTGGGGATGTTGCGCTATGAACTTAAACAGCTCTCTACGTAGGTCAGGATCACTGATTCCATAGGCAAATTGGTCCCTCAATCTTTCCTCTTTGAAACATTCTATGCCTTCTCTTTGTTCTTGTCGGATAGCCGTTGTGAACTCCTTAAATAGTCGGTGAGAAAATTCAAGAAGTGACTCACTTCTTCTCTGCTGCGACATCAGAAATGTAATCTCTGCCTCTCGCACAGGTATGATTACTTCAAACGCAGAGGTAAGTGCATCGAGCAGCGCTTCTGGATTATTTCTGATATGAGGTGGCTGAAGATCTACCTCTACTCGAGCTGGACCACTTATGTTCGCAAGAATGGTTGCTGTCTTCTCTTGAGGCGAGAGGTAAGGCCGAAGTTCCCATAAATCTCTTATTTCTCTGACGAAATCTTCAATTGAAACCTCAACATTTTTGCCATCCCCACTGAACTGTCTCATTTTTCTAGCAGGTTCTATGATGTAATGAGAACGCTGTCAGGCCAGTTTCAATGCCTCAAGTTCAGCTTGTAGTCGAGTCAACATCCCCTTAGTGGCACATTCCATTCCCTCCGGCTCTCCTCCACTGCACGTGGGACCCACGTCTCTTCCCTTCACTGAACTAGGTTCCACCATATTTCTCTCCATCTGGCTCCAGGTCTTAAGAAACTCTAACAATAATAGTAACCTAATAACTAAATCTATCTCAACTGAAACAATTTTCAAGCTAAGTAAAATCACAATTTAAGAAAATATAAGCAAATTATCTTAAAAACTAACTAAAACTAAATCTAACTACCCTGAAACAAAAAAGAAGAAAACAAAAATAGAAAATATTTGAAAGTACAGAAACGGGAAAAAACTAACTGTTACTTGTAGACATCTACGTCTGGTTGTCACTTTCTTAGTTTCGGTTGTCAGGAAGCAGATTCTGAGACGTCTTCTGATCCCACAGTGTAGTCTCTCTTCCTGACCCCACTCGTGCTACCAAGTTTCTGTCCTGGGTTTGGCACAGAAGACAACTAAATTTTAAATGGTGAAAGGAACTCGTAGGACGATTCCAACTGTTTATTATGCATTAAAGACCTGCAGCCATACGTGACACATGGTGTAGAACCAAGCACAAAAGGGGGTGGAGACGACTTAGGTCCAGTAACGTACGGACATTACAGCGATAAGAGATGCCGGTCGAATGGACAGTGCCCACGTTGGTCTGCCTTGTCATGCGCGGACACAAGGTGCCATCTAGGGTGAAGGGTCACGTGGATATCGGGGTGGCCGGTGTTTTCTAAAAAGATATCCACTCCACTACATTTATTTTATTTTAATTATTTCCCCATCCTACCCCTAAATTATTCACCCGCCACACCTTTTCCGCTCCAGGCTAGACTTAGTTGACCACATTGGAGATAGCTAGGCCACGTCTTTCGATTTATCTTCCCTTGACCGGGGCAAAGATACGCGCAGACTCTTTGATCTTATCGGCAGGATGTCTGACAGCCGCAGTGGACACCACCTTGTGTGGAATGCAAGTCACTCCCCCCCCCCTTTTCTCCTATGCCTCTCTTTGATCTAGGAGACCACGAGGACAAACACGCCCATTGACCTCCCAATGTGCGAATCCCATCTCTTGTCGGAATCCACCCACGTGTAAGATAAATCTTAAGCCTAGGACATTTCCTGTCTCCGCCCACATTTTCCAGGCCTTTGTATATAAGGTAAATTAAATCGAGTCAGACTCTCTTTCATTCTCATTCGAGCTGAGCTATCGAGTCTGGACTATATCATTTATTCTTACTCCTAGAGGAATACCTGGTGGTAAGCCGAACTTAATCACAAGTTCCATCTTGATTACTCTGTGTATATTTCCATTGGATTTTATCATGTGTAGTTTATTATTTCATTTATATTTAATTAGTGCATTGTGTATTTCTCACTGTCGTAAGTAGAAAACATGAACATGGCTAATGTATATTTTATGTATTGCATTAATCTATTAATGCTACGTTGCTCAATTGATCATTGATGCAACCATGTATATATTTGTACACCTTATTTTATTTCCTTTATCTCGGTTGACAGCCTTGATAATTTTACTAGCGCACTGATACTGCGTCTAGTAAAGAGATATGAATTATTCCCCCACCCCTTTTTTTTGTAAGGAATTATCTCCCCTGTAGTTATTTTACTCTAACGAGAGTTGCGCCCCTTGAGTGGACACCCTCTCCATTCAAGCGCGCTCCATTGTTCTCGACCTACCGTCATATGTAAACAAACCGTCTTGGTCGCCGACCACCGCCCAATTCACCCCCCCCCTTTTTTCTTTCTCTATCCACCTGTGTTGTTTATTTCAGATTATTATTTCCCCTTCTATGTACATTTTTATATTAGCATTTCCCCTTTTATGTACATTTCTATATTGCTACTATCTGCCATCTATTTTCCAAATCCTATTTGTCATCATCTGCTTATTGTGCTCTAAAGCAATTTCACCAATCTGACGAATGCACCTCAGTCGAGGGCATCGATAAGATGTATGAGAGACATGTCCTAACTTGTCTTTATTTATCCGCAGCCTCCCTCAGGTGTCTGCCTATTGCCTATTTACCTGCCTATTTATTCATTGGATCAACGATCTATTTACCTGCATCTGTGCTTAGTGCTATTCCGCACTGCACTTGCCTACTGAGATCTACTCAACTCTACCACTTGGCGCTATCGGCATTGCCCGCCTATTCGACAGCCCACCTGTTAAGCTATTAGGTGCGACGTCCCTATAGATTCAGATCTGTGTGAGACGTCATAGCTACGCCAACCCTCTGCAACTCACTGGACATATCCTGTCAACTACGCTGCCCACGGCAGATCAGCTCTGCCCGCAGTAACCTTGTGCCCACGGTAGCCGGCCACCCGCCCTACTGTGCCCACTACAGATATTAGATTTTGGGGATTGAGACTCCACAAGAACTATATCACCGGCGTCCCTCTATCCGCTAGAGCGCCACCTCCAGCTGCAGAACCTCAAGCAGGACACAGCCAGCTGCGACATCAACAGGAATACCAGCTAAGTCAGAGGACAAAGTGACATACTCTCTTATTAGGTGCAAGAGTGATGATTAAACATAGAATATACTAGAGATAGATGCAAACCCTCCCCCTTTTTATTCTTATATGTATATTTATGTAAATAAATATTCTTTATTTTTAACTTTTGTATCTATCTTTCATTGCTTGTCTCGTTGCGTGTCTGCTCCCGATTCATATGCTGATAGGTTGGTGTGTGATAGCTTTAAAAATAATCATCCCCTAGACATAAAACGCGCCAAACACACGTCACATTTCCCCACCTGTCACACAGATGACATGCTGATTGCAGCAAAAGATGAAAAAGAACATGATCAAATTTTTGAAAATGTTCTGGAGAGAGCTAGAAAGAACAATGTAAAGTTCAAGAAGAACAAGATACAATATAAACTTTCTGATGTTAATTATCTCGGAAGACAAATTGGAGCAGATGGTATTCCTCCAGATCCAGCTAAAATCAAAGCAATAATGGAGATGCCAGCACCAACAGATCGAACAGGAATTCAAAGACTGCTAGGGATGTTGAACTTTCTGTCAAGTTTCATTCCAAACATGTCAACAATTACCAGTCCATTGCGTGAATTGCTAAAGAAGGATGTATTGTGGCAGTGGAATGCAGAGCAAGAAAATGCTTTCCAACTAATAAAGAAAACACTTAGTGAAGCTCCAGTTCTGCAATTGTTTAACCCTGAAAAGCCAGTTACTATTCAGTGTGACGCTTCTTCTAAAGGGTTGGGAGCATGTTTAATGCAAGAAGACAAACCAGTTGCGTATACGTCAAGATCATTGACAGAAACAGAGTGCAGATATGCACAAATAGAAAAGGAAATGTTAGCTATAGTGTTTGCAGCTGAACACTTTACCATTATATTTTTGGAAGAACTGTGACTGTACAATCAGATCACAAACCTTTGCAAACTATTGTGACTAAGCCTTTACACAAGATTTCACCAAGACTTCAGTTGATGATGTTAAGACTGTTGAGATATCAATTAACAGTAACTTACACTCCAGGTTCAAAAATGCAAATAGCTGATACGTTATCGCGTGCGTACATCAATGGTCATGAACAATCAAATTCAAATGATGACATGGTTATGAGAATTCATAGCGCAACAGCACAGTTTCCAGGAAGTGATCAGAAGATTATTGAAATTAGAAGGAAAACTGAATCTGATGCTAAATTACAATTTGTAATGAATTATGTCAGAGAAGGTTGGCCAAAGATAAAAACTCAAGTTCATGAAACAGTGAAAGTGTATTGGTCATTTAAAGACAGTATTCATGAAGAGAATGGAATATTGTTTTATGAGAACAGAATTATAATTCCTTCAAGTATGAGAAATGAAATTCTCGACAAGTTGCACATAGGTCATTTTGGTCTTGAGAAAACCAGATCCAAGGCAAAACAGAGTGTGTTTTGGCCAGGATTGTCCAAAGATATTTTTTCGACAATAATGAAATGCGCAACATGTGCAACGTTCAAAAGAAATAATGTGAAAGAAAAATTGCTACCTCATGCTGTACCAGACAGACCATGGAAAAAGGTTGCGACAGATTTGTTTGAATGGCGAAACAATGACTATTTGCTAGTTGTGGACTATTTCTCCAAATATCCTGAAATAAAACGACTAGAGAACAAAACAGCAGAATGTGTTATCAGGGCAATGAAAGGTATTTTTGCTAGACATGGCATACCAGAAGAAATAGTGAGCGACAATATGCCATTCAATAGCTATCAATATAGAGAGTTTGCTTCTGTATGGGGTTTCAAGATAACAACATCAAATCTCAGATACCCTCAATCAAATGGACAAAGTGAGGTGTGTGTTGGTATCGTAAAGCAGATATTCAACAAAGCATACAATAGTGGGAAAGATCCATATCTCGCTATGCTCGAGTATAGAAATACTCCTATAAGCGGACTGCTTTATTCGCCATCACAACTGCTGATGAGTAGAAGACTCAGGGACATCATTCCAACTGATCCCAAACTATTGAAACCATCGGTAGCTGAAAATGCAGAGACATTACTCAACGAACGACAGAGGAAAAGCAAAGTGAGGTACGATGCAAAAGCAAGGTTACCTAAAGACTACTCTGTCGGGGAGAAGGTGAGAGTTCGTCTAGGACAAACATGACAGAAAGCAGTCGTCATTAAGAAACATCCATCACCCAGATCTTACATCATAAAGACAAATGATGGGAAAACATACAGACGAAATCAACGGTTTTTAAACAAGAGCTACGAAGAAGACATCTCTGGGTACTATGACACCGACGAAGACAATGAACAGCAAACTGTTAGAACAAAAGAAACAGACAATTATAAACCAACATCTAGAGAACTTGCTGTGCCGGTCAAGACAACCAGAAGTGGTCGAGTTGTCAAAATTCCTTGTAAATATAAGTATTAAGAACTTTAAAAGGAAGGATGTGATGATCCAAGCAAAGAATCGGACGGAAATAAAAGTTAGTTATATATGTCTACCTTGATAAAGACAGTCTCGTTATTATCATTATTAAATAGTAACGTCTACAGTAATTTATTATTAATCTGTGACTACAGAACAGAACCCATTGTCGAGAGAGGGGAAATTTTGGAGACCGTCTCTTTCAACGTTCGTTACCAATGCCGTCGGCGTGGCGGCTTAGTGCGATGCCGGTGTCTCCGGAAACACTGGCCCCGAGGTCCCCCAACGTTTGAGGCGCGCCGTATCGTAGCACGCTGGACTCCGATCTTTTCATCCCCGTACTCAGCCTTGTGAGCCGAATACAGTGACTACTAAGTTAGCCATGTTCCCCCACTCGGTGGGAGGCGGAGACGTGTGGCTGTTTTAATTTTACATTGATTACCTGGCCTTAAAAACCTGTAATCAAAAACCAGTTCCACTTAGCCAGCCCCACATGGGGTGTTCACGCGACAACCACGATGAGGTGGGATCTGGAATTGCCGCGAAAAAAAAAAAAAAAGGTTGAAGACTGGTCTTCTAAAGCTAGAATCTATGTCTCAATTATAATAACTCCGAAAAGAAGAGAGTAACGTGCGGAACATGGCTTCTATAGCGACAAGCACTGGCAAGTACATCTGTGACATCTGTCTACTAATCTAGATCTACCGTGTCTAGTGTAGAATTTTAGAGTCTAGATCTGGATCAATAAATGGGGACGAAATTACCTGCAGCTATTCTAACATTTAACATCTGTAATCATGTATCATAATGAAATGCCTACAACTTTTTTACTTTACTTACAAGACTCATTACTAGAGTTGGAGTAGTTACTAGATCTAGATTTAGATTCTTATTCTAGTTTAGTAGTCAGACTATCATTATGATTATGTGAATGTCACTAGAGTTCTGGAGTCTAGATCTAGATCTTGATTACTTGATCTCCTTACTACTTGTCTACTAGTTAATAGTACTAGATTATATCTAGATCTAGTAGTACTAATAGCTAGAATCTTATAATAATATTATTATTCTTAGTCCTAGAACTTATTTAATAATTGAAATCATAAATCTAGATAGATTTACCGTAGCATATTTTTCTTGAATTAGTTTAATTTTTAAAAGAATAAAGATATAGATAATATAGATCTAGACTAGAATCTAGCTCACTCATCTCACTGTAATAGTAAGTAGTAGAGTAGGCCCTAGTACTAGATAACTAGATATGAATTTTCAATATATCTAGATTCTAGATTTAGATTAGTAATAGATCTACTTACTGATAGATAAAGATTAAGTGCTTCTAGATCTAGATCTACATTATACTACTATGGAGTCCTGTACTAATATTATTATAAATATTATTATAGTACATTAGTGATATATCATAAATAGTAGAGTCTAATGCATTACCACTCAACCATTGCATTACTTTCACTGTTTTCAGTTATTGGACTGGACTGTCTCTGTTTGCTAGTTTTATGATGATTAGATCCTAGCCCCAAACCTCCCACAGGACAGCAAGGGATGATGGTGGGCAGGAGTGTAACTCAGGCCAATGAAATGACAGTCCAGAGCACAAACCCACATGACTGTGCAACCATCCATCTCCTTAGTCATTAGGCTTCTATAATGTCCATCTAGTATCTAAATGATATTATTATTAAAAACAAGCTTAGTATCTTAAGGGGCTTGTTTTGGTCAGGCTATTTATTCATGATTAATTCTGTATTATATTTATTGAACATGTCTCACATAAGGTTTAAAAAGGTTTTCTGGTCTGATTAGAAATAAATATTGAACAATTCACCTTAGATTAAGATTTAAATCATTGATTAGCTCACAATTACTGTAAATTATAACATAATATTAAAACATAATCAAGCCAGGGTGACATTGAAAGACAAGAGATTATAGAAGACATTATAGAAGCCTAATGACTTAGGAGATGGATGGTTGCCCAGTCATGTGGGTTTGTGCTCTGGACTGTCATCTCATTTCTTCCAATTTTGCTTTTGGGACATTTGCAGTCTTGTAACACTAATAGAAAAAGGCTGCAATAAAAAAAAATACAATACAGTGAATTGCCCAAATATATTGAGAGTCTCAGGCCCTCATTAATTACTTATATATGCATCAACTAGATATATAAATAAAGGCATGGTGGCTGAGAGGTAGAGCGCTTGGCATCCAAACCAGGGTCTGGGGTTTGAATCCTGGTAAAGACTGGGATTTTAATTTTGTAATCTTTGGGCGCTTCTGAGTCCACCCAGCTCTAATGGATACCTGACATTAGTTGTGAAAAAGTAAAGGTGTGCTGGCCACATGACAGCCTCGTTAACCTAAGCCACAGAAACAGATGACCTTTACATCATCTGCCCTATAGATCACAAGATCTGAAAGGGGAACTTTTTTTACTTTAGATATATAAATGTATATATAATTTGTAGACAGAGCAAAAATATTGTCAGTTTACCTAGAATTTGTTGTTGCCAAAATAACATCACTTTTCTGACCATCATCAAATCTTGATGGTAGCCCTTATATTATGCTTATTTTTGAAGCACTTTTAATTGATGTTACTTTCCTAGAAAACCATAAAAATACAATTTTAGAAAAATCTTCCTGCTTAAACAACTCGAATCAGTTGTGTTAGGTCCTTACAAATAGTAATTAACTAGAAATTTTATGTTAAAAATGACTAAACAACTATTCCTCATAATTTTTATAGTTATTAAATTAACATTATTATGCAATATTTGTATTTCTCTTTCAGACAAAAAAAGATGAGCACTAAATCTAAGACATTTTTTTGTGACACTGAACAGACAGGATTTTCACTTAGCAATCATGCTTTAAAAACTAGACTTGCCAATGCTGAAACAGATACAGAGTTGATAATGCAGCAGTTAGAAGAAATGGGGTTCAGTCCAAACTTAAACTATAACAAAGAACTTCCTTCAATGAAAAGAGGCAATACAAACGTCTTAAAGGAATATTGTCAAACACTAAACAACAACTGCTCTTATAATCAATCTAATACATCTTTAAAGAACTCTGAATATCTGAGTGAAATGCAAAGATTACAAAGTGACATTGATTGTGAAGATAGTAAAGAATGTAATGAGGACCATGCACATTCACAGTGTAGCTCAAGCTCAGAAAAACTCAGTAAAAGCTCAAAGCACAGGCCAGTTACACCATTATCTCTGCGCAGATCCCCATCTTCTAAAAGAATAGATGTTCAAGATATATCAAAATCTATTATACATAGCAGAAATTTGGGTATTGAATTAAAAACTAAAATAGTAAAACATGAGCAAACTGAAAATGCAGTAAGTGTTTTTTAAATTAAGCATTAACATGTTAAAATTGAACTATGTTACTTGTTTGATTTTTTTTTTTTTTGCTACATTTTATAACTGTATTTTATTTAATGAAAAAGAAAAAAATTGATGTTTCAAAACTATTTGTATATAATATATGTTTTTATATGTTAGGCATTGTACTTCAGCTGAGCCTATTTTTTTTTTTTTGCAAAGCTTATATCAACTCTGGTACAAAGTTTTACATGTTATTTCTCTCACACCCATTCTCGGATCAAGCTGCAATATTGCACAATTATTTCTTTTATCTGACAACACAAGAATAAATAAGAAAAAATTTAATCAATTAGTTAATTAAGTATTATTTTGTTTGGTATCTCAAACAAGGGAAAGAAATTGTACTTGACTTAAGTGGTGGTATAAACTGAATTAGTCTCCTTTATAGGTCATCGTCTGAGACTTAGTGAATAGAAACAATAGATAACTACAATCTTCCATGTTCATAAGGTCTTTGCTAGTAGAGAGGTTAATGTCTTCGCTTAAGAAGGCTTTAGACCATGAGTTTGAGTTCAGGTTATTCCCCTTTTTTTTTTCATAAATACATTTAAAAAGCTATCACCCAGATACCCCATTTTTTCTCTGCCAACTCCTTTCTATCAGATCTAGATAAGTGATAGGATCATAGCGTATTGAGAAAGCTAAAAGCATGAAATTGTGCTAAACAAAAACAATTGTGTTTATTGTACTTTCTTAAAGAAATTTTTGATAATTTATTGACAAGTTTTCTTATCAGTGGCTCATTCAACACAATTAACTGTTTTATTATAAATAGCCTTTAATATTATAAAAATTTTTTTAAACTTTGAGATGATTGGTCGACAAGAACTTGAACAAGAATTGTTAAGAGTAAAGAAACTTTTGTCCCAAGTTGAAGATGAACTACAAAAAGAAATTCAGGAGAAAGTTGCTGCTAAAGAAGAACTGAAAAGTCTAAGATCTGCTCTAGACACATCCACAATTGCTAAAGTAAGATTAATGGTTTGTTTTTTTCTTAGTTGCTTGGATACTGAATGATAGTCATAAGATTTTAAACAGGCTCTAGGTCTATATTTCAGATAAATCTAGCTTTCATTGTATAAAAACAAAAATACTGAGGATTGCACAATTTATGTCGATGAAGATGCAGCTACACTTAGATATTCTGCTTCATCTGTAACAGAACATTGTCTGATGACAAGATTTTCTTAATGTCCTCTGTTTTTTTATGACGGCAGCTCATTTTTGTTTCTGTGCAACACACTTTGAAGAGCTCTCCTGCTAACCCTTTCTGAAGTCACTCGCTATCAAGTTAGCAAAAGTAAAATAATGTCTGAACTCACCTTTGAAGCACTTCCAGGAAAGTAAGCTAATGTCTAAATATATTTTTGAAATACTTCCAATGAGTGCCTTTGTTGTACCACAGTAAAAAAAGATTGCTTTTTCATGCAGTCATATAGGATATATATATTACTTTGAATGCAAATAACTTAAGGCAAAAGTTTTCTCTATCCTATTGTGATGATAATCCAGAGTTCTAATCCTGCTGAATTAAGTTTTAACCATGGCTTACAAATGTTTGTTTTTTTTTATATTGAATATATCAAATATAAAATCAAAACAATATTCTCATGTTTTTAAAAAGAAATAGAATTAATTTTATTCACAGACAAAACTTGAAATGAAAGTGGAAGAACTGAATGCTACAAAACAGAAAATGAGCAGACGTCATACAGAGTTTAAAGATGAAATTATTAGGGAATCAAATCTTAGAGCAAGCCTTGAAGAATCTCATGCTACTCTTTTGACAAGACTTCAAGATATGGAGACAGTTATTGAAGGCTTAAGATTAGAGGTAATGCAAAAACTATTTAGAATGTTTATTACTGCATTGAGTATTAGTTAGGTCTCAATGTTAATCAGGTGGGATACATTTTGAAAGACAATAATGAATAATAATAAAAAATGCCATCTTGTTCTCTTAATGTTTTGTTTATTTTGGTTTTCGTAATTAAATTGTTTAAATTGATTTTTTTGTGACATTACTATTTCACTTCTAGATGGTATATTTGTAATTTATTGCCTCAAACACAGTTACAGGAGATTGTAGATTTGTAATTTTTATTGCTTCAATATAGTAACATTACTATTTCACTTCTAGATAGTGATGGGAACTAAACTAACTTTTAAAAGTTAAACTAAAACTAGTTTTGAACTAAAATAAAGTAGTTAAACTATTAGTTTATCATGAATTTCAAAATTGCAAAGATAGTTAAACTAAACTAAAGAAAGTTAATTAAACTATAACAAACTTTTTTTTTTGGGGGGGGGGGGGTTTGAACTAGACATATATAGATAGCCTTTAATTATCCGACTGTATGCCTACGGTTCGATCTTATTCTTTTAACATTCTAGTAATATTTATCTATAATAAAATCAGTATTAAGGAATATGTTTCTTACATAAACGTTAAAGCACAATAAAATAAAATGTCTAAATAAATATGTGTGCTAGTATTTTTGCCTTGAATTAAAACCTTTAGAAAAGAATGGTACTCTTTTTAAAAAAAAATTATATTAACTTATTATATAACGGAAAATTTTACTTATACTGGTAAAGTTTAAAATCTCATTAAAGAACATATATTTAGAATTTCAAATTTAGATTTAGTAACCAAAGAAATAGAAATGAAATCGTTTTAAGAAACATTTGACCTATGTAACTATTTTATAGTGTAAAATACATGCTTGACTAATATGTCGATGTGCTATTTTCTTGTCTGACCACTAAAATACAACTAACACTATTGCATAACCGTTAAATGCGCAAGGAAAAAAAAAACTGGGTGATCTTGTCATTATGGACTGCACACTCAGTACACTATATAGGCCTACACGTGTATGTCTATCTGGCCAGGTTGTTAAAATCAGTCTGACACACCGTCTACTTACTTTCTTGGCAGGGAGGGTGTAGGCCTATAATTATTTTAGTGTAAAGATATATATACGAACATGCTTGACTAGCCACACCAGTGTGTTATTTTCTTGTCTGACCTCTCCACATTAAGCAAACACTATTGCATAACGCTTAATGCACGGTAGTCTTACAGTATTATTGACTACACACGTACAGTACACTAGGCCTACATGTGGTCATGTGTATGTCTAGCTGACCAGGTTGTTAAAATCAGTTGGACACAGTCTATTTACTTTATGGTCAGATAGGGTGTGGATTAAGATATTTTTTTCTAGAGTTGGTTATCCTAATGCTTTTAGATCTATATAGGCCTAGCTGTTGATTTAGACTTAATAGATCTCAATAATAAGTCTTAAGACTATAAAAGGGTGTACTTGATTTTCCTGCAGTTAAAAAAATATTGTTTGCCGCAAATGAATTGATTAAAACCACTAAATATTGACCTAACTCACTAATCAGATTCCCTCTAGAAACAGAAATTAAACACCTCCACGTGGCCCAAAAAAAAATTCTGAACAACCTCATTCATAATACTGCATAGAAGCTTTTGGCAAAAAATGTTAACAATTTAATAATACTGCTACTTTCAAGTGCAGATATTTACTCCCATAACCTCTACCAGGATCTTACTTTACCCTCTTCAAATGCAGACTGTCTAAATAGTTGTTAACTGCATCATTTTTTTTTTTATAATCAATGTTATTGATATCAAATGACCAGAAACAGGGAGTGCGTTTCAACCCTGACCACATATTGAAAAGTTTTACAAATTTTAATTAAACTATTTAGTTAGTAACTAAAAAAAATTAATTAAACTACGATTTTAACTAAACTTTTTTTTTCTAGTGAAACAATGGCCTTAACTAATTTTTTAAAATTGAACTAAAAGTTTTTTTATCATCTATCGTCTTCTCTATATGATGTCAAGAGAGATTTTGTGGGTCTATTCAGAACTTTATCTTTGAGTGTTTGAAAGTTTTTCATATCTGTATCTATTTTGTCTGGGTAGCATTGTCTCAGATGATCCTTCAGTGTAATTGGTTTTGTATCATTATAAAAAAAAGCACTTAGGCAACTGATTGTTTGACAAGGAAGGAATAAATACCAGTTTTAGATCATCAACTCTGGATGGTCTACATTTCATTTTGTTGAACATCTGTTTCATGTAGAAAACAAATGAAGCTTTTTAAATAAGGAAATAGAATAAATACAACAGTTCTTGGTTTGATTAGCAGGATAAATATTTAAAGGATTTACCAAGGTATAAATCATATATTAGTGTATAAAAAAATTACATTAATGGAGTGTAAAAATTAAAGTCACGACCTGCTTAAATGAAATATATTATCGTAGACCCCTGTGGACATCTCATAGACCCCCAATTTATCTTTTCAATTTTGTAGACCCCTTGGAAGTCTTCGTAAACCCCTGGGGGTCTATAAAGACCACTTTGGGAATCACTGTTCTAGATGATATATTTGTAATCAACAAAATCACTCTTAACATCATCTGCTCCATAGTCAGCTATATTTTCTCAGGAAACAATAGAGCCTTTCCCGAAACCTTATTATAATTTGTTTTAGCTAAAAGTTAAATCAACATTATCAGTTTTAGTTAACGTAAATGATGCAGTCAATGGTTACCAGACACCTGCATGCTTGTAGTGGGACATAAAAGAAGGCCAAAGCCTTACAAATGAGGACAAAAAAACTAGACAAATTAAACTTAAAAACACAAATGCTGAACAAACTTTAGGCCTACATGTAATACATAATAGTAGCACTGTGGTACTATTGTTAGTAAGAGAAAAGATGTACAAAATAAGATAAATACAAAGACTCTGACAAGGACTCGAACCACAGACCTCTGATTTGATGACACCACCTAGAAACAACAAGGCAAAAGTCCCTGATTTGAGTCTTCATTGGAGCCTATGTTTCATCATATATTTTCTTCACCTTTTTCTCTCAGTAAGCATTTAGCAGTAGCTAATCATTCACACAAGGCACTTGTGGAACTCCATACATATTATCTTCATTCAGATTGTAGTTGTCAGTGGACAGTTTAGTTCTCTTTTTTTTTTCACTGTGCATTGACAAAAAAAAAAAACACTTTTAATGAAAGTATCTCAGCCGAAAAGAAAAAAAAAAAAAATAAACACAGAAATTGAAGAGTAACAGTTTTTTTTTAACAGCCTTAAATATACCTACATTTGTTAATGAATGGGTTTTTTCATAAAACAATATGTGTACAATATGTGTTATTTATAAATGAGTCCAAAAGTTTAATTCAGAACATATGAAGGATCTGGTTAGTGATTGTACTAATATTCTAAAACATTTAATTTTGTCAGTGTTCAACACATATATCTGGTGCTAACAGCTTGAAAGGAGAAATAATAAATTTAAGGAATGATTTGGAAAGTGAAAAGTCAAGAAGAGAACATATGGAGAGAACTTATCATTCAATCACTTCTGAAAAAGGTTTTGTATTTAACATTTGAATATTTGTAATTGCCCCCCCCCCCTTCCCAAAAAAATATTTTTTATATGATAAAAAAAAATTATATGTCAAATAGAGAAAATAGCATTCTTTAAGCTCTCCCTAGTCAACACAAATCATTTGCATTTCTTTGTCCTTCATATTATTAGCCTATAATTAGCGCCAGTCTTCTGCCAGATTTCTATTTTTAGTGAATAGCAACTCTCTGCCTGTCCACCTAACCTCTTTCTTCTAGTAATCCATGCCAGTGTAGTATGACCTTATTTTTATATTATCAAAGCTTATTTTTTATATCATCAGAATAAATTATTTTTGTTTTTATTTTTATTTCTCTTTGTTTTGTTTTTTTTTGCAAGTTTTGGATGTTCTTTCAGAAATGAAGATTATTATGTCCTAGTCCAAACCTGTTGCAGGATGGCAGGGTATGGTAGCAGACAGGTTTTGAGCTTGGCACCATTGTGACAACAGTCTGAGGTACATACCACACAACCAGGCTAGCATATAGATTTAGCACTAAATTTATTAAATTCAAATTTTTATAAAGTTATTTAACTTATTAGTTTATTTTAATATAATGAAAAATTTTGTATAAAAATTATAGAAAAAGAAATATTGTATTGAGCTTTTTGTTTATGTCATTGGTCTTCATATACAATGACTTTTTCATTTGAGATGTATATGTGTAAAAATTAAAAATCTATAAATAAATACAAATGTATTTATGATTGCCTGGTCATGCGGTATGCACGCTGGACTGTTGTTTGGTAGTCTTGATGGTTCAGGGTTCATCCGCATTATCCTGTGTGAGGTTTGGACTAGGGAGTAGACTATCTTCAACTCAGAAGGAACAACCAAAACATGTAAAACATTTATATAGGACTTAGACTTAATCCTGTGCAACCACCCCTCTCCACTAAACTCAGCTCTGAGCAGCTTTCTTCACCTGCTCCCATGTCATTCCAGTATCCTCAGCTTCACTGATGACTGACCTCTTCTAGGTTTGCTTGGGTCTGCCCACTTTCCTCTTTCCTTGCAGATTCCAATCAAGTGCCTTGCAACATTGGTAGCTGGTTTTTTGACATCTTGGGCAATGGGCTTTTGTTTAGTTCTTTCCCACAAATTCACAGTAGTCATTTATGTATATATATATATATATCAAGATATAAATTTTCAAGATATAAATACGTTATACAGTAAGAATATTTGTAACATCTTTGTATGATTTTTTTTACCACTCTTTACAAAATCTGGACAAATTAATATGTAACTTTTTTTCATTTTTCCTAATTGTAGATAGATTACTACAGAATGCAAATAATGTACAATCAGAAAATCGAAGGATATCTTGTGATTTGACACGTCTGCAAGCACAGTACACTGAATTGATCAGGCAGCTTGAGCAAACACAATTCATCATTGATAGTTTAAGTGTAAGAAGAATCTAATTCTTTATTTTTAAAAATTGTGTCAATGTTAGTTAGTTTATATTATTTAATTATTCATGCTTCTATTATGCCTACATATAAGAATACTACTATTTCAAGACTTACATATAATAATGCCAAATTTTCTTTTGTATGTCTATGTATCATGATACTATCAGCTAGATAATATGCCTAGATATACTATTATAATGCTATGTACCTGCTTATAATGGTACTATAATTTCGCTCTAGAATTGACGAAACCAAAACCAGTGGCTTATCTGGGCGCATCCATTGCCTTCCGAGACAAAAAGAAGCCATATGTAATTTTTATAACTACATATTATGATACTGAATCTATATACTCTACATATAAAAATTCTAGGATCATCATGGCCTTACTTATCTTCTATTTGATGTACATCACAATAGACAGCCAGCATTCTCCAAAGGTCTTTGGTTCAGTTCTCCTTTCTTGAATTATTCCTTCTAATTAATTATGGTTTGTCCTTTTCTGGTTGCTTTTTTTTAAATTTCAGTTAAGGGTTTCTCTGGGAATGTATACTGTTACGATCTCTCCTACTATCCAGGCTCTCTTCAAACTGCACCATACGACACAACGAACTTAAAGAACCTCACAACTCATCAGGGCTCCAAAGTAACAGTTTAATTTCAAATACATTACAAATACTGTACAGTTGGCGACAACATCACACTAACTGTCCAAAACCTAGCCTTGCTCCGCCTGACTTCACACACCGTCTGTCTCAAACTTCGCCTCGTCTGGTCACATTGCGAGGTAACTTGAGGTCTCGTCTTTCTGACACACTCACTCTTATATAGTGTCTCTACTGACCTTCTAGAATCGGATGGAACGTTCTTGACCACTCAGAATGATCACAATCGCCGTGACTTGCGTGCGTAATATTTACACACAGGTCATTGCCGAACTGGCGTGTACTGTCACTGGTCACAGTTGGCCACTCGTCCTGCGCTGGACTGGGGAGATTTGGGAAGGCTAAGAACACACACAGCACTACCCTCATCTGTGTCACCACCAGGTTTACAACAATACTTTTGCAAAACAATGTTTTGACATGACCATCTAACTTGTTTCACTTTTATTTGTCATCCACTTCTACAATTTAGGTGTTTTCTTATAATGATTCTACTATTTACAGAGATGATACTATTATTTATATGCCTGCTTACAATACCACAAATTATATTATAAGCTGCATGTAATGAATTATCTTTTAAATGTGATTTTTGTTTTACATAAAAAGTTGTGTTTTTTTCCAATAACTTTTTCTTCCAAATTTAAACTGGTAAAAAAAAATCTTCCAGCATGAAGAATATCAATTATTAGAATTAGAATTTTAGAATTTTCAAGTTCTGTTGCATTTCAGAGTGAAAATAAAACATTAGAAGAGTTAAAACTTGACCTTCAAAACAATGTTGAACACTTAACTTTTGAAGTAGAGAAACTTGTCAGGCTTAATAAAGATTATGGTGAGGTAAGGTTATATCTGTTAAAACATAGATATTTAATTATCTTAGAGATTCTTATGTCTATAAGTAATTATAGAAAAGAAAGATTATCTGTACATTCCTTAAAATTTACAAATAGTGATTTTGTCTATGAATTTTGTTTTCTTTTTTTTTTTTCATTTATTGATTGATTTTTCTAGAATGAGAGTAAATTAAAAAAGAGTAATGCCACTCTAGTTGAAGATCTTGAACAAAACAAAGTAGAACTGGAGACATTCAAGAAAGCACATATTGAAGGAAAGAAGATAATGTAAGCACTCTTTGCTCTTTGGAACTTGCAAATATATATTTATAGATATCAATGTCTGTGCTGTCAATAGTTAGATATATTTATTATTAGCCTATCATGATTTTATTGCCACCTATAAAATACTTCCAATGGCTTGTTTCTCCAATAGTCTCTTGACAACCTGTCCGATTCCTGGCTTTTTTTTTCACATATGGCTAAGTTATTGGGTCCAGCAGAACTGTTAGCATTGACTGGAGAAAGGGTAAAGGCAAGTATTTTGTGTCTGCACCAGTAAACTTCTGGAATGAGGAGCTCATTAGAGTTAGCAGGTTACTCATTTAGTAGGAAAATTCTGAATTCAAACCTCAGCTGCCTTGCAGCAATACCCAAACATGGGAAAGGCTCCGGGAGTCAATCCTGATGAAAAATCAGGAGCCAGTGACCCTTAAACATAGATCATGCTCAATAGCAAGAATTTCTAAATGTTTCAATCTATCTTTGAGAATTGTAGACCTCAAGTAATTCTTCATTAGTTTGAGGCACAAGAAGCTTCTTTTACTAGATTCCACAATTATGGGTATTGCATAATGCCGTTTTTTTTTATCGCACGTAGGATTTGCATTTTCCATATTAAATGACACCCCAAAATGACATTTTTGTCTTTATATTTCAAGAGATTTGTATGAGTTTTCAAAAGATTTTAATAATTTCCTGGAGATTTCCATGACTTTTTGTATATTTTGCAATTTCAAGAGATTTCCTAAGGCCGGCCCTGCAAAATATGCTATGCCGCCAGTCGACTAGTACTATTTATTTCTTTCTATTTATGTAGTGAAACACAGGGCGTAGTTCTTATGTAGTTGTTAATGATGCTTTCATTGTGAAATTTGTTATTTCTTTTCTCCTGTACAGTGACAATTTAGAGCATGAGCTAAAAGTAACTCAGCAAAGTCTGAACAGTAAGAACCAGGAGTTTAAGGTGGCAGCAGATAATCTTGAGTTAGAGCTGACTCGACTCAGAAATCAACTGGAAACAATGGAAACTGAGAAACAAAATGTTCTGAAAGACAAGGAGACTCTTCTTGAAGAGGTCAGAAGCTGATGCAAAGTTTGTGTCTTTTTTTTTCCCACCACCTTAATGTGTCAAGATTGATGGCTTTGCTTGTGTGAAGACTTTTGAAATTTCTATTTTAATATCCTACATTTTGGAAAAAAATTCAAACCAAATGCTTGTAAATCTAAAATGCATAGAAGTATTGACACAGACACAGGCAACTGAGAAGACACAATTCATCATGTTTTCTTTCTCACAATGACATTTTTGCAAAGCTTCAGTCTTTCAAAAGTCTTACACCTGAATAACTTGAACCTAGGTCCAAGTTTCACAATGTTTCCTAGAACTGTTTTCTTACCTTTCAGTAGCTTTGAACAATTCCCATGAGTTCACAACAAATAGATGAAAGTGTAATTTGTTTGTTACAGAAAATCTTACTTTTACACTCTAAATAAAAAAAAAAGATTTATAAATCATTAAAAGAGAGAAAATATAATTTAAACAATCTATTGCATTTTGAAGTATATATAAATTTTTTAAATCTCATTTCTTCAGGTCAATCAAACTGTGGACTCTCTAATGTCTGATAGATCAAGACTTCAGACAGAAGTTCAAAGTGGACGAATTGAAATAGACTCATTAAGATCTATGTGCTCTAAACTGGAACAAGACAAAGTCTCACTAATGGAAAGATTAGGATCATTGCAACATCAACAGGCATGAGATAGACTAAATCTATGCATTATTTTCTTTGTAATATAAAATGAATCAGTTGGATTTTTTATGTTAAATTTTTGGCCACATTCATAAAAGGCCACATTTTGATGTTATAGAATTTAAAATTTATTTTCATGTACTAACCTTTTATAATATATTTGTTTCCATACACAAACTTAAACAATTTTAAATGTTGTAATTAAGAAAAGTAACTTTTTTTAAAAACAACCTTTTTTTTTTTTAATCTAAAATAGATCAAATTTATTGCTTTAGAAAATGTATTTTATACAATAAGAATGTGTCTGTTTGTTTGTCGTTGCAGGTTACACAGAAAAAAATTGAAGAAACTCTGAATGCCATGATGGAACAGAAGAATAAATTAGCTTATGAGAATGGCAAATTACAATCCACAATTAATCAGTTAAACCTAGAACTGGGAGAAAGTGCAAAGAAGAAAGAAGATGTGAACCAATTAAAAACACTGAATCAAAGTCTACTGACTAAATATGCAAAGGTATAAAATTGAATTGACTTGTAGCCTTTAGAAAGCTTAAGTGATAAAAATATTATTTTTGTATTTATCATGTGTCTGTGAGCATATCAATCTTATGTTCAAAGTGTTTATCATGCATCTTTCTTAAAGTTTGACTATCTTTGTCTATAATGTTCTATTATTGTGAATATATTTTTGGTACAAATATGTTTGTAATGTAGGATTTTCAACACTAGGTTGCTACTTTGGTGCACATCTCCTTTGATTTAAATGATGCCTTCATGAATGAGTTTACTACACATAAGCCTGTCTCCATTGTTTTCTTATGTCTTGTAGTTTTATAAAGTACTATATTTGTATTGGAACTTCATAAAATGTGTAAATTTTTTTATGCAATGTTTATGTTCCTTTTGTATTGATCACATGATCACATCTTTGAGCATGTATATCTTGTGTCTAATGTCCTTTATATTTGTAACTAACCTAAAATTCCATTTAGGCAGTTTTCTGTTAATCTGTTTCAACTTGTAGTGAAATATTAAAATTTGAAAATTAATTTGATATATGCATGTTATATTGTTTTTTGTTTTTTTAATATTTGATTTAATTATTTTAAAAATTTAAAATCTTGTTTTCAATGTAGTGCCAGCAGGAGATATCAGAATATAAAATCTCCTTACAAAGACTAGAGAGTCAAACAAAATTAATCTTGGATGATCTGTCACAGAAGGAAATTGAGTTAAAAACAATGCTGTTCAAAAAAGAGGAAGCTGAGAGTGACAGAAAGAAACTGATGGCTCAGTTGGAAATGCTGGAGGGCAGACAACTCCACAAGGTTAGTACAGTACTTAGTTTGCACTTTATCATAAAGGCATTTCCTTCTATGTGATCACTTATAGGGCATTTGAAATGTAATCCTATATAAGTTTGTTTTTTTTTTACCTCAAAGTGCATAGAGCATTGCATTGAGTAAATGTCATAAGTTTGTGGCAGAAAATAATAAACTGCAACTATTTGATTCATTTAACTATTAGATACCACTTGTTTGTGTGTTTGTCATGTTTTCTATATATATCACAGGTTTCAAATTATCAAAAAAACATGGAGGAAGCCAAAAATGTGAATAAGGAAATAGCCAGTACTCTTGAGGCTGTCATGGCATCACATTCTCAGTTGCAGAAAATTGCAGAGAACTTACAAGTAGGAATATTGAATACTTTTGAATTATCTCTTTTGGCTCTCTACTTTTGAATTATCTCTTTTGGCTCTCTACTTTTGAATTATCTCTCTATTGACTCTCTACTTTTGAATTATCTCTTTTGGCTCTCTACTTTTGAATTATCTCTCTATTGACTCTCTACTTTTGAATTATCTCTTTTGGCTCTCTACTTTTGAATTATCTCTTTTGGCTCTCTACTTTTGAATTATCTCTTTTGGCTCTCTACTTTTGAATTATCTCTTTTGGCTCTCTACTTTTGAATTATCTCTCTTTTGGCTCTCTACTTTTGAATTATCTCTTTTGGCTCTCTGCTTTTGAATTATCTCTTTTGGCTCTCTACTTTTGAATTATCTCTTTTGGCTCTCTACTTTTGAATTATCTCTTTTGGCTCTCTACTTTTGAATTATCTCTCTATTGACTCTCTACTTTTAAATTATCTCTTTTGGCTCTCTACTTTTGAATTATCTCTCTATTGACTCTCTATTTTTGAATTATCTCTTTTGGCTCTCTACTTTTGAATTATCTCTTTTGGCTCTCTACTTTTGAATTATCTCTTTTGGCTCTCTACTTTTGAATTATCTCTCTTTTGGCTCTCTACTTTTGAATTATCTCTCTATTGACTCTCTATTTTTGAATTATCTCTCTATTGACTCTCTACTTTTGAATTATCTCTCTTTTGGCTCTCTACTTTTGAATTATCTCTCTTTTGACTCTGCTTTTAAATTTTCTTTTGGCTCTTGACTTTTGAATTATTTCTCTTTGGCTCTCTACTTTTGAATTCTTTCTTTTGGCTCTCTACTTTTGAATTCTCTCTTTTGGCTCTATACTTTTTATTTCTCTCTTTTTTTGGCTCTCTATTTTTGAATTCTCTCTTTTTTGGCTATTTACTTTTGAATTATTTCTCTTTGGCTCTCTACTTTTGAATTCTCTCTTTTTTGGCTCTCTACTTTTGAATTATTTCTCTTTGGCTCTCTACTTTTGAATTCTTTTTGTTTTGACTCTCTACTTTTAAATTCTCTCTACTTTTAAATTCTCTCTTTTCGCTCTCTGCTTTTGAATTCTTTCTTTTATTGGCTCTCTGCTTTGGAATTTTTATTAGTTTAATATCATTACTATTTTGTTTTTCATAGATGGAGCTTGGAAAACGTGACAGTTTAATCAGTCAATTAAAATCAAGCAGGTTAATTATTTATGCTCTTTTTATGATTATAAAAATTTATAGTTTATAATAGAAAATCTCTTATGAGACTGGCTTAGAAGACAAAAAGAAAACTAAAATAGACCACCGGCTGACAACAGCTTTTTTCTGCATGAGATGCAGAAAAGTATGCAGGTCTAACTGGGCTTGTGTAGTCATTTGAAACTGCACTCATCCTTAATCTTCAGGATCAAAGACATTGCCATTAATTAATAAGGCCTACACCTTCCCTGATGCTGTCTTTCCATTAGGTTTTTTTTCCTGGTACTGATCCCAGTAGTCTAGTGTTAAAACAGAAATAGCTTAGAGACAGATTAACGGTCAAGAGATCCATTGCAAAAGTGCTTAGAAAGGACATATTTTTCTAGATCTGACGACAGTGTCTTTATTTTGTGAATAAATTATGTTCTTTGAAAGAGGCCTTATTTTTTTCTATTCATATTATTCTGTTGTGGACATATTCTAGTCTTCTAAGTAAGATCTAGAATAATAAGAACTCATGACTACAGCATCATCTCAAGTCACAGCAGACAGACAGCCTTCTTAAAAACATTGATATCAGCTATTGACTTATTAACAAAACTACTACAATGACTGTACTAGATGTCAACAACGAAAAGAAAACTTTACTCCCTCAGTACACATGTGTCAGGAGATATGCGTATAGATGTATGTGTGTATTATGTGTCAGGAGATATGTGTATAGATGTATGTGTGTATTATGTGTCAGGAGATATGTGTATAGATGTATGTATACTTCACCGCTGAGTCTGCTTAGCCATTTAATGTGCAACACTTTTCTGAAATCTTCAATTTTGTTTTTGTTCCATTTCTTTATAGAAAACAATTTATTTGAAACATGAACTATTAATTGTATGTGTGTCTTATGTGTCAGGAGATATGTGTATAGATGTAAGTGTGTATTATGTGTCAGGAGATATGTGTATAGATGTATGTATACTTCACGGCTGAGTCTGCTTAGCCATTTAATGTGCAACACTTTTCTAAAATCTTCAGTTTTGTTTTTGTTCCATTTTTTTATAGAAAACAATTTATTTGAAACATGAACTATTAATTGTATGCTTTGCTGTTTAGATATTTGATTTCATTGTTGTCATTTCTCAATGTAAAATGACTGCTGAATGGTAACAAATATTGTCATGTTTAATCCTAGAAACAAGGAGTCTGAAACAGTGAAACAAGAAATAAAGAAGAAGGAAGAACAGCTGGAGACACTAAAAGAAGAATTGAGAAAAGAAAGAGAAAAGAATGTAAACAAAGCTAATAAAGAACTTATAGAGGTATTGGTTTTTAACTGCCAAACATGTCATTCTGACCTATAGTGTTAAGATTTGTGATCAAAGATATGCAAAATGGGTGCCTCAATTTTCAAAAAAAAATAAAAAGACAAAACATTAAAAGGAATCTAAAAAATGACAAATTATTGTCACCAAAATACTTTTTCTGTCAAGCCAAAATAAATTATGAAATAAAATAACTGCTATTTATATTTTCATGTCTTTTTACTTTGATTTTTTGTTCTCAATTTTCAGTTACTCTGACTAGGATTCATAATCAAATGGATACAATCAAAATAAATATACTTTTAGAGCCTTTTCATTCTTAAAACTATTTTTACCTGGTGGTTTAACATTTTTCAAATTTTATCAAACACATAAAAATATATGAAGGCCATTCCTCTGTCTATTCATTTAAAAGGTATCCGCCTTTAGTTCATGGAAAGTCAGTTTTTATGCTAGCCACAGGAGACCTTATTGTGACTGGTCATAGAAAGCAAGATACCTACACTCATCTTTTAGATTTACAGACAATGTTTCACACAAATCTTGTGTTCTTCTTTTTTAGCCAACTTTTTGATTCTGAGCTCTTTTGCAGATTGTGCCAAGGAATAAAACAAGTCATGTGTCCCTTGATTGTTATATTAGACACTAGTGGTATGGTATCTCTTATGACTAGCTTAGGGCAGCCATTCTTAAAGTATAGGAACAGTTCTGTATAATCACATGCTAATGATCCATCCCACAGATACGTAAACAGAATGAGAACCTGTCTGACAGAAACCAAGAACTGGTCAAGTCCAATACTGACCTGAGACACAGGCTAACAGAAATAGAAAGGGAGAAAGAAGAACTCAAGACTAAACTTTCTGGCCAACACAAGAAGATGGAGTACTTACACAAAGCTAAGAAACAGCTAGAAGATAATTTTAACAGAATGAAGGTAATTAGACATTTATGCATTTCTTTCACATGTAGAGAATTCATTAGAACCAGCTTGCAAACAATATAAATAAACTAAGATCAGATGATTAACATTAAATATACTTGTATGATAAATTATGACATTTCATAGCATTGATTTTGATGGGAACATATGGACAGTATTAAATCTATTTGTATGATAAATAATAATGACATTCTTACCATCACATCAATCAATAGCAATCATTCTGACCTCTAAATGCAACACTAGCCCTAAATTTAACTTACGCCCACAATCTGTTCATAGCCTGATTTTGATGGTAATGTTTGGACAGAATTGTGTCTTATTTAGGAACTTGTTATTTCATATCTATTTTATAAATATGCCAAATACCACTGATTCACTGACTGATCTATAAAGAGATATATGCAACTGCCAAATGGTATTGCATGAAATTTCTTACACAGAATCCTTTTACCTCTTAGGTGCAAAGTTTGTAATTTATAAGATAAGAAGTTATAAATTTAAATGATTTTTGAAGAGCTATAAAAAATGTATGAACATTTATAATTATTGGCATTTAATTTTTTTTACTGCTAGAGTAAATTAATATTAATAATTTATATGGTATGTTTCTTACAAGTGATTTTATGGCCTCTTCATCACAGCAATGCTTTATTTTTAATTTGACTTTTTAAAAAAAATAAGTTTCTATGAAAATTAAAGGGTCCATGAGTGCTGTGTTCAACAAAATCTACATAAATGCACATATTTTGGATATTAACATCAATTCACACACTTCTCTTAGCGTGATGATTTCTTTTTTTAATTTTCATTTTTCAAAGTCAATAATTGTCAAGGTTTTATTTCAGGCTGTTCGTGAAGAAATAGAAGAATTAGAAAAAATGAGGAATGAATATATGAAGAAAAATAAAGAACAGGTGAGTGGAGATATTCATTCAATCTATGGTATTCAATAGATTCATTCAATCTATGGTATTCAATAGATTCATTCAATATATGGTATTCAATAGATTCATTCAATATATGGTATTCAAAAGATTCATTCAATCTATGGTATTCAGTAGATTCATTCAATATATGGTATTCAATAGATTCATTCAATATATGGTATTCAATAGATTCATTCAATATATGGTATTCAATAGATTCATTCAATATATGGTATTCAATAGATTCATTCAATATATGGTATTCAATAGATTCATTCAATATATGGTATTCAATAGATTCATTCAATATATGGTATTTAATAGATTCATTCAATCTATGGTATTCAGTAGATTCATTCAATATATGGTATTCAATAGATTCATTCAATATATGGTATTCAATAGATTCATTCAATATATGGTATTCAATAGATTCATTCAATATATGGTATTCAATAGATTCATTCAATATATGGTATTCAATAGATGTTAATCATAATCCTATTGCTTTGTTCAAACTAGCTATTTTTTACAAAGTTTGTATTAACTCTGTCTGGGTGGAATTTTTTACATGTTATTACTCTACTTTGAATCTTTAGTCACGTTGCACAATTATTTATTGTTGATGACAACACATGAAGCAATAAAAAAATTAAACAATTAGTTAATCAATTAATTATATTTTAAAATGTACTAAGCTAAGAGGAAATAAGCCTTGTCGCAAAAAATTTTAAACTAACTATAAAACCTTCATTTTTATAAGTACTTGAATAGCTCAGTGGCTAAACACTTCAACCTTCTTTCATGGAGTCTCGACACCTCGAATTCAGACACTAGCATTTTTTTTTTACATGGCTTTTAAAAGGACAGCACAGAAACCTTCTCCCAGTTACCTCTCTCCTTCCCCCACCCTCCCCACAACACAAGTGATTGGACCATAGCGCACAAGCATGAAAGTTGCACTAAACAAACACAATTCATACGAATATTTCCTATCACACAAATTTATTATTTTTAGGCTAGATCTTTTTATTTCAATGCCATCTCTGTGGTTAGATCTTGCAATTCTTCTTAGATCTTTATTTAAATGTTTGGGTCATTGATGAAATAGATCAATGACACTGATAATTGATTTGTGCATAAATCTATTGAGTATGATGTTCAAACAAATTTTTTTTTTTATTGCAGTTGAAACTTTTAGTACAAATATTTGTAGAAATGTTCTTTAATTAGTATTTATTTAGACTTAGTTGCTGCATTCTTTCTTAACCAATTTCTTTCAAAATCCTTTAAATATTTTTTTCATTTTTTCTTTGAATGTATTTTTCCATTTATAAGAACATTTTAGCAATGTAACATGAAAAAAATTATTATATTGAAGATGTGTAACTTGCATACAATTGTTATTAACAGGGAGAGACTATAGATAAATTTATGAGCCAGATTTTACTTCTGCAAGATGAGATGCGCCAGTTGGCTAGTGCACACATGAGTGCTCAACAGTTACTTAAAATGAAAGAAGAGGCATTGGAGAAAGAGAGAAAGATTAGGGAAGAAATGAGAAAAAGATACACAGTGAGTAAGCTGTAGATAGTTTTGGGTGCTTCAAGTGGGGGAGTTCATACAAACTATTTATGAGAGATCACATATTCTCCAGTGCCCCTCAAAAATATCTCACTGAGATTTGTTTCTTTCTTTACTTTTAGCTTTAAGATGCTGTAAAGAAACATTTTTTTTTCATTTGAATTCAACAGTCTTTATTTAATTTACATGTTAATAGCGACAAGTTTAATACAGAATATTGATTTTAAAAAAGAGTCTTGTTTCAGTTTGTATTTGTTTTATTTGAATGTTTTTCGGTTTACCTTTTTAAATTAAATGCAGCCATTCTCTCTAAATATTAGCACCCATCAGCAATTTAGCTTGTTCTATATTTGATAGCTTGTTCTATATTTTACTAACTTGAATATTCAATGTATTTATATAGGAGAGCATAAAAAGGGAAGATGAAGTCAATAAACAATCTGAAATGTCTAATGAGAAACTGAAAGAAGCTCACAATGAATCTATTGAGGTATGGCATCTTTCATCAACATTCTTATTTGTGTGTTTAATTTTGGAATCACCATTGCTTAAACACAAATACTTTCTATTTATGTAACTATGATTTTTTCCTTTCGTAATCATAACTTGTATTAGTTTATTATAAATAAACTATTAAAATAAACTGTAACTGTTAAGATGTTTTAATGTTTCTTTTTAACTTGAATTTCTTTTTATTTTTAATAGATTTCCAAACATTTGCAAGAAGCCCATGACTGGTTCAAGGGCAAGTTTGACAAACTTCAGAATGAGATTACAGCATCCAAGTAAATATTTCTGAATTTGATAGCTTTTGTAGATTACAAGAATTACATTTTACAATCTTTTGAATTTTGTGATTGATTGACTTTGTGTGTGGTGGTCATCTTCTTGTGGAGGTTTGGATTAAGTTTGAAAAATGTAATGTAAGAACTTATTTAGATTTAGGTCCTCTGGGGCCATTTGTCCCATAGCGCTGCAATCTCTCTCCACAGAGATCAGTCATAGGCAACTTCCAAAGCCCTTTCTCAACTGTTGCCATTGTGTTTTTGATCCGATATTATAGGTGGATCTGGTCTTCACCTTCCTCTTTTTGGCTTCCACAATTTGTCTGACTTGGTCAACATGTTTTGTCTTTTCTAAGGATATGTCCAGCAAATCTGAAATGACTAAATAGTCAACGCTTCCCTTAAGGGGCGAGTGCCAGTGTGGGAAAGGACTTCTCTGTTGGTGGCATGATGTCAGTAAGTTATATAGGATCCTTCTCAGCCATCGTTGCTGAGCCATTTTTCTTTTCAACCTTAATGGATGACTTCCAAATCTTGCATGTTAGGTGGCAATGATTGTATTGAGGAGGTGGAGATTGGTCTCCAGGCTTATTACTTTGTTTACACAGAGAGGCTGTAGATTTGGAAGACGGCTCCTGCTTTCTCTGTTCAACATGCAACATCTTGAAATGTATTTCCATCACTTGTGATAACACTTCCAAAATAGTTGATTATTTGTTCTGGCCAATGTTGATTGGGATACTTGTTGATCTGTAGCCAATACACATAACTTTTTTTTAAATGGATCTCCATTGAGGCTGTCTGTTATCACTTGTATATATATAATTCTATTCCCATGTAGTGCTATATCATTTGCAAATTCCAGGTTCATCAGTCGGTTCGGTTCATACCATGCAGTCTTATTAATTTTTTTCATGACAGCAGACAGAGAAATGTGGATACACTGTTTATGAGCTCCATTATTCCATTATACTCTAGCACAATAGCTCAATGCCCTTGTCTCAGAATCAGCTCACATTGTTGCAAGATACCATATTCTCTTGCTATTTGTGCAATTTTCGATGAAAGCTATCAAACGCCTATTTTTAAATCTACAATCATCAGCCTTTGTTTCAAGAAGGCATGTCTAAAATATATTGCAAAGTTATTTGCTCAATTGAAATTAAAGAAGTTGACAGATTATTATTTCAATGAGGTTTGGGTCTTGGTTTTTACTCCCAAGTCAAGAAGGTGCTGCTAGTTAGATCAGAAATCTCTTTTCGTTTCAGTAATTTATTACCAATACATTAGAGTATTTCTTTGGGTATAGGTCAGTGCTTAAGAGCCACAATAAAAGTTTAACTCATATACATATAGAGTAGAGTCACTATTGCGGAACAGGCATGTTTGCGGAACAGCTCGTCGAAATTAGTTAAAATCTACTTTATTTTGAAATTTTCTGCTAAACTACTCTAACGGTACTGCGCATGGTCCATTTCACTACATTTTCGATATACAGGTTTTCCTTTAACAGCAGAAAATTAATTTTGACTCCAGGTTAAAGTTGACAGGTGTGGAATCGTCCATTATTTTTCACGTACCAGGAGAACCGCATAGGTCAAGGCTTAAGGCTTTTTAAAAATGATAATGACCCATCACCTGCATGAAACACCTAATTTTCGGTTTATAAATGGATGTGAAAAAAAGTAATTTCATAGCTATTTACCAGGAATTCAATTTTAAAAAAATTGGGAGGTGTTTACCCAGGTTTTACCTTTTTAAAGATAGTCACAATTGTGGAACACTATAGATGTTATCCATTTGACCTGCGCATTTAGCTTAATATTTACATAGTGATTTGGATTTTCGGAATTTAAATATGAGTTTGCATTAGTATACATAATTTGAAAACATTTAGTGAATAATATTAGATATAATATAGAATTTATGATTACCAGACGTCCAGAAAAAAGTAGACAAATCATAATATCAAATATCATATAGACCTATATAATATTAATATAACAAAAAAGAATGTGGAAAATAAACCTTGTAAGGAAAATCAGAGTAGTGTGACATCAATTACAATTAAAGAAGAGGTAAAGAATCTAAAATGTGAGTCTTAGATCTAATGTGTGTCTTTAGCTTTAATTTTTTTTTTTTAAATGTAAAGAGTAAGGAGTTCAAGTATTATATAAGACTTTATATAGGCTTTGTTCCGACATTTTTACCTTGTTCCGCAATTGTGACTTCTTAAAAAATCCTGTTCCGTAATTGTGACTGACCATATCTCAGTCGAGTTGAATTTTAAAATTTAAATATGTGTTGAAAAACTAAACAATGTGTCCCTTTTATCGGAAAATGGATGGGCAACGCCTAGGTACTTTTAGTTTTTCCATAGGTCTAACAATTACGGAGCAAAAAATTCAAAACTAAAAGTAGCTGCAAACTGTTCCGCAATAGTGACTTTACTATATATACTACTCTAGACTGGACATGGAGATTTTTTAGCACTACAAAAAATGTCGTGAAAACTTTTTAGAAAGTTGGATCAAGGCGTTGTTTTGTAAAGTAGTTCAAATAAGTAAAGTTGTTGTTTTTTTCAACCCTAACCTACGTAACATATAATTTAATTTTTAGATCTAGATGTAGTAATTGAACATCAAAAACAAGAGTATTCTCGTCTCTGGACATGGAGTTAGGAAATGGCTTTGTTGCTTTGTTTCATATATTTGCGTGAATATCCAAGAAATGATTTTGCATTATTTCTAAACTTTGAAAACTAAAGATCATTATTTTTCTAAGACAGACTCCCCTTAGAGCCTGAAAAAAGAGTTTACGTACATAAAAATCTATATATGTATAGGTCTGTGAATTGATCAGTCACGAATAAAAATTTATTTCCGGTTTCCATTCTAGATATAATATATAAGTCTATGGTTTAACTGTTGTTCAAATGTATTTTCCCACTGTAAGTATGCAACATGAAGTTAGAGACAAAAAGTTAAACATCATTTCAATGGACACTAAGGATAGAAACCAACAAGATATCACTTGTTTTTCTTTATACATTCAAACTATGACTTTGTTCAGACAGATCCATGCAAAACTAGAGACGGAGAACATGGATCAAAGAAGTAGCATTGAGTTTGAGAGATCAAAGGCCTTGGATGCTGCAGAGAGGGCAAAGGAAATGATACAGGTAATAAATGTGTGATGAAATTATTATGTAATTGAAGTCATTTATTCACCCAGCCTATTTTCAATGCTTTTATATTTTTAAAGTTTTCAATAGACCTCTACTCTCCATACATTAGTGTGTGCAAATAACTTCTCACTTCCACAAATTTTCTTTTCAGACTAGCAGACAAACAATCAGTAGATTAGCAGACTATGCTGAACTAGCAGACGCAGACACAAAACAACAACTTGCAGATTTGAGAGCTGAGTTACTTATCTCTCCAAGCCCAACAAAGTAAGAATCACATCTTTTATCACTAATGCTACTGGAAAAATAATGCTCATCAAATATTGGTTTTGAAATATTTTGAATTACTGCAGTGGAAATCTACTTTTAATTCAAAGAGAGCATTGTAATGATAAGTCTAAAAGTATTTTCTCACATTTGACTTTGACAAAGGCTTAGTCTGCAATAAGTCCATTTAGGTTCTCTTGTTTTTGTCTGTGCCTTTTGCTTCACACATAACAGCTGCTCAATAGTAACAGGGTTAGTAGAACTTTTCCATGAAAAAATTTTAAAAATTTTAGGAGATTTTTTTTAGGATGAAATGTATGATATATATATATAGATATATAGATATATATATATAGATATATATATTAAATGTGTGCATGTGTCCCATCCATTTGTGTGATACGGTACATTGTAAAAAAAAAAATACACAAAAATATGCATTTATCAAATCAATTTTTGTTACTTGATTTTGAAAATAATAAATATCTTGCCAATATCCCACCCAGAACAGAAACAATGTCATCAGCTGTGGCATGTCCACAGAAAATGAAATGAAGTAACAACTTGACTGTCATCCCAAAATCTCAACCATTTTTTTTTAAAGATTTAGCAAAGAACATTTCAAAAGGTTGCTATTACATTTTTTTAAATAAGAAACATTCTTTTATGACAAATTTTATTTTTCTTTTGTGGAAAAGCTTTTTAATTATTTATTTTTTTAGATTGGGTTTGACAACAGAAAAAAGAGTTATCTGAAAGGAACATTTTTTTTTTGGAGCAAACTGAGTGCTCTGATTGTACATTCTGTGGCAAGTTTCTCAGCTGGAATTTCAATAAAAACTGATGCTGGCATTTCCTTATACAGTTCTGTAAAGTGTACATAGATCTCTATGAAGTGAAATATTAGATCAATCTTAAATTCAACTGTGATATTAAGATCTAAATTATTATTTTGCTTGAATTAAATCAGCAATAGTTTTCAAGATACAGCATTTCAATTCATTTAATTTGGAGTGGAAGCTACAAATTCTAAAGATAATCACTTCAGTCTAATTCATGTGAGCATGTCATGCAATCACAGTGGTTCTAAGGTAATCACTGCAGTCAAGCTAGATGTGAGCATTTCATTGCAATTAAAAGTAGAAATCATACTCATATCTGCAATATCAAAAGATATAAATAGGAGCAACATTCCAGACTTGTATCTTGGCTGTCAAGTATCTATTAGTTTACTGCATTACTTGTGTTTTTTGTATTAAAGTTTTGTAAGGGCTTGTAAATAAATAAATAGTCAAATGCTGTAACACTACAGATATAGATATAGGGCACTTTTTTTTCCCAATACTATATGGTGGTAGCACTGATTTTAATATTGTAGGATGTTATAGAATACAGGTTATTAGATTTGATCCTTTTCTTTACATTTTAAAAAGATTTAATGGCCTACTTAGATTTTAGATCTTGTTTAAAGTTTGTCTAAAATTTTCTTATGAAGTGCTTTTTAGTTTTTCTTACCTGGACTTATGACCCTACTTCTGATCATTTTTATTCTCCTCCTTAAAAGACTGACCCCTATGGGCCACAGAACTATAGGATGTAAAATAAATAATCTGAAAGCAAGAACTACCTCAAAAGTTTATCTGACCTTTATTGAACTGGGGCTGCTTAACCAGGGGAAATACTGCATTCCTCAATAATCTTTGGACTGGAAGACAAAATATTATTATAATAAAATTAAATTAGACTTATTGTATTCATTATTATTGGCAGCTACTTATCAGACAGACTTGGTATACTTAAATTTTCCACATTATATAATCAGCATTATCTTTGTATTCTGAATAAATATTTCAAGTGCATCTGTATTTGATAATCACTAACCTTTCTTTTGATCAGGTAAATGGTGATTTTCTTGTAAAGAAATATTTTATTCCTAAATGTGTCTTTAATAATATTTGTGAGTCATTTGATGTGTGTCATTTGATAACAAAATATACTCATATATTCTGTGTTCTTGTTTTTAATGTATTTGTTTTAGTGTTTTTAATAAGGAATTTGTGTAAAAATGCAAACAAAATTATGAACTCCTGATGTGTACAATGAAGGAATTCTCTTCCTTTCAAGACACCTGCAGTAATGCACTTAGAGATTATGGCATCCAAGAGAAGCCTGTGCACTTTCTGTCTTTACTCAGGACTAACTGTTATCTAGAAGATCAATTCTAAAAATAAAATAAAAGGAAAAGAAAACAAAGTTTTTTTTATGCCATTTCAAATGAACATTTTAATGTTCTATGTACATATTTCTTTCCAAACAATAACAGCCTACACACATAGGATTACATTGATGTAATTCAAACAATTCCTCTTTAGTCAAAAAAGTTTTGAAACCAACTAGATCTATACAATATCATGGTATGGGTTTCAATGTGGATGTAATTCTAGATAATTACCTCAGAACTTAAAGATTGAAAATAGTTTAGTGACTTCATGCCACACACAAAGCTGCAACATCAAAGTTTCATTTTAGTTGTACTGTCATTCAGATGGTGATAATAAATGAAAGCAAAGACATACGTTGGTTGAAGCAAATTCTACTTTTAATACCAATGATGTGATGCTCCTCTGCTATGTGGTTCTTAATTTATTTTTTGAATTAGCAATGTTCACAAGTTGACTAATCAACTTCAAAATGACAGTACATTCTAGCTTTGAGAACAAGGGGCATGATATTCTAGTAATATTGTATACAATGAAACAGTCATAAGGTTTAAACAAACAAGAAATGTGCAACAGTGTGCTCAGTTAACTTCTTTCAAAACAACAAAACACAAAAAAAAATAGTTAACTTAATGTAAATACCTGCCCTAGTGTAGCCGATTCCAATTTCAATTTAAAAAAATGATAGAATTAAATAAAACAATTCTTTAAAACAAGGTCACTTCATCAAAAAACATACAGATAAATACATGTACATTATCACCATCGCTTTAGACAATATCTTGATATCAAATATTTCAATTGAAGATATTATCTTTATCAATGGCTCACACAAATAGACACAATTTAGATTAAGGTGTTAAAGTCTTTGGCCCTATTTCTTCTCTTAGGATGAAGCAAAAGCAAATATGTAACACCTATGTAGCTTTGTATCTGTCCCAACAATGTTATGCACTAAAACCTTTTAAATCAGTGATTAATTGATTTCTATTTTAAAAAAAACAACAAAAGTTTACAAATAATGTCAGCTGTAAACACTGTTCTGGTCAGTGTCAATGTTTGTTAATAACAAATTATTACCCAAATACCTCAATTCATAGCACAGTAATTAAAAAGAAATTGATAAAACTCAAACATTGACCATTAGTGTTGCACTACTAAAAACTCAACATGATCAGTCTACTTAAAACAAGATTTGAGGCTACAAGTTTCTTGTCAAACAAACTAGTTTGCTTAGTAACAATTGATAGAACCAATATGGCTAAGCTACATAAGTTATTCCATGTTCAAGTACAGTCAAATCACTAACTAATTTAACAATGACTTATTAAATTCATTTTACTGGTACTATCAGTACTAAAAATCCTTATAGTTTAGATTATTTTTAAAAATCCAGGTGTTTAAAAAAATAGACATGTAATGGATAAACTGAGTAATAATAACTGTTCAAGTTAAAGAACTAAATTTTCTTAGAACTAACTTTCGTTGATTTTCTTGTTAAATTTAGCAGCCAAACGAGACTTTCTCTTCTTATCAGTTGTTTTGGCTGATGGAGTAGGACATATCACTGGCATGGCAGATGCTTGGGCAGGTTCTTTAACAGCTCCATTGGCTTTGTTTAAGGCTGTACTAGCAGATATAGGGCCACTAACCTCTGTGCTCTTCACCGTCTCTGTTTTTGCTACAACTGTTTCACTATTTTTTTCTCTATATGGTTCACTGATGGTAGAATTAGGAGCATTATCCTTAGGAGCATTATCCTTTTTACTTTCAGATTCTGATTCGCTCTCTTTTCTTTTATTTGGATGTTTTTGATTTCTTGAGACCTACACAAAAGAGATGTTAAAAAAATGTATTTCTTTGCTATGATTTCAAGAACAATTATTTTTGAAGCTCATGTTTGGTCTCATTACTATCAGCAATAGATAATGAAGTCACATCTGTCTGACAGTAAATCATATAATTCAGGGTCAACTTTACTTTTTTTTAATTGGAAAGAGATTGTTGCATCGAATGACTGCATTCACCAAAACTGTTGGTGTATTAAAGAAGATTTAATTACGTCTACCATAATTTGAATATTGGAATAAATAACTTGCGATTTTATGCATTCAGAAATGACAAATATTTGTAGCAACAAGTATTGAAAGTTATCAAAAAGGATAAATAATATATTTTCCATCAAAGCTGAACATAAAAGCTGCCTTTAAGTCACACATAATGACACTGTCTGAACCAGTGATCTTACAAATTGATTGATAGACGAAATAGTATTGGCAATACATCAGGGGATGTCTGCATAGTTTTGTGACAGTTGCACAGAAGTCTTTTGCAAAATGGCAATTTTTTTTAACATTGCTTAGTTGCTTAAGTTTGTCCAACTGTTTTGCATCAACAAGAATGAACGAACTAGGCATAATGATTTCAAAAGAAAAACCTTTTGTAGAAACATTCTGATGTTCTAGTTCCAATTTATTCCCCTTATGCTTAAAGTATCCCACCAGTTCTTTTAAATTCTGGATCAACAGCTAAGTTCAGATTATGACCTGAACAACTAATTCTGACATTGTTTCCATAAGCAGACTCCATTATCAAATACCAAATTGTCACCCTTTTATAGTCTCAGATGATTTGAAAGAATTTCAGTTGACTTGCTTTTATGACTACGTTATCGCTTCCATTCGTTTACCTATCTGTTACCACTAGCAGATGTTTCCAATGAGTTGCCATGATGAGGCCACGGGGAGCTGGGCTTACTTTGCTTACAGCTACACCAGTCTTTTAGACTCAGTAAACTCAAAAAATCCACTACATGCAACTTACAGAGAAATTGTTTGTTAAGTTTAGTTTATACTGAGCAGTTTTAAAGTTCAGTCATAAGGAAGGTTCTAGTTCTGTTCATTTCCCATCTCTAACCAAGAGTTCAATCCCACTAAGCTAGAAGTACTAAGTTTACTGAAAGCACTAGCTCCTACCTGAAGTGGTATAAATTGTTGACTGGAAGATGTTGAACTAGTCATAGAAGAGCCAGCCTGAACAGTCGCAGAGTTCCCAGTTGTTGATTGGCTCACAATTGCAGCAGAGTAAGCTTGATTAGCTTGGCCAGGTAATGAGCAAGGATTTAGTCCTATCGGTTGAGGATGCCTGGGTGGCTGTTAAAAATTACAACTCTATATAAGAAGCATAAGTTGATTTTTTTTGTCAAGATAAAAAGATATGTTACACTGATTTTTTTGTTATAAATATATATGTTTCTTTTCAATCCCAACATTTATATGAATGCTAAGCAAAAATAATTTAGGAAAGTGATTGTAAAGTAATGGTGCCAAACATGAGGAAACTAGATGGAGGACTCACCAACCAAGAAATTTACCAGCTATATGAAGATCCCTCCATAGTGAGCGAAATAAAAAGGAATAGATTATGTTGGACAGGTCACCTTGAAAGAATGCTAGAAAACAGAGAAATACAGGCAAAATGCAGGCAAGAAGATGTAAATCCCAAGATAGATCAGAATGAAAAGATGTGTTAGAGAAGGCCAAGGCCCTCCATCGGCTGTAGTACTACTAGGATGGATGGATTGTAAAATACCACATTTTTATTTTAAGTTGTAAACCATGACCATCAATTATCTAAATGAAATAGACTATTAATAATTTTTTTAATTAATAAAAATTTTTTTTTTATACAGATAGTAACTTGAAATTTAACAAAAGTAGCTTAAAAGAAGCTTTAGTTTAATTGAAATCAAAATAATTATTTTGGTAAGATTTTTTACAGAATGACGATATTGTTTTAGAAAGTATTAATTTATCAATTTTCATTGAAGTGATTGTATATTGAGAATGTAGCTCTAGTTATGATTCTTCCTGTTATTTCTCAGTTCTTTTTGAGGTGGCTACTGAAACGAACTATATTTAGGGCTGTGTTTTCTATGTTTCTACTTGGATTGTTTTAAAAACAAAATATTTGAGAACTATATGATTGAAGCAATAAACAAACAAAAAGATATATCAGAACAAACAAAATGATTGAATTTCATTGTTCCTACCAAAGTCTGTGCCATGTGTCCAGGGTTCTGGAAAGACATCTGCTGAGATTGTTGGAACAAATGGTGAAGACTAAGATTTGGAGGGGGCTGGTTGATGAAATGTTGTGGGGTCAACAACATCTGCCCAGTCATCTGCTGGGGACGTAGCAATAATCCTGGGCCTGAGCCTGAACAATAGAAAACAGTTTCAGCCACACAAAAAAAAGGCAATTTTCAATTAATTTTATCATTTATAATTTTTATGAATAACAGAGACGCAGGGTAAAGGTAATGATACAGAAAAAGGAGAACTAAGAAAAACATAACAAAAGAAGTGAAATAAGTAAAAGATAAAGACAAAAGTGAAATAAGTAAAAGATAAAGACAAAAGTGAAATAAGTAAAAGATAAAGAGAGAAGTGAAATAAGTAAAAGATAAAGACAAAAGTGAAATTAGTAAAAGATAAAGACAAAAGTGAAATAAGAAAAAGATAAAGAGAGAAGTGAAATAAGTAAAAGATAAAGACAAAAGTGAAATAAGTAAAAGATAAAGACAAAAGTGAAATAAGTAAAAGATAAAGAGAGAAGTGAAATAAGTAAAAGATAAAGAGAGAAGTGAAATAAGTAAAAGATAAAGAGAGAAGTGAAATAAGTAAAAGATAAAGACAAAAGTGAAATTAGTAAAAGATAAAGACAAAAGTGAAATAAAAGATAAAGAGAGAAGTGAAATAAGTAAAAGATAAAGACAAAAGTGAAATAAAAGATAAAGAGAGAAGTGAAATAAGTAAAAGATAAAGAGAGAAGTGAAATTACTAAAAGATAAAGACAAAATTGAAATAAAAGATAAAGAGAGAAGTGAAATAAGTAAAAGATAAAGACAAAAATGAAATTAGTAAAAGATAAAGACAAAAGTGAAATAAAAGATAAAGAGAGAAGTGAAATTAGTAAAAGATAAAAACAGAAGTGAAATAAGTAAAAGATAAAGAGAGAAGTGAAATAAGTAAAAAATAAAGACAAAAGTGAAATAAAAGATAAAGAGAAGTGAAATTAGTAAAAGATAAAGACAGAAGTGAAATAAGTAAAAGATAAAGAGAGAAGTGAAATAAGTAAAAGATAAAGACAAAAGTGAAATAAAAGATAAAGAGAGAAGTGAAATTAGTAAAAGATGAAAGAAATGTATTAAGTGAAAGAATAGAGATATCAGAAACTAGGTCCAAATGGTATTTATATTTGGACACTTGATCTCACCAGGAAGACTTATGGGACTAAAAGCTGAGTTGTTGGAAAAGAAAGCATTCATGCCAGGTCGCTGTGCTCCAGGTAAAAATCCAGGTAGCATGGGATGGTTAGGTTTGCTATTCTATGAAACAAAAAATATAGAAAAACAAGGTCATTCCAAGCAGACATTTTGATAAAAATACTACATGTAGTTTTCTACAAATATTTTGATAGGTTTTCAGAAGTGAGGACACACACAAATAGAGATAGGAAGAAGAAGAAGAAGAGGGCTCAGCAATGATAGAACTAAAGTAAAAAGTTCCCCCTTCAGAAATAATTACAAGATAAAATAAGTGAAATAAGTAAAAGATAAAGACAAAAGTGAAATGGGGCAGATGATGTAAAGGTTATCTGTTTCTGTGTCTCACATTTAATGAGGGTATCATGTGGTCAGCACAATTACAAACTGCCTTTACTTTTCCAAAATATGTCCAGTACCAATTAGAACTGGGTGGACTGAAAGGTGCCCTTACTTGCCCAGTGTTTGAACTCCTCAAGGACTGCAACTCCCATACAACAAAGAGGGGAGGGCAAAAATTAGAAGAGAATAAAAAAAAAAAAACATGTGACAGAATGAAAACTATTAAAACACCACCCAGTATAGTACACCCAAATCAACATGCACCAGTGTTTCCTTGTAATATCCCAAAACTTCAAGACTAAGTTAGTGTTAAAATACAATGGGTGGCATATATCTTACCAAACACAGCAACGCCATGCTGGCTGCACTTTTGGCTGCTTCTTCTTTGGTTTTACACAATGACCCCTCATAGCGTTGACCATTGGGTAGAATTACATTGGCTATGTATGCATTCTGTTGAGGTCATAAAGGAAACCAAAATCAACTAGTTTTAAAGCTTTAGTTTTAGTACAAAAAGTCTAAAAACAAAGTCAACATATAGTCAAGTTCCCATTAGTATTACAATCTACAAGCCAGGTTATACAGAGCTGAAATTAGGTTACCAAGTCCACTGCAAGCCCAATGGAGGACAGGAAAGAAGACAAGTCTTACACATACATGATCTTATAAAGGAGGACATATTTTTTCCTGGACATCTGGTAATCCTAGCTGAAATTTGTTTGTGATATTAATTAACTAGAATATTCTGTGCTCAACACAACAAATGTTTTTCTGAACAGACATCTGGTAATCATTTGCATTATTAAATGATAAATAAATTATACATTTGTCCAATTTTATCTAATTTCTTAGAAATCCTGGCACCTTCAAGTATAAAAAAAGTAAAGTTCCCCTTTCAGACCTTGTGGTCTATAGGGCAGATGATGTAAAGGTCATCTGATTCTGTGGCCTAAGGTTAACAAGGGTGTCATGTGGCCAGAACAACGACCAACCGCCTTTACTTTTCCCCAACTAATGTCAGGTACCCATTAGAGTTGAGTGGACTCAGGGCGCCCAAGGATCTCAAAATAAAAATCCCAGTCTTCACCGGGATTTGAACACAGGACCCCAGGTTCAGAAGCCAAGCGCTTTACCGCTCAGCCACCACGCCTCCTTACCTTCAAGTATACTAGTAAATATTAGTTACCTGTTTAATTTGAATTTTGTAATCGTACTGTGGTGTTCCTTGATTTAGATTTGTTTTACAAAAAGCTTCTAGATCAGCTATTGGATCTCTGTCATAGGAAATATAACAAAATATAACACCATAAAAATACACAATTTAAAAAAAAAAGGTGATAAAAGAGAAGAAAATAGCACAAAGCAATAGATCTTCCAATGTATGTGTGTGTGTGTGTGTGTGTATATATATATATATATATATCATAATAATAAAGCATTGACTAAGATTATGGATGAATGCAGTATCTAGTCTGACAAGCAGACCCTGATGTGATCTGCATATTCTGGCATATCTATTGCCAAGGAAGCTGTCACAGACCACTGGTCTATTACTAAATTGTCTTTTTTTTTTATGATTAATATTTTTCTTTATACATTAGGCCAGGCATGTCAAACGCGGCGTTCGGGGGCTGCACGCGGCCCGCGACCACCTTGTATGCGGCCCGCTTGGCCACCTCAAAAATTATCAAAATAATGTTAAACTATTACGCTGGAAAATAAAAGATGACAAGCTACTTAAATTGAAAAATAGCATTTGTTTAACTGAACAACGATATTGAATCAGCAGTGAAAGCCAGCTACATTTTTCAAACTTAATTGCAAGCCATAGCAAATCATTTAGTGAAAGAGATTTTATGAAGGGGTGTATCGTTAAAGCTGCCGAAGTAATTTGTCCAGAAAAGGTGAAAGTATTCAAAGAAATAGCGTTAACTAGGAACACTGTGGCAGATAGAATAAATGACATGTCAATCAGCTCGCATGAACAATTAAAGAACAAAATAGATTTTGAATTATTTTCATTGGCTCTCGATGATTCAACTGATGTAACGGGTGTAGCACAGTTGGCTATACTCATAAGGGCCTGTGACAAGAATTTTGAGATACATGAAGAGCTACTTGTTCTATGCATAATGCCACAACAAACGAGGATGTTTTTGAGAAATAACAGATGATATTGCAGTACAATTTACCTTTGGTAAAGCTAGCTAGTCTAACAACGGATGGCGTACTAACCATTATGAAATGGTTTTGATGCAAAGCTACTTGCAAAAATAAGAGAGACTAATGCTAATTTTAAATTTGCTCATTTTCAGTGCATCATTCACCAAGAAAGATAACGCACAAAACCATTACAGTTCCAACATGTTATAAGACTGGTTTCAGTCACTATCAATTTTATTCGTGCCCATGGCTTTAATCATCGCCAATTTTCAATGTTTCTGAATGACATTGGACACGAATTTGCTGGCTCTCCTGTCAGAAAGAATTGAAGAGATTTGTTGTACTGCGTGAAGAAATTGTATTGTTTCTGAACTTGAAAGGTGAACCTGTTGAACATTTCCATACTGACAAATGGGTTCAGGATTTGGCATTTGCAATTGATCTCACTGGTCACCTGCAAGACTTGAATTTGAAACTTCAAAGTAAAGACTAAATTGTCACCACTGCGTGTGATCATATGAAGTGCTTTCAAGCAAAATTACGACTATGGATAAACCAAATATGAAGAGAAAATCTTGTTCACTTCTCAATGTCTCAGGAACAAACAAGATTAAATACGGCTACAACATTTGGTAAATATGTCTTACACCTGGAATTGTTAGTAGATGCTTCCACTGGCCGTTTTCATGACTTCATTTCATAGGAGCAAGAATTTTTGTTGTTTTTATAACCACTTCCATTTGCTTCTGAAAATGCTGCAGGCAACTAGAGCTGATAGAATTGTAGTCAAATTCTTTGTTGAAAAAGAAGTATAAAGAAGTGGGTGCGCCAAAATTTAGTTAGTTACCTAAACGGTACGTTGAATTGCAGAAATTTGCAGCCAGAATTCTAGCTATTTTTGCAAGCGATGTTCTCTGTGAGCAGTTCTTTTCAATAATGAAAGCTACATATCACCTCACCATTCGAAATTATCTGATCAAAATTTGTCGTCATTGATGTTAGTGTCAGTGGCAAACAAACTTCCAGTTGATATTAATAAACTTGTATCCCAGAAAGATGTCAAGCATCAGTACAAGGGAAAAAAATGCGCAATCATAGTAATTTTTAATTGCCAAATTGTACTACAAATTTAGCTAACTAAGGGACAGATATGTCATTAATTATTGTATTCTATTGTATTGTTTCTAATTTACTTAAAACTAGTATGCTGTTTTGCAACGGAATTTTGGCTGCAGCTCCTCAGGCCTAGTAAGAGTTTTATGCGGCCCATACACCTTAACGAGTTTGACATGCCTGCATTAGGCCTTTGTATCTCACCATTCAATTATGCAAAAACAATGTCTTAAGGGAAAGATTGACTAAATTAAGAAACACAGAAACAAAGTATGGTAAGTAGCAACTGAGATCAATTACTCACTTGTTTTCTTTCACACTAGTGGGGGGTGGCTGACTTGACTGTATCACACTTTGTTGTTTATGTTTGTTGGCTGCAGAGAAAACACTTCCCATTATCAAGGGTACATTCAGACATTATAGAGTGGAGGGAAGTATTAAAATTTGTTACAAGAGGAACTGAGGGGTCTGAACATTTGTTACAAGAGGAACTGAGGGGTCTGAACATTTGTTACAAGAGGAACTGAGGGGTCTGAAGATTTGTTACAAGAGGAACTGAGGGGTCTGAACATTTGTTACAAGAGGAACTGAGGGGTCTGAACATTTGTTACAAGAGGAACTGAGGGGTCTGAACATTTGTTACAAGAGGAACTGAGGGGTCTGAACATTTGTTACAAGAGGAACTGAGGGGTCTGAACATTTGTTACAAGAGGAACTGAGGGGTCTGAAGATTTGTTACAAGAGGAACTGAGGGGTCTGAACATTTGTTACAAGAGGAACTGAGGGGTCTGAACATTTGTTACAAGAGGAACTGAGGGGTCTGAAGATTTGTTACAAGAGGAACTGAGGGGTCTGAAGATTTGTTAGGTAACAAAACAAAAAAATATTCAAACAAAATAACAGAAGTGCTATACCACATGTTTCAGTGGATGCCTGATGTACATGTACAGTATAGTGGAAAAAAAAAAGGGAATTCGTCATTGAAAAGTCAAAAGAAGAAATTTATACTTTTTTTCCATCATGTCTATCAATACCATAATGAAAAATGTGATTTTAGAAAATGATTATTAATAGTCTTTTGTAAAAATTGAATTTTCTTGTTTAGTTACTTTGGGAGGGGGGTATTGAGTCTTGTTACAATTTGTTACAAAGTGTGGAGTGAGTAACAAAAGGTGATTTTTGGAAATACATAATATCCACAAACGTTGCCTAAGCAGATAGGACTAGTTCATTGTGCATACTTAGTTAAAACAATAAAGAAATTATTACTGATAACATTTCCAGGAAAGGGTACTTACAAATGAAATATATTAACTATGTGTTATGTAATGGTGTACACAAAGTTTTGTTTGTTTGCAATTTTGTAAAATGTTTTTAATGTTACAGATGCTCCTTCAGAATAGGAAATAATCTAAATCTAGCCAAAACCTCCCGCAGGATGAAGAGGGATGACTGAAGGCAGAGTATGAACCCAGGACCGTTGAATGACAGCAGGCATATTGTGTATATAAGCATATTAAAAGGTATACAATAATGTATGCAATAGTTGTTTTTTAGCACACTAGAAAGCATTTTTTGCTTGCAGCACAATGAAATGTTTATTGGTAAAAGTCATCTTTCAAAATTGCATCCTATATTTCTAGATATTTACAAATCTTACACATTTTACTTTCTTATGTTTTTCTTTGTCCATATAACAGAAAATGCTTTTATAGCTTTATTTTGATCTATACACAAATTATATTATAAATTATAGGACCTTCTTTCAAAGAAAATAATTATGCCCTAATTGTATCTATGTGTTAATCTAATTGTGCATGGTAATTAGAGATTGAAACTCTATAAAGTCATCGAAAGTCATTGGTTATCCTGGCTTATTCAGGCTACCAGTGATATATAACAGGTCAAAACCTGGTTCTCAGTTAAGTCTTCAGATACACTTCCAGATTACAAATTGTTTGATATAAATAAAGCTTTGGGGATTTTACTTTTCAGCTACCACAGAGACCTTGGGTATAGTAAGACCTAAATGAAAGTTAAGGAAAATTTTCTGAAGATTGTGAGAGATGTGTACATAACTAGACAAATTAATGTCAGTGAAGCCATATTGTTGCTAACTAATAGGCAGAAATAATTTTGCCTCTTTTATGAAAATCCCAATTATACACAATGTAATGAACATTTATAAATAAGTAACTTTTTATTTTAAACCACCACTTTGTATCCAAGGGGCCCTACCAGTGTACCAACCTTCTTCAAATAACTCTTGCAGTGAAACTTGTCTCATATAAGTGTTTCCTCCTGGGGATGAAAGAGATGCTTGGGAAGAGGACACACCAGAGGTGGAAACACTTAAAGTCTGTGGTGTCTCAGGTGGAGTTGAGCTTACAATGGGTGTATCTACTCCAATCTTTAACAACTGTTTAAGTGCAGCATCAGCCTTGGGGAGGAGAAACAAAAGCACATGACCATTACCTGAATATATAGTTTTTCATTGGTCAGTGATTTCAGCCAGGAGTAAATTCCAAAGAACATATTTTGGGAATTTATCCAATAACTAAGCTATAAAATAATTGCTTCTCATTTCAAACCTCCACCAACCAGGCAATTGTGACCAAAGGGAAGCATATTGTCATTTTGATTTACTATGAACCCAAAAATGACAGTGAAGTCTGATCTTTGCTTTGAAAAGCTGATTACATTCAGAGTTAAAGTAGGTTGGATCTAGTTTTCATTAGCTCTGAGTTTCTAAGGCTTGTCTTTTCTTTGATGTCAGCTATTTGTCTTGTAACCTGAGACACCAACACTGAAGGCACCAAGCTGTAAGGTGCGATCTGTGGCAAGTTCTTCCCAATTCTATATTCCTTGAGGGAGACCTGAAGAATCACTTTTTATCTGTTGTGTTGACCTCCCCCCTTTTTATTTATCTAGCCAGCTTTTTTGCTGCTAAGTTGTAGGTTCACAATATCTGCCATGGAAAAGTGGTTTGCTGCTCTTCTTAGTTCTTCCACACTGCCGTACAGAGTGTTGGTTATGCTGAGGTAATAATGACATGAATGGATTAAATTGGGGCATACTAACAGTTTTGTTAGGGTGGGCACAGTGTTGTATGTGTCTTGTTCTGAGTTGATTATAAGTTCTTTGCAGAGGAGGAAATTATTACTGTCCCTTTTCTTTGGTGAGGTCATTTCTATGTAATTAGCTCAGCCTGTGCTCCTGGTGCCCTTTTGTTGACTCCCCTTAGCTTAACCAAATTAACTTTGCATTAACTCATTAAAAAGTAATTACAAACCATTTAAGAATACTCGTGATTGGCATTTTGTTCTATACAATTATTTTAATTGCACCTCACTGATTCTTTGAAGCATTTCCTTGCATACCAACAAAACATTTAAAAGAAAACATTTTTTTTTAGTCTAAAACTAAAGTTTTCAGAATCAAAGTAAAAATTGAACTTACCAAAGATTTATTTTCACCTTCTACTACTTGTGTTGGTGTAGGAGCCTTCACACTTGCAGCTTGAACCTGTAATAAAGGGTTTAGAGCATCAACATTTGCAAATATTTCTTATGGATCAAAAAACTGTAAACACACAATATTAGTCATCATGGGGTGTTTTCAACTAAAAATATAATACAAATTGTTAACTATGCAATGCAATATTATCTCAAACCAAATGACCAAGTTTTCAATCTTAAAAAAAACAAACTTGCAGCTTGAATATATTATAGAAGACTTCATAAATAAAATGTACAGACCTTCAAGGAGTTGAACATTGCTAAAAATTCTGAGTTCTCTGCCACTTGTTGTTGATCTCTGGCTGAGTTGCTGGTACTTGTGTTTTGAAATAAACTTTGGAGAGACACTGATGTACTGGAAGTAGGGTGTGTCATTGACTGTGTCATACAAACTGAGGTTGAGACTGTCTGCTGCTGATTATTTAATGAAGTCACTGATGGACTTGCTTGACGCTGGGATTGCGTAAAATTATTATGGGAGGAAGCTTGACTCACTGAAGGACTGATCTGTTGCTGCTTCTGTGCTGACGAGTAATAAGTAGAAGTGGAGCTTGATGCTACACTTTGTTGTTTTGGATATTGTGCTAGAGATGGAGGAAGTTTGGGTAACAGCTCTGTGCTTTTCCTTCCTTGAGTAGACTGCTAAAACAAAACATGTAGTGAAGTCATCAGGACTTGTTTAACTAAACCAAAAGATAGTTGCATCAATTTCTAAATGTAAACCAAAAACCTCTGCATGGTGTGATACCTTGAAGTAAAATGAGAAGAATGACATCATGGAAAAAAATGACACATTCTCCGCTGACATGCTGCGAATAGCAGAAGACATTAATAAATGGGGAGAAGTTTTTAAAGAGTCAACTTTAATTCCCCACAATTTGTATGCACGTTTCTGTGATAGAAGATAACCCTAACATAATGTTATGTAACAATGTTATTTAACTCTTTCTCTCCGTAATTATTTTCCACATTCTGACGGAATTATTAATTTAATCTGATTGTAGTGCACTAACAGGTTATAATTAAAATGGTATAACTTTTTTATTTACAATCATAGAATAATGTTTTTGATATTGAATTAAAAGAAAATGAATGTTCTTGTTAGATATTACAAAATCAAGTGTATAAATTGAAGTAATTTTTTTTTTGCTTTATGAAAAGTAAAAATGAAAATCTGAAAACTCACCAATGGACTACAAAAAATTTAATCCAAGTCACATAAGAAGATCATTTTTATTCCAAACTGAATAAAATGCTATTGTTTTATAATCCTTTTTCATATTTTCATAAAATAGAACCACTAAAACAATAAAAAACTCGGAGTACAAAACTGTAGCACATTATCCAAGGTCATCACCATAGAAAATTTATGAGAAAAAACAACAACTTGCAACATTAAGTTCCAGTAAGAAAATAATTACACTGTACATGATATATTTCAAATAAAAGTGATTCATTGCTATTTATATAATGTTTGCCTGAACAAAAAACAACTTTCATGTTTTAACTGTGGTATTTAAAACAATCCATATGGATGTGCGGCATGTAACAACGAGTCTAATCCCATCATTGTAGTCATGGCCAGAAATGTATAAATTTCCTAGTTAGAAACTGGTTTCCATTTTGTAAAAATGGATGTCCTGGGTGCTGGAGTGTTTATTTTTATTATGTAGACTGCATAACTGTTTATTGCATCAACAAGATTATCAACAATTGCGGAATCTAGTACAGTAAAAAAACAGTCAAGCTCAGTTGACTCAGAATTGAGTAAGTTCACATTGACACCTGTATATACTCCATTGGATGAAGTAGATCTAGATTTACTGGAAGGAATAAATCTAAAATTGCTTTCTGTTTAAGAATCCATCTCTGCATTTTTCAAACTAATTGAAACAGGCCTAGATCTAGATGTATTCTTGGTGCTAATACATCTAGTTTTAGGAGGGGGCGTGGCAGGTTCATCAGCTGATGAACTATCTGATTTAGACCTAGAATCTTGATCTAACACTGACACTAGTACTATCACTATCACTATGAACTGATAAAACAAAATCACTGTCAACTGAATCAATAAGTCTTTTACTTGTTGATCCGAATATAATTAAGATCTACAAGTTTTAGTAGATCGACCTCCAGATGGGCCGGGCTCCATTTCCATTTTAACACAAACAAAAAAAAAGACGACTTTCAAAACGCTCTGTAATATTAAAACCATGTTGAAGGAATTAAACAGTGAACTCTTCTGCAAACGGAAATCATGTAGATTTAGAAAGTAAGCATTTAAAATTATTAACAAGAATAGGAACGAAACAAAGATGTTTAAATGCACCGATGGCAATATCATCGGTTAATCGAATTTTAAGAAAAAAATCAATGATATTATCCTCGCTTAGAAGAGAAATAGTTAAATAACAATAGCATTTTTCTACTAGGCCAAGGCAAAAAAAAAAAAGAGTAAAAATTATGTTTTTTTTGTTTTTAAATACAAAATCAAATTTGACATGGTATATATATGATATTGGAGTTCTCCATATTAAATTAAGATCTATTATCTAACCTTATGTGACTGCAAATTTTTCCAAAGACTGTCAAATTCCATATTTTCTACCTCAACTCCTGAGTTGTCCTGAAAATAAAATAAAATGATAAGGAATATGAATCATTTGCAGAGTAGAAAAAAAACTTGAAAATAAAACATTTACAAACAAAATTACAAAGAGAGTTTATGGTTCTAGCAAGACTTGGTCAGACTGGAGGAGAAACTGTCACAAAGTACTGTACTTGATTATGATGAAATGATGTTTTTAAATAAAGCTCATGAACAAAAGTGAAGAAACAATGATTAGAACACTTTAATAAGCTATTCAAATCATAACATGGACAAATGAAGATACTCAATATTATAGAACATTCACTAGAACTATATTTATGTAAACTGAGCCAGAATGTATTCTCTTCTTCCATTTTATACAGTGTCTATAAAAATTAGTAGTTCCTCTTTCAGACCTTTTGATGATGTAAAGGTCATGTTTCTGTGGCTTAGGGTAAACGCTGGTATCGTGGCCTGCACAAAGACCCTACCCCTTTACTTTCACAACTAATGTCAGGTACCCATTAGAGCTGGGTGGACTCAAAGGCACCCAAAGATCCTGAAACCTGCACCCCATGTTTAGAAGCCAAGTGCTTTTATACCGCTCAACCACCATGCCACCACAATGTCTATGCTTTCCCATAAGCCTTAAATATGTGTGCTTATTAATATATTTCATGAGATAAATAGCTATTACTTGTTAACAACCTGAAAGAAGGAAAGTACCAGCTAGAGCAGTGAAACTACCCATCCTCCCTCAGAATCACTGACTCTATTATACAAATCAATGAGAAAAACAAAACCACCTTTACATGTTTAATTTACTAAAATAACTAACCTGCTGTTTAGTTTGTATTAGTCTTGTTGGTTGTTTTGGACTCTGAACTTTAGGAGTCACAAATTTGGGCTCCACTTTCAACCCAGGCTAAGCATAAAAAAAAATGTAAAAAGATAAAATGTAAATAGCTTCTAAATAAAAATATTCACAGCATCCAAACAATTTATTATTTACTATCTACTTTCCAGCTGTAATTTTAAAATATGTTTATTAATGGTCAGTATCGAATGTATTTTAAAACTACCATGGATACAAATATTAAACATACTTGATTCTGCATTGCAAAAACTTGGCCAAACAAAGGCTGACCATTTGCCCACTGCACTGTCTGTCCCATTGATTGGTTTCTTTGATAGCTTGAAGCTGGTTGTTGCTGCTGTTTCCATAATGCTGTTCTATCAGAATGATGAGATCCAAATGCACCATTATTGTTGAAGCTAGTTTGAACCTTTCCACTGCTACTAGTGGCATTGAAAGTCTGCTTCCTGAAATAACAAATGCACATTGGATTTGAATGAAAAACTTGTGACAAGACCTGTGTCCCATTCAAAAACTATTTTAAAAATGGTTCCTAACCTTGCACCAGCTTGTGCAGCAGCAATTCTTTGATCTATGCTCACATTTTTCCGGAATTCTCCATAAGTTAAATTAAGCATTGCAGAGCCTGGTACACGGTAGCCTTTATTTGATGAACATCTAAACAAAAAAAAAAGAGGAAATATCCTTTAATATTTTTTATTGCTAAATGAGTTGCACAATATTTATCTTAAGAAAGGGAAAAGGTGAATGAATTGGTTATAAGTATGAGCAATTATAAGTATGAGCAATGGACAAAACATTAGTTCTCAGCATTGATCATATGCCTTGGTAATACAAATTTTGTATTCATTGCAATCTACTATATATTTCTTAGTTACTACTGATCAAGAGATCTCTTAAACTGTCGTACTGATCAGCATGAATGGGTTTCTTTTACCTTCTAGGCGCTGGATAAGAATCAGATTTGACACCTAACCACGGCAAATAGCAAAAAATGGCAACTTAACTATCAAACCTTTGTATTTTATTTTCGGTATTCCCCCACAAAGCAGCAGTCTATATATAAACCATTAAAATGATAGCACAAAATTCCTTATTTTTTAAGTAAATTCTTTCTTTTTCCCTAAATCTACTTTGTGCCTTATGAAACGCAGTCTAAATAAAAAACAAAACCAATCCTAATAGCATTAATAAGATAGATCTAGAGTCTTTATTCTTTTTTTCAATAGAGAGAAAAAGAGAGAGAGAGTGAGAGAGCAAGGAATGATACTTTGTGACACTGTCAAAAAAATAGCATTAAAAAGATAAATCTATATCTATTGCCATTTCACTACATTCAAAAGGGGTGAAATAAATGATAACAACAAATATAACCCAATTGATATTTCTTTTTATTTAGAGAACAAAATACCAAAATAAATATAGAAAGGCAAACGGTAATATGGCAACCAATCTGGGCCTTCAGAAAAGGCCTGATGGTATGAGTGCATATATGTGTCAAGGGTGGATTTTGTAGCAGATGTTTCCAAATCAAGTCAAAAGTCTATGTTTGAGAAATAATGACACCGAAAAAGAAAGAGAGAGAAAGAAGGAAAGGCTGTAAAATTTCATTGCAACAGATACACTAATTCACAGCTTAAAAAAGTATGTTAGGTTGATCGTTAAATGTGGCCCGCTTATTAAAATTTTTAAAAATAAGAAGAAGGGGGTGTTACGGCTACAATAAACAATATAAAGCCTGGGAACAAATCAACTACGGTGCTAGTCAAATATAAAAGTACTAATAATAATATATATAGAAAACCCATACAACTAATATGATTATTAAATTAATGCTATTCAAAACTAATAAAAATATTTTTTTGTACTTTCTGTTAATCAAATGGCTAACTCATTAATATACCAATATCTTGATATTGCACTCACATATTTTCAACAGCTACCACAGCATTGGCAAAACTCTCCAAGCACGTCTGGGAAATGGTAAATTGACCACAGCGACCAAAATCTTAGTCTACAACGCCTGTGTTGTGAGCACTCTCCTTTATGGCAGTGAAGGCTGGTCAACATACATGTACCAAGAGCACAGATTGAATAGTTTCCACTTGCGCTGCCTGAGACGCATAATGGGCATCTCTTGGAGGGACCATGTCTCCAATCAGGAAGTTTTGATATTGGCCCATATGAACAGCATGTATGCTCTCCTGACACAAAGAAGATTACGCTGGCTCGGACATGTCACCCGCATGCCAGATGGTAGAATCCCGAAAGATATCTTATATGCTGAGCTTGTGGAAGGAGTCAGACCCAAGGGCCGCCCAAGACTAACATATAGAGATGTCTGCAAGCGAGACATCAGAGCCACAGCTATCAGTGAAAGTATGTGGGAAAACTTAGCCAAAGACCGGAGTGCATGGAGACAAACTGTGCGTGCTGAGAAAAAAAGAATTGAAGCGGCCTTAATCAAGATTAAGCCAAAACCAGTGACTCATTTGGGCACATCCATTGCCTTTCGAGACATAAGGAGCCATATACTCACATATTTTCAACAAGTAGCCTTAGAAAAGTCACTTTTGTTTGGGCATTTTCAAAATGGTTTCCTTTTTTTTTACTATTAATTCCATAAAATAATAAGCATGCTAGACCCTAATGACAACTCACCTCAGAGTTATTCCTCCTGAAAAAGGTTCATCAAACACAACATCATACAGACTGTTTGGTGTTAAGCCACCTTCCTCCTCATTGGGGATGCCAGTAATTGTTCCTCTTTTGCCAAATGGGACAGAGTAACCTATTTTAACTACAACAATTCTATCATAAAGTTGAAAATCTGCAGCTGGGTCAGGAACTAGTGTACCTTGATTAACCAAAGGCTAAGAATAAAAACAAAAAGATTAAAAGATTGTTAACTAATTTGGACTAAGGGGACATTAAAAAAAATAGAACTTTTAAAAATAATGGAATTAAGCTAATTCATATATATTCGAAATCAATGTTTTAAATTTATTGCTTCAACTTAACATAATGAAACATATTTTAGTTTATTAAACCCTATTGATTTAAGCATACAAATTTAATTGTTTTAATCATAAAAATTTGCTTATCTAATCAACTTACTCTAAAGACACATCTTGGTTTGACTTTCATTTTCACAATGTCTGGTACAGGATTCAAAGCAGCCTGGAGATTAAAAGTTTTCTACAGAAAACCAATGAATATCACAAGTTCCTCATATTTTTTAAAATCTTTAAATGGAAATCACTGATTCAGATTCTTATTTTATTCTTATGATTGAATGTTGAAACTATTTATGTGTTGCCATTAGTTAAACTGTTAAACATATATAAATATTTAATGGTTTGTTAATGGTACTTTGAAAGACAATAAAACAAAATCTTCATATTATTAGACTGAACAAATTTTTTTCTCCACAATTATTTGCAAAGCAGTTTGAAAAGCTTTACCTTTTTTTTTCAGGTTTTATTTCTATTATTTGTTTAGCACCAAAAAAAATGCATAAAGCACTGAAAGATTACTAGTCAGAAAACTAAAATAACTATTTAATATTTAACAAAAAACAAGCAAAATATTTTTTTAAATCCTTAATCAAAAAAAAAAAAAAACTTATCTAAGGGGAAGAACTCTGCACGAACTATATAGTAGTAGTCATTTCGTTTGTTCAATATTTTAAACAAATATCCTTAATGAATTGATTCATTAGTTAATGATTTAAATGATTCATGTTTTACTAGGTAAAATAAATAATTGTTTAAAGTTTCAGCTTAATCCAAGAATGGGTGTGGGAGAAATAACCTGTATCTAATGGGATGAAATCCTAAATATTTAGCAGTAACTGTAAATACTGAAGGATTAATTTTTGGTCTCAAACATAATTATTAATTACCAGTAATTAATTGACTAATTGGTTAATTTTGTTCATTTATTCATGTTTCATCTATGCCAATGAATAATTGTGCAAAGTTTCACCTTGATCCGAAAATGGGTGTGGGAGAAATAACGTGTACAAACTTTTTATACCAGACAGACCGATAGAGGGACAGAAACTAACAGAATGAGTTGATATATGCTTTGTAAAAAGATATTCATGTGATTTCCATTCAAAAAAAGTAACTGATGCCATTAAAATACAACTAAGCAATTAAATAAACGAGCATTTCTAGTTGTAAAGTTCTTTTATTTTAATCATATGACACATGGCAATTTGTAAAAATATCGAACCTTTGATCTTTGTCTAATCAAAAGTATGTCAATCAACTCTATAAGCTTATAAGATCATACTTTGTTATCTCCTATGCTTAATCATAAAAGTTGGCACCATACTGTACTCAGAGTTGACTACTTACTGTCATCTCCTCTATCTCCTTGATGCTGTCCTCAGACAAGACTTGACTGCCAAACTTGACATGTGGGGCTTTACTGCAAGGCAGTTCCTCAAGGTATTTCAACACATCAGCCAATTTACTTTTACTGAAAGCGATTATATAACAATTCTTTATAAATAATTTAGACTTATATAAATACTATCATCATTTCTTTCTACAAGTCCCTCCCTTTGGTTGAATACAGCATAAAAGGTGGTTACTTACATCCCTTGTTATGATGTCAACATGGAAGAACAATAATTATATATAATTCTTTCTTAACTTCCTACCTGCCCTGAGGAAATAAACTATCTTCGGTGTACACATCAGTATTTGCTTTTTGTTGTTGAACTTTAATCCAAACATCTGGGAAACTGGAAGCAATCAAATGTAAATCTATGTCAACTGTATTATTATTATAGCTTTTATATGCTTATAGCAAGCTCAGAGCACTTTGGTCCAATCTCATTTGTGGACCGGTGGGGGGGAGGGCGTATCTAGGAGTTGGTTTTCCGTGCTGCCTTTAGGCGCTCAGTAAACGCAACTCTGCCCGAGTCGGGTGTCAAACCTCGAGCCCCCTTCTAGGTAGCCAAGACAAGCCAAGTTCAAGCGCACTTAGCCTCTCGACCACGCTTCCCATACTGTATATAACCTAACAGTTAATGCACTATGAACTATAGAAGTGTAATATTAGTTTCAAAAATTTAAAGAACCAATCCTTTTAACAAGAACCCATAGAAATTCTTTATATCTGCTATTAAGCAAAAAAATATTCCAAATGATTCACAGTCTGTGAAAAGACACTTTTTTATGACAAATGATTCACCTGAAAATTAAATCATCCAATAAGTTGCTCACCTGATTCCCCAATAAATGGTTTCACTAACCAATTATTCACCTGACAAATAGTACACCTATTATTTGGAAAATGCTTATAATAGCAGTCAGTAATCTACCTATGCAATGTTGCCCAATACTATAATGGTGATATTTTTGTAGGTTCATGACTCTAGATGTATCACTAAATTGTGAACAAACTGTTCCAAACAAAAAAAAGATCTTCCAGGTATGCTTACAGCCTTAAAAAGTTAAACTTTTGGTATTACACTTTAAAAAATGACAAAGGCAAGTTTTTTAGAGGGTTGAAGCCAGTAAGGAGATTCATCTAGTAGTAGAAGGTGCTCTGAAGCTAACACTTTCTGCCTATCTCTTATAGGGTTCAGGAGTCAACAATGACAAACAATAATAGTGTACATCCCTTAAGCATTGGAACTACTAATTATGGTATTTCTTTCTGCATCTCTTGCAATTGAGTTGAGGCCAAGCATTGCTTTGGATCAAGCTTACAAGGTCTTACCTGTTAATGTAATCCTCCACAATTTTCACACATTTATAACTGTATCCCCAGCCATCCTCCAGTCTTCTTGTGTAACCAGGCACTTCCTCACACCTCTTAGTAAACTTTAGGTTCAAGCCTATGTTGGCCTTGCTCCCACCACCCGATCTCTCAATGAAAACTGAGCCAGTGATTCTAGACATGGTGTGACCATCAACACCAATTTGCTGACCAGCCTTATTGTTACTGAAATAGACTTCTGAGTTGCCCTGGTGACAAACAAAACATCAATGTGTATTGACAGTAGAAATGCATTCAATTTTCTAAAGTATATTTAGAATTAATTTATTTTGATATCAAAATTAGAAAAAAATATACAATAACATATTGTATTTATCTTGTGACTAAAGCTTCTCTTTATCTCCACCATGTCAAAACTCTTATATACATGTTTGTGTCTTTTTGTTTGGTTCTAATTTTATCCCGGGCATCAAGGGATGCCTTCATTAGGCATGAAATTGAAAACTAAAATGCATTAACTATTAAGGCAAATTATTTAACCAGCCATCCCTCTAATATATGCACCACTTCAATGATATTCATTCACTCTTATAGCAGAAGAAATTACCTTACCTAACTCAAAAAATATAGAATCAACATTTTGTAAAATTAATACCACCTCAACATCCCTAATAATAGGCAGCATTTACAGACCACCAAATTCTAGTTTAGAATACATGCAGGAACTATGTAATCAGATTATGACACTTAAAGAGACAAATAAAATTGCAGTTTTTTGGATTATGGGTGATTTCAACCTACCTGATATAAATTGGAAAACACTAACCATAGATAAACACCAAAACCTTAAGGACATAAATGAGCTTTTCATAGAAACTTTACACAACCTAAGTTTAGATCAAATCATTAAAAAGCCAACTAGATTAAACAACACATTAGATCTCTTCTTAACCAACAGACCTGGATTAGTAGTTGATTATGATATTATCCCTGGTCTATCCGACCATGAGATCATAAAAATACACAGTCAGATAAAAGCAGTAGCCAATACAAAACCCAAAAGAAAAATCTTACTCTGGAATAAATGTAACCTAACACAACTACACCAAGCTGCATTAAACTTTCAACAAACATTCTTATTAGAAAAAGACATTAACCAACCAGTCGATGACCTCTGGAATTTCATTAAAAACCATCTTAAAAGCATTATAGAAAATCAAATACCAACTAAATACACATCAAACAAAATAAATAAATGCTGGTTTAATAATAGACTAAAGAAGCTTTGTAAACAGAAGGAAAACCTATATAGAAAATTTAAAGAAACTAATGCAGAAAGAGTTTACAAAAAGTATATAAAAATTAAACACTTAACCCAAAAAGTAAGCAGACAGCTGCAGAGTGAATACATAAACAATGTAATATCTAAAGACAACAACAAAAACCTATGGTCATACATTAAGTCTAAGAAAATGGAAACAACAGGCGTAGCGCCATTAAAAGATGAACATAACATAATACATAATGATAATGAAACTAAAGCAAACATTCTAAACAAATACTTTGCATCAGCATTCTCAGCCCCAGGAGACAAAGACATATTACTGAATTTGAACCAAGTAGACAACATAGAAGATATAGCAGTACAAGAAAATGGAATTCAAAAACTATTAGCCAACACCAAACCAAATAAAGCTTCTGGACCTGATGGTATTCCAGCTAGATTACTCAAAGAATTAAGTAATGAGCTAGCCCCAGTGTTCAAAATACTCTTTCAGGCTTCACTTAACCAGGGCAGAGTACCAAAGGACTGGAAAGAAGCTAATGTCACCCCCCTATTTAAAAAAGGAGAAAAATCTGACCCAGGAAACTACAGACCAGTATCACTTACCAGCATCACATGTAAAATCCTAGAACACATAATATGTAGCAACATCATAAACCACTTAGACAAACATAATGTCCTCACACCATACCAACATGGCTTTAGGAAATATAGATCATGTGAAACACAACTAATAGGACTAATTGATGATTTTTCAAAAGGTTTAGATAATAGTGAACAAATAGATGCTATCTTACTAGATTTTTCTAAGGCTTTTGACAAAGTTCACCACCATAGTTGCTTAAAAAATTAAAATATTTCGGCATTAATGGTCCACTGCATCAGTGGATTAAAGACTTTCTGATAGGGAGAGAACAAACTGTAATAATAAATGGCTCTAAATCAACACCGATAACAGTAAACTCAGGTGTACCTCAAGGAACAGTCTTGGGTCCACTACTATTTTTAATTTACATAAATGATTTACCAAATTGCATTACTTCAGGAACAAAAGTCAGATTATTCGCAGACGATTGCATAATATATAGAACAATAAAAACAACACAAGACACAGATATTTTACAAAGAGAATTAGATGAATTACAGAAATGGGAATCAAATTGGAGCATGTCTTTCCACCCAGAAAAATGTCAGTTTTTAAGAGTAACAAAAAAACTAAAACAAATTAATTCCACTTATCTTATTCATGGCAAACCAGTAACACAGACTAAAAACGCAAAATACCTAGGTGTTATAATAAATGAAAAACTGTCATGGAATCCACATATTGATGAAACTACAAAAAAATCAAACAAAGCATTAGGATTTATTAAAAGAAATTTCTATAAATCAAATAAGAACATAAAACTAAAATGTTATTTAACCTTGGTTAGGCCAATAATAGAATATGCATCCTCTGTTTGGGACCCCTCAACTCAAGAAAACATTAAGAAACTAGAACAGACACAAAATAGAGCAGTGCGATTCATAACAAACGAATATTCACATTTGACTAGAGTAACACCTTTAGTAAAATCGCTAAATTTAGAAAGCCTTCAGGACAGAAGGCTCAAAAGTAAATTAGCAATAATACATAAAACACTGAACCATAATCTTCAAATACAAAAACAAAATTTAATAAAATACTCTGAAAGACACAAAGATAAAGGCACATTCCTCGTCCCATATGCTAGGACAAATTTGTACAAATACTCCTTCTTCCCTAGTGCTATTAGAGCATGGAATGGGTTGCCTGAGCTAGCCAGGAAAACCAGTGACTTGGCAGAATTTAAGTCATTGGTTAATATGCATGACTAAATGCATGACGCGTAGGACGTAATCATCTTCTTTTTTGAAGTAACGTCTGTATTATATAAGATAAGATAATGAGAGAGACCAATTTAAAACTGATAACATAAGACTAATAACTATGAACTAATATAGAAAGCAAAGATCAAACTCACAGATAAGCCCAGGTTTCTAAAATCTGGCTCTTGTTTCACTTCCAAAGCAATTCTCAATCTACAATCATTCACTAGTATCTCCCTGACCTAGGACAGAATATAAAAAACATCATCATTAGAAGAAGTGTGCATAAACAAACTGTATTATAAGACTGAATTTACCTTGTTTAAATGTTGTTGCAAAGTTCTATAATAATTTTAGTCCAACTGTTATACCTTCCCTTGGGCTCCATAGTGAGGATTGCCCAACATAAAGATGTCACAACCAGCAGGGAAAATCTCTTCCAGGTTTGTCATCATATTTTCTTGGTTATCATCAACATCTAAATCCTAAAAAGAAACAATCATCAGACAAAGTGGACTAGCATTTTTCATCAGTTTGTGCTAATGGGTGAAGAAAATATTGTGATTCTGGTAAGAAAGAAAATTGTTCAAAGATACTGGTAGCTGAATCTAGTCTCTTTTAATATCATACAAGTGTTGAACTTATCAGCCAGAATGGGCTGACTCTAGAGTTTATTTAGGAGAAGAATATCTTGGCAGACTATAATAATTAAAACATGTATATATCTAGCATCAACACCAACCTTGATAGTCATTTGGTGTAGGTATGGTGCTCTGCTTGTTGAAAATTGTTTCTCCAGCGTAACAGTCCCTTTAGAGCCAAAAGTATACCTGTAATATAGAAACTAATTCAGCAACCACTAAACCAAGTCTGTTAGTCATACACCAAATAACAATAAGATTCAGTAAAACTTAAGAGTTATAACAAAGTGTTGTTCTTTTTTTTTTAAAGTTGTATATGTCAGTAAAGATGATTGAACACATTTCATATCAACTTACATTTTTCCTGTCATGGGACAAGCATAAATAATAATTTCTGTATTCCCAACATCAATAGCAAATCGATCATAGTGTCTGGAGAACACAAAAATGGTTAAATTGTAATTGCCTTAGTTTTGTAAGAAAACTGTTTTCTAAAGTATGCTCGAGAAATAAGGTAACTAAAGATGTGACAACTGGCAGCCTCAGCCTACAAGGAAATATGTATGAATACGTGTACCTCTCTTTGATTGCCAAGGCTTCTCTAGCTACCACAGTGCTCTCTGATGTTGTCAAAGCTTTTCTTTTAAAAGAGACCAAATTTTTCTTGCCTTTGTTGTTCAACTCTTCAACTAGTTCAATTCTTTAAGCAAAAACAAAGATAGAAAAATACATCAACAATATGCTAGGCATTGAATGTTAACATGTTATATAATGAAAGATTTTAAACATCTGCTTTATTCATTTAATAAGTTTGTGTTTAATGTTTCAGTGGCATAATAACAAGTCAATGTTCCCTGTGTATAGCAAATTAAAAGTTAACACTATGACCAGCTCTTCTTAGTATCATCACAGATAACTACAGACAATGAAGACCAGACTTTGGATATGGTTTAATTGTGTCCAGTATAAACAATTAATTGACATTTTATATCTCTGTGATGTGACATTATCAAGCTAAAGTTTGTAAAGCAATACAAAAATGAGGCTATAGATGCCATATATGACGAAATCAATAATATGCTAGCACTGCATAGTACCAACAAAGTTATACATTTAAGGTACATTACCAAAAAAAAAAAAAAAAAGATATACATGTAAGACAAAGTACCAACAAAGATTTGCATGCAAGGAACAGTCTCAGGCAGTGGACAAAGATATAAAAATATGAAACAGTAGAAGGTCTTCAAGAAATAGATTTATTCGGGAATGGCAGCAAAGTAAATAAGAACAAGCTGGATAGGTTCTCATTAGCTTCTTTTCAGTTTGCTAATACATAAAGACTAAGTTTCAACTTTCATTTCCTAAAAAAGTAACAAGTAAGTTGCTTATGCGGTCTGAAGAAAAAAGTTGTACTTACTGATAGCTTTCATTGGCAACAGCAACAACTTTAGCTTCATGAAGGTGGGGCCAGCCTACATAGGTGACATTGCCAAGAAGCTCATCAGCTATGTCTTCTAGTGCCTGTAAAAGATTGACACTAAATTATAATGAATTTCAACATGAGTTTTTATAACTAATACAGCTACTCTTTAATCTTTATAAGTAAACAACTAAGAATGTTTATGTTTGGTTCTAAATCAGTATAATATGCAAACCTAAAATGAAACTACAAGACAAAGAAAGACAACTGTGAAGTGGGTGTGTGAGACTTACCACTCCTTCCTTGTGCTGGATCCTGAGCAACATATTCTCCCCTCTACTGTTGTGTTGGAATACTTTACAATTACATTTAGCCAGCTCATGCTAATCATAAATAGAAAACAAAGCTAATTTAAGCAAAAGTAAATATATTATATAATATCTTATCTTATCTTATAGATTTCAAATGTTACTTCAAAAGAAAAGATAATTGTGTGCCAAACATTTCATGTGTCAATCTAGTCATGCATGTTAATCAGTGACTTAAACTCTACTAAGTCATGGGTTTTTCTGGCTGGTTCAGGCAAATTCCATTCTCTGCTAGGGAAGAAGTAGCACTCCTAGCATATGGAATATAAAAGCATTTGACTTTTCATGTTTAAAACTATGCTACTTTATTCAAAGTTTGATGAGTCTGTTTGACATAAATAGATGTATCCTCTCATCACTTTAGCAAGAGTGAAAGTGTACATAATCAATTCTGACAAGTTAAAACTGAAAATGTACATTCCAAAATGATACCCAAATGTTGTATCAACTATGACTAGATATAATGCAGTTTAAATAGTTACATATAACAAACCTATAGCTATATATGTAAATATTCTATGTGTTCAAGTGTCATGTATGTACTCACTGTGTGAGGCAAGAATTTCAGCCTAGGGAACCCTGGAAAGTATGTATCAGCCTTGACATTGTCCAGTAGACTTTTCCTCAAAACTGCAGCACTAATGCGGAATAAATCTTTATCAAGCTCTTCAACTCTGTGAATGATAGACATCATGTCATTAACACAAAATTCATGTCCCATCTTTCATTTCATTAGCACAAAATTCATGTCCCATCTTACTTTCATTCATGTAAACATAATTAAAGTAATACACCCCCCCCCCATTTTTGAACTGGCCTGTCGTGGCGACTTAAAAAAAGATGTTGCTGAATTTTTTTTAACTACGTAGAATCATTTTATTTAATATTTTCTTTAATTAATGTTGTATTACTGCACACAAAATGCACTGCATTGAGCATTACTGCACTCAAAATGCATTCATGGCACTATTGTTTGTATATATATTGATGGGAGGAGAAAGCTTTTTGCAGTCTGAGCATTCTATAATAGATAACTGCTTTACAGATATTGTAACAACTTCTTTCTCAAACAACTATAAAGATTAAATGTGTTTGAAAAACATGCTTTTAAAATTAGTAATGATAAGTTTTATATTAAAATATATATATATCCCTCACTATAGATAGATCTATAATCTAGAGCTACTACTTATATCTAATAACTTTTCTAGATTCTATATCAAATATATTATTATTAGATATCTACATTCTGTCAGGCTTATACTCAGTAACTCACTATAGTCATGTAAAGAAGTTTAAGAAGGCCTACTTACTACTATATAAAAAAAGTATATTCTATATATAAATCCAGATGGTCGGTACACGGTAGGTCTATCACGGTATCACTCTATTAGATGAGTAGATCTAGATCTTATTATTATTATAATAGATCTAGATGTCTAAATCTAATCCCATTTGAACTCAAGGAAGTCGGCAGGCAGGGTTCAAATTAGAAAAATCTAGGGGTCATCGTAACAACAGTGAAAAAATAATAGATCTTGAATTGTAGTAATAGCGACGATTAGCACTACATACGTCATAACATAGCGACCCTGCATCATTCATGATTGATACTCTTAAGTCTAAGTTAAGTTTAAGTCGAATACTTTTCAAAAGCTGGCAAGCAGCCATTGATCTAGATCAAAAGTATTCAAATTAAAGAATCTAGATATCTATTTAGACTGATTCAAACCACTCTAATCTGGACCGAGATCTAGACTTATAAGACAATACGGTAACACAAGATTTTTTTTTTTAAATTAGAACTTTAATTGTGTCAAAAGACCGGATGTGCACATGTTCAAAACAAATCAAAAATCTTATTTCGCATTCTTCCGAAAATGGAAAAATAATAAAATCGGATTTTTTTTTTCATAAAAAAAAATTGAAAAAAAAAAATCGGATTTAAACAAAAAAAAATGTCTGGAAAACTTCGGATTTTTTTGCTAGAAAATCGGACCAGAAGAAATTATCGGAATTCCGACAATTGTCGGAAAATTCCCATCACTGCTACACTCCCAAGGTATATAAAACTATCTACTTGGTCTATGGACTGAGAATCCAGTTCTACATCTCCATTTTGTTTGATATACATACAAAGAAACACAATTCAAGTAAGCCTACATAATAGCTTTGGTCAGCAATTAAAACTTTATACCCAAAATAAAAACAAACTACAATAAGAAAATTCATCAACTCCATGGATAAATGCCGCTTAATACAATAGACTGTTTTCTTACTTGGCTCTACTTGCATGAAGGTCAGGGAAAACTCCAGGAAGAGATGAAGGATAGAACCCTTGGTTCTCTGGGGTATAGTAATACAAAAAATGTGGTCCGTGGATATTTCTATCATTTTCTTCTTTAGTCAGAAGTTGCTCTCTGCTGGCCATGGCATCTAACAATCTTTTCTTTAAGACAATGACAATGCAAAAAAAAATAACAATTAGAATTTGATATATTTCATAGGTAACCTTAAATAAATAATTTTAAAAAATGCTTATCTTCAATACTTTTAGCCATCATTCTATCAATCGTACAAATAATGTTTTATAAAGATCATGTTGGCTAATTGTAAACCGCATGGCTCTCATCCTTAAAGTACCTAGTTGAATTAAGGTGAAAATTTGGGGTATGTAACAACAGCTAGATGCCTACAACAAGGTCTTTGGGCAAACTTAAATTTCACTAAAAATATGAAAACAAGTCAATTCAATGTTAGTTTCACAATGGAACAGCAAGCAACTCTGGTAACCACTGAACTTTAAATTGCCCTATTTGTAGCATTAGCAGATGAGCTAAATCAGCTTACTTCATCAATGAATGGTATAAGGACTACAGCCTCCCAGTCCTGCTGCTTGCCATTCAGGTCAGTTTCAAAATTGACAGGATAGAAATCGATAATTGGTGAACCTTCATCTGTCATCAAGAACTGTGAGACAATAAGAAAACCAATGAAATGTATAGTATAATTCTTCATTCGTGGATGTTTTTTTTTTAACATTAAAATTGTCTAATGCTTAATATGAATGTATCTAGTCGGTATAAGTATTAACATTTTTTTTATAATTATCTCTGCTGAAAATGTACTTGATAGGCTGGAGGCAAAAGCTCTTTGCTGGCAGCTGGCAACACAGCCATCAACTGCTGGAATGGCAGGAAAGGTTTAGATAATTCCAATGTTATTTTCATGTCACTAAATCCTTTGACATCACTTATGTAGGGAGCATAATGATGAGGATAGTACCTAAGACAAAGTTAGAAATGGAATCAACAAAATGAAAACATTTGTAAATACACAGATCAATACAAACTATTGAAAGGGTCATTTGAGGAAGCAATATAAAAACAAATGATTTGAAATGAAACATTAAAAACAAATTAGTATATTTAACATAATTTCAAATGAAATATTTGTATACGGTTGACTGAAGCAAATTTATTTTGGTGTTGTCAAGACAAGAATGTATGATTTGGTCACATTAACCTAATAGTAGCAGAGACGATAGAACAGACTATAAATATTAGTAAAGATTACTATATATATATATATATATTCCTTAACCCTAATCCTAATTCCTAACTAAAAAAAAAAATATTTTTGCTTTGCTAACATAAACCAGTTTTTTTTTCCAAAACCTAGCACTCTTTGCAAAGAGCTCTTTCTTTTATATTTTTACCGCAAGAGTTTCATTTTCATCTTACTTTAAAGAAATCTGGAGCAAATGCATCAAGCGTTCCCAATTGACACTACCTTTTCTTTCAGGTCATCATTGTACCACTTCACAACACAATACAAGTTTAACTAATACTATTATTTTGTGTTTTTTCTTTTGTATTGTGTGTCTTTCCTCCTATAGCAGGCTCAGTGTGCTACTGTTCAATCTCCTGTGGGGTATCCACAAGAATGTCCTCAAAGGGCACTCAGCAATCAAGCTCTGCTCAAGTTAAATCTCAAGTAAAATCTCTGGTCTTTAAGATTCAAACTCCCTTGTTAGGTGGCCAAGGGGTTTATTCTGTACATAATTGAAGCAATTTGAATTCTGATTTCAATTTAAAATTGGAAAGAGAATAATTTGTATAAGTTCAGTATCAGTCAACCTCAAAATAATTTCTGTTTAAGAAATAACAGAAACAAAAAATGTCAGTTTCCTACCAGCTCCATGATGGGCATCCTTCAAAATAGTAGAGTAAAATCCACTGCAAAGCTATAACATAGCCTCTGGCTTGGTCTTGAAGAATATCTCTGTAGAACCAATTAATCTCTTTGTAATACAAGTTGGAGTTTTTGTTAAAAATACTAAAAAAAAATTATTAGGAGTTCAAAATTAAACAATAAAAGTTCTTGCATTTTTCTATTTAGAGTTTTTAATTTCTCTTTTATTAAATACTTATTTGTCTGTCATATTGGAAAATGGCTGACACTTAGAGATTTGAGACATTTTGAAAACAATTACCTAGGAATTCAAAATTAAACAATAAAAGTTCTTGCATTTTCCTATTTAGAGTTTTTAATTTCTCTTTTATTAAATACTTATTTGTCTGTCATATTGGAAAATGGCTGACACTTAGAGATTTGAGACATTTTGAAAACAATTACCATTAAAAATTGTGTTCAATAATGAGTCTAAAAAAACACCAATTACTAAGAAAATGTAAAAGTTACATTCAACAATTTTGTTAAGCAAAAGTGTCTCATTTAAAAGAAAAAAACTTAAAAGGTGTGACAGAATCACTCATTCAATGTTCACAGTAACATTTGATCAAGTTCAGCAAGCAAGTTCTGTGCAATTTGATTTATAAGTGCAACAAGGAAAAGCATATATATGCTTGAGTGCAGAAAAGTTATGAATTTTCACAACGCTTTTTAAATATTGAGCATTGTTCTGTACTATTCTACAAGGCGATAATAAAGAGTCATTGAAAACTTACGGAGTTACTTCTTGGTAGGACATTTTGTTCATGTAGTAATCTCTCTTGTGTAGCTTAAACTCATCACCGACCGTATTAAAGTCATCTTCATCATCATCATAAGCATCCTCCTCTTCTTCATCATCATCATCACTCTCATCGTCCTCTTCATCATCCCAGGGGAGATCATCAAGAAGCACTAATAAAAAAAGAATAATACTAGGTAAAGCCAAAGAAAAAAAAAAAAATGTACGCTAGAACAAAGAAACAAAACATTCTGTAAAACAAACTAAATGAAAACTAAATTGACGTCTAATCAGAATGCATTCTTCTTTTAGGTGGCAGGTATATAGAGGTCTAAGGTAACTTGCATAACTTGACAGAGTGTAACCAGCTAATGACCTTGATACTCATTAAAAAAAAAAGACATTTTTTTTTAAACATTTCAGAAATAGATATTTAAAAAAAAAAAATGCTAAAAAAAAAAAATATTTACCATTTTTATCACTTTCATCTTCAAGAGCAACAAATGGATTGCCATCTTTTTTCACTTTAAACTGTTCAAAGAAATGTTAAACATATACATAACATTTTTAAACAGATTTTTCATTACACCAAATTAAAAAAAAAAAAGAAAACAAAAACCTACAGGTTTTAAAGGTTTCAGTTTTCTTTTATGAGTGGTGACATCAGCACTTTCATTAATACTCTTGCCTCCAAGTTTGCTTTCCAGGTAACGAAGGTCACTAAAGGCACTTTCAAAGGTCTCCATGTCATACTTAAGAGAATTTGAATGCACAGATAAAATAAAGACTCTTTTACAAATAGTCATCTATTTAAATAGTCTTTCTATTTATAAGACATGCCATTTTTTTTTCTACTTTCAAAATTCTAGCAAGCTAATTGATCAATTAAAATATGAATAGGAGATACACACACAAGATACAGATCAAACTATTGTAACCAGTCATTAGTATATATGAAATATGTTTAAAAAATTTAAGAACTTGTGGACTTTAATCATCTAATAAAACCAAATTTACCTTTGCTAGTTCTGTCATATATTTTTCAAATCTGGGTAAATTTAGATGACCACCTTCATTCAAATAACCTACATTGAAACACAATGACCAATCATCAATTTATTTATAAAATTACAAATACACATGCAAAACAAAGGAGTTCATATTGGGACAGTGGTAATGTATTGGTGAGGTCAAACCTCCTCCTGAAATTAATTCTTTAGGACATTCTGTTGGGACTGAACCTTATTCAGTGCCATGGAAAGTTATGTAGCTTCAACCCTTGACAAAGTTGCCAAGTGGTGCCATTGAATTTTGCTGTGGAAATAACTAAACTGATGAATTAAAAAAAAAAAAAAAACAGGATATCAAGAATGTGTCTGACAAAAATTGTCTGGGCATGAAAATGAAAAGCAAAATATAGATATGAATGGAAAGATATGTTGAAGCAGGCCAGGGCTGTAGTTCCACTAGGATGTTAGAGGAACACTTTAGCATAGATGCTTAATCAGCTTGAGAAATCCTTATCAAAGGGCTTGGCTGCACACACACACAAAATCTGCCTGATGGATTCTTCACATCCTCTACCCAGAGCTAAAAGCAAATTATAAGGAGGACTGAAGTGGGTGGACATTTTGTTGAATAAAAAACATAATAACAAGTTGCACTCCCCAAAAAAAAAAAAAGAAAAAAGTGAAATCATCATCAAATATTTAGAAACATAGACTAAACAAACTTTTGAACATGTTTATAAAACAGTTGCAATTACTTTTAAAGATGAACACTAGCCTAAGATAAATAACTTTTAGATTATGTATAACTTGGTTATAATTTCAGAAAAATATGGAAAGTGAAAAGAAGTAATTATGGTTCCTTATACTTATTAGCATAAAAAATAGTTTAAGGTAATTTAAAACAGATACTTTAACATTTTCAGATATAGCTAAGATTTCTTTTTTCAGATAATTTTAACAACTACAAGAAATAAACTTTGCCACTTTCTGTGCCAATACATGAGCCTCTACCACATTTTGACAATGCTTATAATATTTCATTGACAACATATTTTTTGTGTACAAGCGATAGGGAAAAAATATTTCTCTAATAAATCCCTGAAAAAAGAAAGTGCAGATAAGCAAGCTTACCATCAAGCTGTGGTAAAACATTCATGTAAGTCTTCCATAACAAAGGCAATGCATCAGCATGTATATGGAGGTGAGGTAAGTGAGGAATAAAGTCATTGCCAACTAAGAATCCCATTAAAATCCAGTCATCAATAATACTCTCAAGGTTCCAAGGAAAGGATATCTTGTTCTGAAATATTATTGATGTCATAACAGAACAGAAAATGAAATGTTATCTACCTTTAAAAATTAAAAGCAAGTACATTTTCTAACATTTTAAACCATTAGCAATAATTTAAAAAAACTATTATAATAAATAGAATCTACATACAATTTTCAAGACAAAATTTTTAAAACTTAAAATTCAATAAAATCCTCTAGAGTTTTTTTATAACATCATAAAGAAAATGGAAGTCATCAATTTCAAATATATTCAAATATTGCCTACTAGAACTGATGTACAACAGTGATTAGTTTGCTTAAAATATTTTATAAACCACATTTATACATCTTTTTATTTTCATTGATCATTAGAGCCCACATTTTATTTTTTACCTGCAAACCAGAAAACTCATATGCCAAGTAATCCCTCATCAACGATAAATGTAATAAATGAAAGGTTGTCTCTTCTGGTGTGGTTGGTCTGAAAAAAAGAAGGTATTTCAATTGAAACAACAATTCAAGTTAAAAGATGAAGGAATAATGCAGTATTTCAAGCAATTAAGCAAATTAAGCAAACTGATATATGTGGCCAACATATTTCATCATATGTAATGCAAAGACCTCTGCAAATGGTTTCATTTGTGTGTGTGTCTGTATTGGGCAGTAGTTTTCCTTTGGGTTTTAAATCATATGCCCTGGTCTTTAAAATAGAGTGCTCAGTTTTTTATGAGAGCCCAAAGCTGCTTAATACATAATGGTTTCATTTGTGTGTGTGTCTGTATTGGGCAGTAGCTTTCCTTTGGGTTTTAAATCATATGCCCTGGTCTTTAAAATAGAGTGCTCAGTTTTTTATGAGAGCCCAAAGCTGCTTAATACATATGCTCCTCAAAAACAGTAAGAATAAAGTAGAAGGGTTGTAAGATTCAATGCATTGTAAACACAAGTTTTTGTCAGGATATAAAATAAATCAATTCAGCTCACTTTTGTAGGAGATAATTTGATTGACATACCTTTTATTTTTGTCTCGCCTTCCACCAAAACGGACTTCTTCTCTCAGCAATGAAAAATGTGGCTCATGACTGGTTAACCCCAACATTATCTAACAAAAATAGTTGAGCATATTATACAGACAGAATACAAAAATGTAAACCATTTGAAGTCATAATTAAAATGTATACAAACAAATTCAAGAATATACCAAGTGGATATCCATAAAATAAATGATCTAGACTTCAGGCCCAAAGAAATCCCTTAGTAAAACAAGAAAAACAAAAACATAGTGCTTTTTAAAAAAACAAAGCTTATCTAAGGAAAAGGACTGCTAATTTTTGCAATTTATCTTAAGATGGCAGGGTTTATCCTCCTCACTGTTTTATAAAACATAATTAATTAATAACTACTAGTTGATTAACTAAATGGTTAATTATTTGGATAGATTCATTTACTGTCATCAACTATGAATATTTAAGCAAAATTTCAACTTGATCCGAGAATGGGAAGTGGCAGAAAAAACATTCAAACCTTTTACCAGACAGAAAGAGTGAGTTGCTATAAGCTTTGAAAAAACACATTTGTATCCTTTCTTACCAAATCAGCATCAAGACCATATAAACAATGCCTAGTCTCAGGATCATGATCTGGCTGACTTTTAGAGTACCGAATAAAGTCCATTATTTTGTGTTCCCCCTCTCCTGGGGTCTGAAATGTAAAAAAAAAAAAGGTTTGAATCTGTTTTCTTATTTAACAAAAGAAAACACTAGCAAAAAATTGCTCGCTTGTGTAATTTTTTAAAATTCTGTCCACCAATTGCTAGTAAAGTAATAGAAATCTTTACTATTTCATTTGCTTCCTTTCCAGATGGTTGGCCTACTTTTCAATTTAGATAATTTATATGTATCATTTTCATTTAAAAGCAATAATTTCATCTGTGTGCAGCTTTCAGTGCAGTCAGTGTTACATTGAAATATCTAAGTCTAAAAGTCTTTATTGTTTTTGCAATAGGAACAATCTACAGCAGCTTGTCTTCTGAGAGAATACTTTTTTTGTTTTGAAAATAAGCATGCATATTGTATGTTCATAGATTTCAATCATTTTTCCATAGGTCTTGCAATATGCATTTACTATCTAAAAGCATTTTTTTTATCTAAAAAAAATGAATAGTATTAAATATTTAATTTTGCTATCTTCTTCACAATGCTCAAAATAGGTGCAATGGCTATTTACAGTCTTCTAAAAGTGAATCTTTTTGTTTTCAAAATTAATTAAACAAAGAAGTAGAAAAAGCTTATACAATTGAAAATAATGGTGTCATAATGTTTTAGTCAAAGTCACTGTTAAGAATGCAAAATAATTGTGTGACACTAAGAAAATAAGGGCCATATATGAGTGCAGCAAAAACCCAAATTATTTAATTTGGTTTAGGGCTCATTGGCAGTTTAAGGCATGTTGTCCTTCAGTCTGCAATATATTTTCCCTGCCCTATATAACAACAAACTCAACTTGTAAATAAAGTAAAATATTAATTAGAAATTTAAAAAAGGTAAATTACTTGCGCTCTATAGGGTAGATGATGTAAAGGTCCTATGTTTCTGTGGCCCACAGTTAACTAGGGTGTCTTGTGGCCAGCACAATGACCAACTGCCTTTACTTTTCCCCAACTAATATCATTAGAACTGGGTGGACTCAGAGGTGCCCTAAGGATCCAGAAAGTTAAAATCCTTGTCTTCTCCAGGATTCAAATGCAGGACCCCTCAGTTTGGAAGCCAAGCGCTTTACCATTAAGCCATTCAGTTACAGAACAATATATTCAATTGTGTGTTCAAGACGAGAGAACTATTAAGGCAATAAAAACATGGAATTTCCAGTCCAAAGAACCACTAAGTCTCAAAAGTGAATTTTGCAAATTCTAAATATTTTATATCTTAAATTAAAATGAGAAAAACAACAACTGTTATGAAAGTGAAAATATCTAAGTATAACAAACATAATAAATTATCAATGTTATTGGTTAAATCATTAGTATTGTTTTTTTCAAGTCTCTATCACATTGTTCAAAAATTATTTCCTTATATTTTGTGCTCAAGTTTTGTAAAATATCTAAATAAGTATTTTCAAGATATAAATTAATTACATAAAACAAAATACAAGCATACCTCATGGCCAGATAAATACACTTTTGGACCTTGCCAGAGTGGATCTACTGTTATCTTTTCAACAACAAAATATTTCAAATGTTCTTGTAGCCTAACCATAAATGGAGTTCCTGAAAAAAGGCTACATTTAGCAAGATAATTCTGGAAACATTTTTATAAGCATCATATTTTCTGCCAATTAAAAAAAAATTATATTACCAAAATTTACGATGCTAAAATTCAATCAAAACTTAAGAAAATAAATATACAAAAACATCAAAACCTGGAGTAATGCAATTAGAATCAAAGCGCTTCTCTGTCGGTAGAACTTCTCCTTTCTCCTGTGCTTTTAAAATCAGGTTTTCTGCCTCCCTAGCTGACCTAAAAAAAGGATTTTTGACCAGTTAAAAATGTAAATGTGTTTAATATAACATAAGCAGATTATAAAACTTAAATGTGTAGCTTTATTTTATTTGTTTCAGCTATTCCTTTAATAAAAAGTACATAACTACATTCTAGCACAAGACTCTTCAAGAATGGCAGAGAATAACAAATCAACAAGTCTTAAGTATAAGTCTAATCGCCAAACAGCCATCTTGTTTTGTTGTTTTTTGTTTCTATTTACGATATTTAGCTTTGATGGTTTAACTTTTCCAGAGCAATTTATTACTGGCAACACAATGAGAATAACAAAACATGTAAAACAACTGCAAGATTCTGAGTTATCCAAAACTGAAATTTATATAATAAACTCCACACAACTACCCCTTTGCAGACATTGCGCCCACCCCTTTGAAACCGTAAACCATATCCTCTTTGAATGACCCTCCCTAATCCACCTTAGACAGACCCTACTTCCACTACAGCCCAACATAACCAACACCCTGTACGGCAGTGCTGAACAACTGAAGAAAACAGCACACTTTTTTTCCTTGGCACAGTCTGCAAAAGAGCTCACAGCTCAGCAGCAATAAAGCTGGCTAGAAGAAGAAGAAGAATATAATATTTAGAGTGTTACTTTTTTATTTGGCTACTATTATTTATTTTAAAAAACAAAAATGTATGTTGTACCTGAATCTACGACCTCTCTGTTGGTTCATTTTAGCTCTAGGGGCAACCCCATCAACAGCCATGTAAAAAACTTTTCTGGGCTTGATCATACGGAACAAAAACTAAATTACAAAGAAAAAATGAAACAAATTACAATTATAAGATCTTTTACTGAATATGTACTATGTAACCTTACCAAATTTAAATTGCTCAACTTACATCAATATAATGGCAAACATCTTTAAAGATTTTCTCTTCTGTGATACGAAAATGAGGATTATCATCTTCTGGGTGAGAGCAAACATGAATGATGCCATTCATATCCAGGTAAAGATTATCAAAGTCTGGAAGCTGAAAATATTTTTAAAAAAATTAAAACTACTAATTAAGAACAAATCAACCTTTGGTGATATAACAATGAAAAACAATATTAAATATGATTACTTTTTCCTTTTAACCTAGTATCCAGAAAAAAATGTTACCACAAAAAACAAAATTTAATAGCTTAAAAGATGTTGAATTATTTATAATAGTAAATAAAGAAATGAGATTGCTGGTTTTGTGAAACATTTCTTTTACTAACTTTCACACAAAACAAAATCAAAACAAAAAGGAGGCACGAACAAGAATATGGTAGAAAATTGTTAATTACACAGATTCCATTGTAAAAAAAAAAATATTAGCCTGTATTGCAAAAAAAAAAAAATCAGCAGTTTAATTCATAAAGCAGTAGGACTAGGCATAAAGATGTAGCACACAAACATCTGTATGGGCACGACTGTCAAAAGAATGTCTTTATGTTAAGTAAGACATCTTGTAATTACAATGTAATCAAACAGGACATTTTTTTTACCTGAAATTCCTTAACCACTTCACTTAAACAAGGATATCGTTCACTAATCCATCTGTAAAATTTTGGTACTCCCATGATGTTGCTACTGGAAACAGCTACAGTTATGTTTTTTCTTTATTTTAAATCTGTTAAAACTGATGCCTGTTCATAAGGAAATTAAATGACAAAAATAGTGGTCAGAGTGTCATTGATGATAATAATATAATTAGATCTCTAGAGATAATCTCAATCTAGACTTGAATCTACGTGCATAAAAACTAAAAAAAAAAAATGGACACATCCTGCTTGCAGTTAAAAGTAAATTGTGTGTGTCTTATATTGTAATTATTTTTGAGTTAGCATTGGGACATCTTAGAAACTGTGACTCTACTGTGCACACAAATGATCCTCTAATAGACCTTGGAGAAAACAAAAGCTGAACTGTGACTCTACTGTGCACACAAATGATCCTCTAATAGACCTTGGAGAAAACAAAAGCTGAACTGTGACTCTACTGTGCACACAAATGATCCTCTAATAGACCTTGGAGAAAACAAAAGCTGAACTGTGACTCTACTGTGCACACAAATGATCCTCTAATAGACCTTGGAGAAAACAAAAGCTGAACTGTGACTCTACTGTGCACACAAATGATCCTCTAATAGACCTTGGAGAAAACAAAAGCTAAACTGTGACTCTACTGTGCACACAAATGATCCTCTAATAGACCTTGGAGAAAACAAAAGCTGAACTGTGACTCTACTGTGCACACAAATGATCCTCTAATAGACCTTGGAGAAAACAAAAGCTGAACTGTGACTCTACTGTGCACACAAATGATCCTCTAATAGACCTTGGAGAAAACAAAAGCTGAACTGTGACTCTACTGTGCACACAAATGATCTTCTAATAGACCTTGGAGAAAACAAAAGCTGAACTGTGACTCTACTGTGCACACAAATGATCCTCTAATAGACCTTGGAGAAAACAAAAGCTGAACTGTGACTCTACTGTGCACACAAATGATCCTCTAATAGACCTTGGAGAAAACAAAAGCTGAACTGTGACTCTACTGTGCACACAAATGATCCTCTAATAGACCTTGGAGAAAACAAAAGCTGAACACTTCTTTCATTCTGTACACCAGATACACCAAAAAGCAAAGCTGTTTTATATTTTTTCAGACATGAATGAAAATCTCCCATATACAAAATTCATTACTGGATTTTATGTTCATCAGAGTCCCCTTAATGATATCCCAAGTATGTTCACACTTTCAAACTTTTATAGGACTATATACAAAATTTAGGTCAAATGCTGTTTGTTAATCGTTTAGTGCGTACAAAGGATTTAAGTTTGTAAAAATCTTTTATTAATGATAAAGCGATGGCCAATCACATTTAGAGGGCATCTTGTCATTCAAAGTGCCCCCTTCGGCAGATAGACTACAGTCAAACCATAAACCGGTTCACTCTACTAGACGCCTACCCCATGCCCAGAATTAACGTATTAGCAGAAAAGATTTCCCAGTACTCTGTATATAGCACTTTAGACCTGAAAAGTGCATACCATCAGATTCCCATAAAAGAAGAGGAAAGGCTGTTCATAGCCTTCGAAGCATGTGGGAAACTGTATCAATTCCTTCGTTGCCTGTTTTCAGCATACGATTGACAAAATCATTGAAGATGAACGACTCAATGACACTTTTGCTAATGTGGATAGCGTGACCATCTGCGGTCAGGACTCTGAATCACACAACCGAAACCTACAGCGCTTTCTTGATAGTGCTCAAAAGTATGGAATCACTTTTAATGAAACAAATGTGAAATTAGCACTACTAAAGTGAGACTGTTAGGATACAAGATTTCCAAAGGAAAACTCAAGCTGGATCCTGAGAGATTTCGCGCTCTAAGGGAATCACCCGTACAAGTGAACAAGCGTGAACAGAAACGAGTAGTGGGTCTTCTGGCTTACTACTCACAGTGGATACCTAACTTCTCAACAAAAATAAGCCTGTTAACAAGAAATCAACAATTTCCTGTCTCAGAAGAAGTCAAAAGAACATTTGAATTTGAAAAATGAGCTTGAAAATGAGCTTGAAACTAAGATGGTGGCCCATTGCTTTCTTCTCTCGCTCATTAACAAAAAGTGAAAGAAAACATTCTTCAGTTGAAAAAATAGAAACATTTCTTAGTAGGTAAAGCGTTCACACATGTTATGGATCAGAGATCTGTCTCTTTCATGTATAACAGGTCAAACAAGGGAAAAATTAAGAATGAAAAAATCCAGAGGTGGAAACTAGAACTGTCGTATTTCCACTATGATGTCATCTATCGCCCTGACAAGCAGAACACTGTAGCTGATACATTTACCAGAAACTATCTATCTGCCATCACTTGCAATGACCTTAAATTGTTGCATACTAGTCTTTGCCATCCGGGCGTAACTCGACTAATGCACTACGTAAGGGCTAAAAATCTTCAGTTTTCCTGTGATGACATCAGAACTGTGATAGAACAATGTCAAATTTGTACAGAGTTGAAGCCCCGTTTTTTTTCCAAAGCTGACCGGAGAGCTGATTAAAGCGACTCAACCTTTTGAGAGAATTAGTATGGATTTCAAGGAACCTCTCCCTTCTGTTTCAAGAAATAGATATCTACTTACCATTATAGATGAATTCTCTAAATTCCCATTTGCATTTGCATGTCCCGATATGTCTTCCTCTACAGTTTTTAAATGTCTCAATGAACTATTAGCTGTATTTGGATTTCAAGCGTACGTCCACACTGACAGGGGAACTTTGTTTATGTCTACAGAGGGGCAGCATTTCCTCCATGAGAGAGGAATCGCGACCAGTAGAACGACCCCTTACAATCCGAGAGGAAACGGACAAATAGAAAGACTAAACAGGACTTTATGGAAAGCCATTACTTTGGCTTTACCTTCTAAGGAACTGGACATAGCTAAATGGGAACTAGTACTAAATGATGCTTTGCAGTCCATCCGGTCAATACTATGCACCACAACTAACAGAACGCCACATGAAGGACTTCTTGGGTTCAACCAAAGAAGTGGTTTGGGGACATCTCTGCCAACATGGTTGACCAGTCCGGGTCCTGTCCTGCTGAAGAACCTTAGATCATCTATATATAATATATATATGATACCATAACAGAAGAAGTTGATTTAGTAACATGCAACCCTCAGTACACTGTTATCCGAACACCAAACGGTCGAGAGGAAACAGTCTCATTATGAATGTTAGCCCCTAGGGAGGAACAAAAAGTTATAGAAAATGAGAATCAGAATGGAACGAAGCTTGATACTGACTGTCCTGTCCAAAGCTCGCCTCCCAGGAATCAACCTACTGATTATACAACGGCTGAAGAAACCACCAGCACCACCGAAGACATAGTAAGACCATCAGAGGCTCAAGCAGATGAAACTACACATAGATACAATCTTAGAGTAAGAAGAACTAGGCCCAATTATAAAGAGTAAAAGCTTATGGCGGAAAACAGATTTGTACCCAAAAATGCAATTTTGAAGTTCAGCATTCATTATTTTTGTAAAGCTACTACCTATGATGTATTTGTTTATTGTTTTGGGTAGAGCAATGTTTGTGTAAGCTATCATATCAATAAATATTTTAAATTAGTTTTTATTATGAGTTTGTGCATCCGAGAGTATTACAGAGTATAGAAATTCGGACATACATAATTTACTTTTAACCTCTATGTGATCTTCTTTGAAATGGTAAGAAACATATTTTTTAATATTATTATATGATTATTATGATACTTGATAAGATCATGAATCATGATACTAATGATAGTAAATTGATTGATAGTTTCTGAGTTGATAGAATAGACTCACTGTCACTCACTGAGTCTGACTCAGTAGAGAGTAGAGACAATTTACTAGAGACTAGAGTACTAGAGTGTAGAGGTAATTAAATTAATTAAGTATGAATGTGATAGACAGATTGAGAGTCATTAATTAAACTTTAATTATTTTAGCCTTTTAAAGAGTAAAGTCATAAAGACTAAAAGTAGTAAAAGAGTATCATCTAGAATTTAATAATAATCTAGGTTCTAAATATATAGTCTAGAATATAGATTTATTATTTAATATTTTAATTTTATATCTAGATTCTAGATTATTCTAGATTCTAGATCTAGATAGATCTAGAGTAGCAGATGCCAGATACAATTTAATTTGTCTTTTTTTTGTTCCGTGCTAGTGTCACTATTGATAAAAATAAATAGAATAGAATATCATTAAAAATCATTCTAGATGAAGTAGATGAAAATCATGATCAGATCAGATGGAAAAAAAAATAGATGATAGATCTAGATCTATGTTTTAGATCTAATAAAATATCTATGTATAATATTATAATAAATGGGTATTGATGAATAACTGATTGATCTAGGAATCTAGGTCTATTTATAAAATCTTATCTAGATCTATTATATTATACTAGTATTATTATACCAGATTATCTAGATTAGTTTGATTGCCATTAATGATTAAATGGCCGAGGTAACACGGAATTTTTATGTACGTATTTAGATCCGTAACTTTCGTACTATTTTTTTAATATTTTAAACACAGACCTAGATATATATCTAAACTCTCTAAACTCTGTATTTGTATAGGCCAGTTATTCTCAATTTTTTTTTTTTTTTTTTGTAACCATCCAGGGACCTTTTTATATGGTCAAAACCTGCCCACGGATCCCTAAGTGAAAAAGCTACATAAATACATATTAGACTATATAAGTAGCAAATTTTCAAACAACACACATTTTGTTGAATTAGTGTTTATTGAGATTATGACTTTTGTTTAAAATACATTTTAAAAAATATTGACTTTGAAGAGTTCGATGAGATTTTATAAGTGTATTAATTTATGCCCGGCTCAATGAACACACATTTCGAGTCGGTTTCTTTTATTTATGATGAAGTTCATTACGGCAATCCATTCACCTGGTCAAATAAGAAGATGGGAAAGCAGTCAACAACTTTTTACAATAGCCCATAATGCAAGATATACATTTGTAATATGTTTTTGTAATCAGAATTTATATGTTTGTAAAATGTTTTACATGTTTCGGATGTTCCTTCAGAGTTGAAGATATTTTAATTACTTCCTAGTCCCAAACCTCCCGCAGGACGACGGGGGATGGGAGCGGGCAGGGTTTGAACCCTCGACCGTCGATAAATCCGAACGACAGTCCAGCGCTCAAACCGCACGACCAGGCAGCCATCCTTGTTTAAACATTGGTTCCCAGCATGGGTGTAGCCAGGGGATGTTATTTCCTTTATTTAATAACTAATAATAATAATAATTTAAGGCTTGTGTTTGAATCCAGAGAATAATATGAGAAATGCAGTATTTCCCGTGGCTTCGCAGCTCCAGCTGCGACCTATACATACTTTGCCCCATCCAGACATAACTATTTTCGCTGCAGTGTATATTGGCAGTGCATTTTCTTTAAGCCTCAATATGTGTATACCGCGGTCATTTGTAAGTGATCTTCTGCTGTCTCAGTCTGATCCTGCAGCCAAGTGCTCTCTTCTATGTCAATTAAAGCAAGTTTGCTCCTATGCCGGTCTTTAAAGCATTTCCGTAGGGCACCTCTGTTACGACAACCACCTTACAGCTCACCAAAATACTTTTGTCCCACACAGCATAATTGTCAGGCCATAAGAAGTTTCTCTACACTGTCCATACTGGCGTTTGCAAGGACATCGCTGTCTGTAGTGTAATTGACTAATTGGTTGATTTTTTTATTGATTCATGTTTTGTTATGTACAATAAATAATTGTTTAAAGCTTCAACTTGATCTGAGAATGGGTATGGGAGAGTGGGAGAAATTATGTGTACAACTATCTAAGGGGGCCAAACGCTACATATTTAGCCATATCTGTGAATACTGAAAGGTTTATTTCCCTTGTTGGTATCAAACAAATAATTAATTACCAGTAATTGATTAACAAATTGTTTAATTTTTTAATGATCCATGTCTTATGTATGCCAATTAATAATTGTGCAAAGTTTCAACTTGATCCAAGAATGGGTGTGAATTTTCAATAACGTGTACATACAAACTTTTTACCAGATAGACAGACACAGTGAGTTGATATTAGCTTTGTAAAAACTAAACTAAACTACAGTCACCAAATTCCATGAACGTAGCCAAGGGGAGTTTAGAGTTTAAAACTTTTCTCCACATGATTTTGAGGTTTAAAAAAAACAAAAACTCTTCAATTAAATATATATATATATATATATATATATAGTCGCTGAATTCCGAGGTTGTCTTTTTTTTTTTTTTTTTTTTAGTTCGAAACAATTTTTTAATTAAAAGAAAAGCAAAGTTAAAATCAATAAATCCCATGAGCGTAGCCAAAAGGGGTTTTGTAGTTAACCCCTGGCTATTCCCATGAGAGCTGGATAGGCCTATAGGCCTACCAGAGATGAACTGCTATTGAAAAATCAGAGCAGGAAGGACTCAATCCTCCCGTAGTGCTTTTGCAAGAAACTGGGCTGTTCGGCGTAATGCCTCGTAGCTACCATACAAGTCGAGTGACCGCTCAAACACGTCCTCCCTTTGCTCTCGGAGCTGGGGATACTCGTACAAGATATGCGACACTGTTTCGACGCTCTCTCCACAGTGGCGGCATCGGGACAGGACAATGTTCCGTCCTACACTGTGCAATGAATGTTGTTCTGACCTCATTAATCTTCACCACGGATCGATCGCTATCTAGGTGACGCATATGCTGCCAGACACTTCGTGCTCTGTCGGATTCCTCGCATGACTATAACCACTTCTCATGAATGAGTGCTCGGATTTCTGCCGTTACTTGTAAAAACGTGCTTGGAGCTTCGAGGTGTGTGTCTGCCAAAGCTCCCTCTCGTGCATGGGTGTCTGCCGTTTCAGTGGCCCTCAAGCCGCAATATGAGGGATATAGGCCTACAGATTATTAGGCTATGGATGCATATTTTTGTCTAGAGTCTAGATCTATTGTGGATCTGTAGTCTAGTCTTGTTTTTATTACCATTACTAGTTTTACAAGTTTCAGAAGTTCCTTCAGAGTTGAAGATAATTTACTTCCTGGTCCAAACCAAGATAATTTACTTCTTAGTCCAAACCTCCCACAGGACGACGGGGAATGGGAGCGGGCAGGGTTTGAACCAGGGACCATCAATAAGTCCGAACGACAGTCCAGCGCGCAAACCGCACGACCTGGCAGAATGTTTTCACATAGAGTCTACACTAGATCTAAATCTAGAGGCAGGGCCGCCACGAGGGTTGTGTTAATTTTAAAATGCCGCTTCCCCCCCCCCCTTTTTTTTTTCTAGAAAAAAAATGTAGGCCTATTATGAATGAGCTGGACCATGTACCATTTTTGTAGATCATATCTTTTTTCTTTCCCTTTAAATTCATATTCTCACCGTTGTATCTCTCATGCCATCTGAAATGTTTTATTTCCGATTTTAACTTTGTATTTTTTTTTCTCTATTACGAAGTCATAAAGTCCTTCTCCACTTGTAGCCTAGGCCTATCAGCAATGGGCGAAACCCAGAAAATGTTCATGTATTGCAACATTACTGTCTCCACAAAGATCTGTAACTGGCAATGTCTGTAGCCTCCTCCCACTTGGGGTCCACTGTTCTGAGGTCCTCCATGAAGGTGTGGCGCCAAGTTATACGAGGACGTCCCTGTTGGCCTCCGTGTCATCACAACTTTTGGTTTTGTTACCGCAAACTTCATGCGCCGCTCTGTCACAACCTCACTAAGTGTTCGACTCCCAGTTCGGCATAGGATTTCCCTGTTTGAGACTCGATAACTGACTCCAAAAATCCGTCACAGCCATTTTTGTTGAGCCACATTTAGTCTTTTCTCAATTTTGACAGACTACTTCCATGTTTCACATGCATATGTTGCTGTTGGGATGACGATTGTGTTGAGAAGGTGTATTTTTGTCTCGATTCCAATGGTTTGCTTGTCCAAATTGGCTGCAGCCTTTGGAAAATGCTCCCCGCCTTTCCTATTCGGCACGCTACATCATGGTAGGCATACCCATTATTTGATATGATGCTGCCAAGGTATGTGAACTTGTCGAGCACTTCAAGCTTTGACTCGCCAAGTCTGACTGGGGCACCCTTTGCTTTATATCCCACTCGCAACATTAGGTATATAAGAAACAGCAGCTATAATAATAGTGATTTGTTTGTATTTGTATGAGACAGGCCTATCGGAGTGCAATCTAAATTTTTGTAAATGTATTTGTGTGCAATTATACAATTTCAAGGATTTTATTTTCTATTTCACTCAAATTTTGAATCAATAAAAAGATAATAAAAATAGTTAATCAATTGGTCGTGACTAATTAATTTTGTTTTATATTAACTCTTGTCAAGGCTAATGTACGCCTACAGAATTAGATCGTTCTCGCTACAAATTTTAAACTAACAATGGGCCAATATAAAAAAACTTATTTTAGCCTACAAGTAGACCTATTTGAACAACTCAGATTCCCACCCCACTACACTGGTCCACCTAGTGCACTGAGCATGCTAGAAGCAAAGAAAATAGAGCTAAACAAAATTAATAAAATATTTCCAATCGCACAAATTTATTTTGGCTATAAAAAAAAAAAAATCTGCTGCTGAGGACAGACAAACGGCGGAGAGAGAACCGAAACCGACCCCCCGCAGACCACCCCAGCTAGGACTGCGTTGCCACGTGAAATACTGCACTCATTAATCTGTGCTGTAGATTCAAAATAATAGTTGCAACTTCACTCAATATGAGAGGTTTTTTTTTTGGTCTTTTTTTTTTTAAACGTACCGGCACAATTTTGAATGCGGGGAAGAAATTATTACTTTACTTGTATTTTAACGTTTATTATTAATTTAAAAGTTAGGCAATTCATGACTGAGTACCGGCACCTATTTTTTTAAACAACAACAACAAAAAAAAAGAACTGTATATATATATATATATATATGTAAAGACAAGCAACAAATATTATTATGAATAGCATGTTTAGTTATTTTTTGTTTTATTAAAAGATAAGGTAGTTAGATTAAAAGTTTGTTTGAGAACTTTATGAGGAATAACAAAACATTCAAGCAACTTTATAAACACATCATATTTATTGTCCAAACACCATCCCTTGACTTGCAACCATTTATTAATCTTCTAATGATACAAGCTTTTCCTTTTTTCTTTTCTTCTTTTTCTGTACCAATTCCTCACATACAAGTCCATCACTCTTAGTTTCTGCTGAATCTAGAGAACGTTTATGTTTACGCTTGAGGGTTGCTGTGAATCCTTCCAATTTGTCTTCAGAAAAATTGTCACATTTCTTTTTATTCTCTTCATCAGTCAATGTTTGTTCCCCAGATATTAAAGACTGAGGCTTCTTGTACTTTTTCTTTTTTGTATCACTATTCACATCACTTTTTTTAAGTTCAACATTCATATCATGAGATGGAACAACTGAAACTAAGGGTTTTTCTTTCTTCTTTTTCTTCTTTAATTTACTGTCAGAAGTTAAGAATTCATTGTTTGCAGCACTTTCTTGAAGATCTGTTGTTTCTGTAATTATCTTTTTGTTTTTATTGCAGTGCTCAGCAGTTTTGATTGCCTTAACAATTTGTTCTAGGACCTTTTTTCTGCGTTGAAAGCAGGCAACAAAAAATCCTTGGGTAAGATCATTTTCAGTGGAGAGTCGCAGAAAATATTTTGAGTGTGGAAACCCATCCAAACCTCTGCAGTTTTTGAGTTCTGGAAACACTTTCTTGAACTTGAAGTGATGAGATACATGAGACATGACCTGCTCCACAACTTGCTCATTTTCTTCTTTGTGAATTGAGCAGGTGGAGTAGACTATTCGTTTAGCATTAGGGAACTTGAGGGCGTGCTTCAGGATAGTGATCTGAAACCGACTAAGTGTTTCCAATCTAGCTTGGTCTGTGCTGTAATTATCTTTTCCTTGTTGTACTCCTAACATTCCTGTAAACACAAAGTAACAAAAACAAATATATTTAATACCACCTTTTGATTGTAACCAAAAAGAAATATTTACAAAATGACAAGTCAAAGATTCAGGACACACAAATACATTGAAAATTAAATCCATCTTCTTGGTTTATATTATTTCCCTTGTGGGTCTGATTCTTAGTTATTTACTATTTGTCTCTTTTCTAATGAGGAAAGTATTGGTAATTAAAAAAAAAATATTTTTTTAAACAAGTTTTTGTATATTTGTTTATTTATAATAATAATATCAATTAGTAATTGTATAACTCATGTTTATTACAAAGGTTAAACTTATTAATAATTTTGTAGGTTGAAAAACGGAGATAAAGATGTCATGGAAAGATCTTTCCATGAGATGATCCATTAATTGCTTTGTGACAGAAGGTATAATTTGTTAAAATAATCAAACCTGAAGTTTACAACAAAAGATACAAAACTCATGGTAATCAAATCATTGAATATAATTGATCTATCTGATGTAAACATTTCAAATGTTATGTTTGAGTAAAACTAGTGTGAATGTATATTTTGTTTCCATAGTTATAATGTATTTTTTGTTTTTTTAAATTAATTCTTAACTGACAATGTTTCAGAATTTACTTTTCCAATCAAGTTTTCCAACAAAATCCCAGCCTTCATCTTGAAGATGTTTAATAACATCATCTGAACTTCAGCGAATCAAATTCACTCTCATGTAACGAGGAATTTCATTGAATATAATTGATCTATCTGATGTAAACATTTCAAATGTTATGTTTGAGTAAAACTAGTGTGAAAGTATATTTTGTTTATATATATAACTACACAACAATTAGATAAGTTCTGACAAACTAAATATACATAAAGAACAATTTTCCAAAAGTTCTTACGTATTTTGAAAAAAAAAAAAAAGTTTTTTTTTGTAGATCATGACTTTATGACTTAATTGTCTTAAGAATGCTAAATATTTTAAATTAAGGAAGATATAAAAATGTATAAAATTTTTGAAGCGACAGCTAACTAAGTTTTAGAAAAGCTTGACACCACTCATCATCCTTTGACACTCTCATCCTTTCAATTCTGCAGACAAAACTAAGTTTTCCTACCTGAACTGCTGCAAGTTGGATCAACAAGAATAAACTCAATTTTTTGAGCATCTTCTGCATCAGGCTGTACTGTGAGGAAATCTTGGTTGATGAGTTCAACACATTTGGAATCAATTTTCTCCAGCAAGTGGGACATTGTCTGCATTCTGCTCAAACTCTGATCCAAGGCAATAACTTTTCTAAAACAATTATAAACATAGATATTAGATACAACATACATTACAGGTTCTTTTGAGGGTTTAACCACAATAATTATTCTTACATAACATTATTCTTTGCGTTATATCTCATTCTGTCATAACAAGTTACAAAACTATTTTTCAATGAAAGATGACAAACTATAATACCAACCCATCATCCTTCATGAGACTGGCTAGATGACTTGTTTTGTTTCCTGGAGCTGCACAGCAATCAAGAACTACAGAACCACTGGGTGGCTTCAAGACATGAGCAGGAATACAGCTTGCCTGGCAATTACATTTACAATATTAGTTCTAATGGACACCAATATATATATATTTTATATATCAAATTATGTCTCAGTATCTTATAGAAAAGCTAAAAACAATAAATATGGAATTAAATATAAGTGATGGAATTATCCTCATCATATGGTCAAGCAAGAAGCGTGGGGAGTTTCTCATTTCTTTGTGCCTACCTTATCTTGTTGTACCAGTGTTCCTGACAATGTCAACGCATGGTTAAATAGTATTGTCCCTACTGGAAACACCAACACATCAAAGAGCAAGGGATCTAAAGCAAACTGATCCTCTCTGAGAGATAAAGCCTGCTCCTTAAACCTAAAATAAAATGTAATAATTTTTAAAAAAAAAAGGTTAACTGACTTATCTTATAAAATACAGAGATTTAAGTCCTATGTGTGTCCCCAGGTCAAGATAGTCATACATGTTAATCAATGACCCAATCTGTGCCAAGTCATTGGTTTTCCTGGCTGGCTCAGGCAACCCATTCCATGTTCTAATAGCACTAGAAAGAGGGGTCACAAACATATTCTATTATTGGCATAACCAAGGTTAAATAACATTTTAGTTTATGTTCTTATTTGATTTCTTTTAATAAACCCAAATGCTTTCCTGAGTTTTTAATAATTTCAACAATATGGGGATTCTATGATAATTTTTCATTTCATTCATGCCTACACGTAGGTATTTGAAGTTTTTATTAAAGACTTGTAACACATAAAATAGATCAATCATTTAATTTTTAAAAAATTAATTCTAAACTGAAAATGTTTCAGAATTTACTTTTCCAAATCAAGTTTTCCAACAAAATCCCAGCCTTCATCTTGAAGATGTTTAATAACATCATCTGGACTTGAGCGAATCAAATTCACCCTCATGTAACGAGGAATTTCTAAACAAAAAAAATAAAAAAATAATATCATTGTATGATATACAAGAAAGATTAAATTAAAAATAGTGAATATTTCTGAATATAAAATCAACAAAATATTATTAAATCTAAAAAAAAAAAAAGAAAATAAATAGAATATATATATATATAGAAAACCATATAGATATGAGCAAATAAATCATATACTTTATTAAGCCTATTACTATATTACTATTATTTTGCAAAAAGCATTTTAATTTGAATTCCACTAGATCCAGTCAATTCAAGTTTGCATATTATGACTAGAATATAGGGAGTCTATAATTAATACTTGTCCAGCTTGAATGAAATTTGATAACTGACAATAAAAGTTAAGATAGTCAAGTTGGCTGGACATTTTGCATTGTCAAATTATTACCATCAAATGTAGCTTGCCAAAGAAAATTATTTGACATCATCATTGTAGATGATTTACAACAAAATGCATTTAAACAAATTAAAACAACAACAAAACTCACTTATGTCTGCCTTTGAATTCTCTCTTTTGGTTAACATTTTCAAATATTTAACATTATGTGCAGATAGAACTTTATCAACAGCTGCTTTTATCTCGGCTTTGTGCTTGCGCATAACTTTCTGAAAATTAGCAATAGAAATGTCTTTAATGGCAAAAATAAATGATAGATTAAGATATACAGGCAGCTAGTAATATATTAAATAAAAAAAGAAACGATATAAGAGCATTGAGGGAAGAATGAAATGTTCACACTAATTAAAAAGCTTTTAAATTTATTTGAGCTTAGTTCACAGAGTAGGTCAAAAGAAATTCAAGATCTCTAGGTTCATGGACCACCAATCACTGATATCAGCATGATAATCTTCACTATCCCATACCAACATTAAATAAAGTTCTCAGAAAAAAATATAAAAATCTCAGATTCCACTTGAATTAAATCCTGAAACATATAACTGAACAGCCAAGTGTTATTTTCATTCTGATTCCAACCCTTATAACAAAGCTGTAGTGATCAGCTGTAACATTCAAAAGACATTTGTAAAGGCAAATCAGTATCCTGATCAAAATCAAGATGAATTCTATATGGTGAGTTATCTAAAAGTGTAAATCTTTTAAATCTGTTCTTTAAAAAAAAAAAGAAGATTTGCATAAAAAAAAAATTACCCGTAAAGCTACATTTTTTCCAAATCTATTACCCAGTAACTCTTCATATAATAATGCTAAGGCAATTTCCTTCTTGCCTTCAACAATATCTTCACTCAACAAGCCATGTCCATCAAAATGAGATAAGATCTCTTGAAGCAATTCATTATTCTTGACTAGTTCAGTCGTAAGAGCTGTTAGTTTTGGAATATTCTAATGGACAAAAAAAATAAATGATATATTTATTTTAAAACATGAATTAATACAAAAAGGAAAACACTGCTAGTGCTAATGCTGGAAAGTTTTTTGGTCTTATCTGAGTGATGGATTAATAGCTAACTATTGAATATGTGGAGTTGTGGCTCTCCCATCGAGCGCCTCCCCAGGTGGCAGATAGGGGAATTCCCACCAGATATATACATACATTGTTTTTTTTTTTAATTAAATGACAGACATTAAGCATGCTCTTAATATGTATAGTCAAGTAGTTGTTTTTTCTGTCAACTAGGTGGCTACAGGCAAGCTATCATAGCTTATTTTAACACTAAGGTATATAGACTTTTGGGCCTTTTTTTGTCACAGTTCACAGCTGAGACACAAAGCATGCTAGATATGTAGAGCTGCACTTTTTTTCTTTTAGGTCAACAAGGTAAATTGTTGTATCCTCCAATGGATTGGGGAGGGACGTATTTAATAGGCAACACAATTCACAAACTACCAAAGCTTATTAGGCCCCTCTCCTTAAAATATCTGGACTATTAAAGAACCCCCAATCTCAAAATAGCTGAGGGCCTTTTCAAGACATTAAAGCATAATCCAAGTCAACTAAAGTATGGTAATGCTGTAGCATCTTATGTGTAATATCAGTTTCTAAGCCTAAGCAGATATATGGAGCATGGGAAAATGACTAAGAGCTGTCTATCTTGACATGGCATAAAGAGAAAATAATACAAATAAAAATTTTTTAACACCATACTTCTCATGTGTTAAAGAGTTTCTTAAGTTGTTCGAAAGATGTAAAAAACTTTCAAAAATTTCTGCACTTGAAAGCATTGACCAGATCCACTTTAACATAGATCTCTAATTTTGACTACCTAATATGAGTAGTAGATCTAGATCTTGAATCTAAATCTAATACAATAAAAACATGTCTACGTTTGTTTTAGACAAATGTCTTTGTCTTAAAAAGTAGATATGTTTTATTGTATACTACTCATCGTTAAACTTAGATTTGATGTTAAAGTGGGTCAGGTCGATGCTTTCAAGAGCTTAAAGTTTCAAAAATTCCCTCCCTAAGCCATTGGAGGACACAACAGTTTACGTGGTTGACCTAAAAACAAAACATACGCAGCTCTACGTATCAAGCGCGCTCAGTGTATGTACCAGCCCAAAAGTCAGTGCCAGATATTTTTCGGCTAAAAAGCTATAGTAACTTGTGTTACCTATAGATGTAGATAGATCCGCCCTTCCCAAGCCACCTGGTTGACCAAAAAAGTATTTTAGATCAAGCTTAGTATTTGTCATACACACACACAAAGTGTTATCTATATATAATATTTATCTAGCACGCTTAGTGTTTGTGATCTAATTAGCGGCTTGACCGTTGGTACTCGATTGATGTCTCCTCCCCCTTTCCCCTCAACATTGAGTCTTGAAATTTAAATTGTTACTTTGCACTGAAAATGTGTGAATGTTGGAAAGTGGAATTGTGTTTACAAGAAGAAAGCCCGGGAAAGAGGGTGTAGGCAGAATAAGAGAGTGTTTGTGTGTTATTGTTATTATTTTATTCATTTATGATGACATTATTATCTGTTTCAAAGGAGTGTCTTTGAAGCGCGTGGCAAAAAAAAATATTATTTTATAGATCCGGCGCCACATGTCTAGATAGATTTTAGATCTAGAAGCACAGCTGACTCTGTATTTTCTTGAGTTGAATGAGGGGTCTTCGGGGTTAACACTACTGACTTAATTAAGTGTCTTAAGTTAAATGACTACTAGACTAGACTTGTCTTAGACTCACTTAGTTGACTTAAAATTTAAATTTAAACTTAGCTAAGTTAAACTGTTAGACTTAGGACTAGTTAGGACTTAGACTACTTGCTACTTAGCCTGAGTTAGTGATATCGAGTCACTTAAGTAGTAAGTCAAATAAGTCTAAGTCTAAGTCATAAGATAAAAAATTCTCATGATCATAATCATGTATAACTATAATTTATAAACAATCAATACACTTGAATACAGTGATTGAGACAATTGACTCACTGAGTGATTTAATATTATAATTTATAATAATAATATAAATAATACAATTAGTCTTAATTAGATATATATATTCTATACTCCTCTAGTATAGAATCTATAGCTACTAGATCTAGATCTGTGTCTATAATAGTGACGTATACTATAGTAATACTAATAGACCGTAATAAATAGTGTGTAGTCTATACTCTATTACTATACATAACATATAAACATACATTAAAACCTGAATCGTATATCAAAGTTTTCAATGACGCCTTTTTGGATAGTGATTTCTTTAAAATGGACCCAGCAACAATGTACAGAGAATCCATTTTCTGGAGATAACATCTAGTAGATAATCTAATCTAGATTCTTGATCAAACACTTCCAGAGAGTTGAGTATCATATCAGATAATCATGCTCGATTATTTTGTTTGTGCGTAACAACTGCTTACTTCCGGTTTCATAAAAAAATTCGTTTTTTTTTTTCTACCTGCCTATAATTTAATTTCATTGCACTATTATACATGCCACAGCTTATCTCATCTCTGACTGTGGTCCCGTCTGGGGCATATGGCAACAACCAGCTTCCTCGGGGCATCTCGGTTCTGGGCAAGTCTCTCAGCCTATAACTGTATTTAATTCTAAATTACATTTATTAATATGCCTTTCCCCATACATTTTTTGTCCACCAGTTTAAATGGTAAAAACAATCATATAGCCTACTTAACCCCTAGCTATCTTATTTAGCATAAGTTATTGTTAGACTTACACTTTATTGTGAAGAATACATGAAGACTCGGTGGAAACAAAAAGTAACCATTTTGATAAAGACGCATATATTCAAGCCTCCTAATGACAACGGATGCCAAATTAAAACGGGATTTTATCTTTTTTTATTGATCCTCCATCTTTTGTATGTTTCACCCTAGGTATTTAAATGAGCCAACTTCACTTCTTTTAATGTTTGGCCGTTCAACTGTATGCAACATCTCGTACTATTATTTTGCTTTTTTTCTGAACTAATTTTCATTCCCACTGCTCTAGCTGTACAACCAGTTACAATGCAGTCTCTGGTGGCCGTAGAACTGTCTGTGACTGATGGCAGTCGAACGAGTTTGGCTTTCAAGATATGGAAAGTGGCAACGATTGCTGCGGAGATCCCTACGTCTACGTGATTCCTACCTGCACCCAGGGGTTAAGCAAGAACTGTAGGTGCGGCACCTGGCATGCAAGTGCAAATACCCCCCCCCCCCCCCCAGGCCTGGACGAAACACGTTATACTTCTGCACACACCATTGAGAGTAGCATGGGCGATGGTCGTTCAGTCTCTTGTCTCGATGGTCCCGGATTCATACCCTGCCCTCTAACACCCCCCCCCCGGAGGTAAGTTTGGGCTAGGATGCAGATTACCTTCAACTTTGAAAGAACTATTGAAACATGTAAAACAAAACATTTTACAAAAAAATCCATGCGGAATCTGAGCTGGCATGAGGATATTCGCAAAATAAAGCAGACAATGTAATATAACCCTACCCATGGACGGACTGGGCATTACCATACCAACCGACCCACAAATAAAAATGTCATGTGAGATAAATCTATTGGTACCTGACCTTATAAAAAGTTAGTTAATGCAACTACAACTTAAAGCACGAGGTATTCTGTAATGTTTTGTATTTATTTATATCGAAAGCTAAGAGGCTATAGAAAATCTCAATATGTACCCAAAAATCTATAGTACAATGGCAACCTTAATTACTTGAACTGAATACTTCATTACATGCTTTTGAAACTATTTGACAGTAATAAAATAGTGAAGCATAACACTTGAAAAGTAAGCAACCAAAAGTTCCTTGTACTATACACAATAACATCCAACATTCACGCCATAAGAAGATCCCTTATCAACCAACTACTCGCAAACAGATCAATGATGATTGTGACCAAATTAATTTCTTTTAGAACGTCTTTCCCTACAGCTTTCAATAAGAAAATTTGCAAGTGTTCTAATGTCATGTTGCTTTTTAAACCTATTCTTTACACAATTTACCGTGCAGAAACTATTTCACAAGCACTAAATCATATGCCATGATGATAATTAGAAACATGCCTCAGTTAATTGTACCTCTTTAAAATTCAGTAACAACCATTTGGACAGTTATTGAACTACCAAGACACACTTTTTGCTATCGCCTCCATATCACCATGATACTATTCCTATTCATTGTTTCCTACACTTTTAGTCAAAGTCAATCTTAAAAGAGGAAGTGGCGATTGGATTGATCACACCCTTAGAAAAGATACCAACAGTAGAGCTACACAGGCTTTAGCGGGGATCCCCCAGGGAACAAGACGGAGAGGAAGACCAAAAAGAACATGGCGACGCAGTGTACTAGATGAAGCCGAGAGGACAGAAAACAGCTGAGAAGCCATTAAAAAACTAGCAAGAGTCCGTGGAGAGTGCCGTATTTTTATTGAGGCCCTATGTTCCATGAGAAACGCAAAGGAATTATGAAGAACTGTATTATTAACTGCATTGCAAGATATATATTGCCACTTATTAGTTCAAAGGCATAGAAAGTTGAAGATGCACATGCATATTCAGGAATTCGAGAGTCTGCATCTTGATTAGTGTTAATGTGGCTATCTCTGTCGCAGTAAATGGACTTCGTTGGAAAATCCTGGGATCTTGCGAACTAACCGACCAACCCAATAATATAATGCAAATGTCATCGGAGACAAATTACCGGTGGAAATAGAAGAAGAATGGCAATAACTTCCATTCCGAAGAGAAAAGATGAGTAAATTGCTTTTTTTTTTTAACATTACTAGGCCAACCCAGTTGCGACCTGACTATAGCTGCATACAATATCGTACTAACTCATAACATCGGGAAATTAGAAGTACTAATTTGTAAGTTCTGGGCCCGTTACAGATTCTCCCAAGTTATTAAAGTAAGGTCCACACTAGCACGATGTCTATAGACTTTGTGTTGTTTGGCAATCGCTTAGAGTGTATACCAGAAGCACGGTAGGTCTATAAAGGTACAGGCTAGAGCATTTTCACAGACATTGTGCCAAGTATCGAAAAGTAAAGTCTGTTCAGAAATAAGATCTTTTATAATAAGTAAATCGAGGGCCAATCACGTTAACGGGAAAAGCTGTCAATCTAAGTGACCATTCGGCAGTACCGGCTCACAGGGCATTTGCCCGAATGCTCATATAGCCAGTCCGCCCCTACCATATCCTACATAGGTACTTATGGTACGCACTTTTCAGCGCGCCATAAGGATGGACGCTATTTGAGAGATCTTCCGATACGTATGGCAGCTGAAAAGGAAGTTTACCAATATAATGTCGGATTTGTCTGTTCCATCCGATATATAACTTAACCATGTCATTGATCCTTCGTTGAGTTGTTTGACGTATAATTATTTAAAACAACGCGTGGTGTATGGGCTATGCAGGTCTACTTCTCGGTGGCCACGAATGGCCTTCACACTGACAGTGGAATAAAGATTTAAAGTGTTCTAGCTTGAGATAGCATCACAATGCGCAGTGCCTTTTTAAAAGGGGACAGTGCCAACAATGCCAGCAATTTTTATTTTTTTTAACAAACCCTGAAATCATTCCCATCAAACTTTTTAAACCCTTGAAACTTAAATTTGAACTTAGGAAGAACAGCAGTAATAATTAAATAGTTTGACTATAATAAAATAATTAGAATCCCACAACTCATTGAACCATATCATTTATAAAAATCTTTGCTGCGGCCAAACATTATCCAGGATTGACCACAAGCTTTTGAATGTTTGCTAAAGCAGGAGGGGTGAAAAAAAGGGAAGGGGGGTATTTTTTACATAATATAGCTTGAGCACTAATAAATAGCCAGTGGTTAATGCTATTACATACATACAAACAAAGACATCCATATATAGAGAGCATCTGGTTACATGCAGCTTCAGGAGGAGACAACAGGAATTCACTTACAAAGGCTGCAGGATACACATTTGAGACCAAATCAACCAATGTATTATTATTATTATATATGGCTGAATCATGTAAATTTAGGCTTGTGAAAAAAATTATGTGTGCAATTGACAAATTGCCTAAAATGAATAACTGGATTAATGCATGACTATTAACATCAACGTATATATTTTTTTTAAAAAGTAACCTGACAAGCATACTTGTACAATAGGAAGAGCTACAAATGTGGAAAACACAAAAATAAGAATAAACAATTTGACAGTTAAAATTGCAATGTTATTTTTAAAAAATATTTTCACATAAAACATTATTTACAGTATTTTACTACATTCAGCCCCCACACACACACACCCCTTCAAAGCAGTATACTTCTACTAATGTTGTACCATGACAGATACATACCAGTACAGATGAACACATGCATAACTTTATCAAGGCACACACTAATATTAAATTGAATATATAAATATACATGAACATAAGTTATAACAGCTATACATAATGTCACTTTGAAGTTGTGGTCAAGAGATTTCCCTTAAGACATTCTAAACTACATAATAATTTAAAAAAAAATAAATCACAAACAGCTAGATCAAATTAGACAGACAAGTAAATCAAACAGCGAACTTGTGTACAAAATAAACCTTAAAAATACTATATACTAGAAATTGAGGTAAATCCTCCAATGTGCAATGTCTAATGGCTGTCTTTACATTTTGTCTTCACAAATTAAGGTAAATTTAATCGCCAGAACTGTAAATAAAAAAAAATATTAAAAAATGTGTGACTAAGTAGAAAGACAAAATAAACAGGTTTAACTTGGAATATTGGAAATACTATAAACTTTTAAAACATTAAAAAACTGTTACTAAATGTTAATAATCAACTCAATAAACAAGATGAGTTTCCAAACTTTTTCAAGTCTTCAAGGATCTTATAAAATTCAAAGATTTATTTTATCCTATTCATTGTTGAGGACTTGTTAGTAGTTTATGTGCTTTAGGCATTAGAATATTTTTTTTTGTAAGATGTTTTCTAGGTTGAATTGATGAATAATAATAAAAAAAATCAACTGCCAAAACAAATTTATACATCAATATTATTAATAGAAACTCAGTTTTAAATAATTGTTACTAATTAAAGGATTTGGTCTAGTCTAACACATACAACTTTACCTGGTACTACTTGAACTTGTCTGTGATGAAGAAGATGAATTTTCACTAGAAGGATTAGAATTAGGAATTGGCTTTACAAAAAAATTTGAAATTTCTTTCTGCCATTCAGGAGTTGGACGTGGACAAACAGGATTTCCACCACCATATTTATTTTTTCCTGTTGAAAATAACATTTTTTATTACATAAATCAAGAAAATAAGAAGACAATCTTAACTAGATAACAAAAAACTCAAAGCTAACTTCTTCAAATTTTGTCAACCTTCAGAAGCTTGTCTTCACATATTGGTATATATATATATATATATCCATATATATATATACCCATAAAATATCATAAAAGTCAAAGCCCTTGATGCCTGATTCACTTATTCTTTCTCACAATCAAACTATTCAAAACTTATTCCTTAATATGATCTTGGAATAACTAAGCACTTGTCGCACCCTCTAGAAATATCTTAATGGTCAACCTCAACCTTCACAAACTGATGTTTTTGTTTAAGTTTTAAAGGCTAAATCCAAATGTTTAATCATGTTTTATAATGTGTTCATTTTTTGAAAACACAATATCTTATCTTATATAATACAGACATTACTTCAAAAAAGAAGATTATATGATTACGCCCTACACGTTATACATCTAGTTTTGCATGTTAACCAATGACTTAAATTCTGCCAAGTCACTGGTTTTCCTGGCTGGCTCAGGCATCTATTCCATGCTCTAATAGCAGTAGGGAAGAAGGAGTATTTGTACAAATGTGTCCTAGCATATGGAACGAGGAATGTGCCTTTATCTATTTGTTTTTCTGAGTATTTTATTAGATTTTGTTTTTGTATAAGATTATAGTTTAATGTTTATAATGTATAATTGCTACTTTACTTTTGAGTCTTCTCTCCTGAAGGCTTTCTAAATTTAGTGATTTTACTAAAGGTGTTACTCTAGTCAAATGTGAATATTCATTTGTTATGAATCTCAATGTTCTATTTTGTGTCTGTTCCAGTTTTTTAGTATTTTCTTGAGTTGAGGGTCCCAAATAGAGGATGCATATTCTATTATTGGCCTAACCAAGGTTAAATAACATTTTAGTTTTATGTTCTAATTTGATTTATAGAAATTTCTTTTAATAAACCCAGCATGGCTGCCTGGTCGTGCGGTTTGCACGCTGGACTGTCGTTCAGATTTATCGATGGTCCCGGGTTCAAACCCTGCCCGCTCCCATCCCCCGTCGTCCTGCAGGAGGTTTGGACTAGGAAGTAATTATCTTCAACTCTGAAGGAACATCCGAAACATGTAAAACATTTTACAAACCCTAATGCTTTGTTTGATTTTTTGATAGTTTTATCAATATGGGGATTCCATGACAGTTTTTCATTTATTATAACACCTAGGTATTTTGTGTTTTTAGTCTGTGTTACTAGTTTACCATGAATAAGAAAAGTGGAATTAATTTATTGTATGTTACTCTTAATAAGTGGCATTTTTCTCTTAAGGTGCTTGTAGATAGCAAAATTAAGGCTGCAAATGTCTAGTTTCTTCATAGGAGAGTAAACAAGGTAAAAAAAAATCTTTATTACCAAATTACTGCCACTTCAAATAGAATTTTATTAGGCTTAGATCTAGAACTGAGACGCTACAGTACATAGAAATCTATGTAGACTTTTTTTAAAAAGTACAAGCAGCTGGCTGGGACAATGAAGATTTACACTAAATAAATTGTGTTTACCTGATGGTGATGCCTCAGAACTGCTCGAACTAGATGCACCACCTAAACCTTTACGAGGTGCCTGGGCTGCGACAACTGAAATTTTAAAGAAATTAACATTTATAGAAATGGTTTGAAACCTTAACCTTTTAATTTTACAAAAATTGGGTGGGTTAGTGGTGGTTGACCCTAGTACAACAGATAACATTTTTAATGAGTCTACTTCTAAGATCTACATTGATCTAGTTCTACTAAAACATGGGGCACTAAATATAATATGATCTGTCAACCATCTTTATCCATGCCTCTCTGTCTTTTGCCTTGAAAAGAATCTTTTTCAATGATAGACCTGTAAATACTTTGATCCAAAAATGCAGTCTCTTTCATTCTTTTTCTTTTCCCAGAAGGAAGGTCTTTTGCTACTCTTAGTTTGAGTCAAAAGCAGGTCATCAAGGGACCCAATTGCCATTGTGATCTTGTTTCTAGTTTACTCATTTTTTATGCGATCTTTGTAGGTGATATAATGACTCAATAGTAAGACGTGTTTGAATAGTTGGGTTTAATTGGATATATTTCCTTAGTGTCATGATGGTACATTAAAAAGTTAGAATGGAAATAACTTAGAGACACACTAACAGTGTAGTAATGTTTAGGAAAGGACGTGTTTTCTTTAGCTGACGACATGGACTGTGACCTTCATATTTTTAAATAAAGTACTGAGTTCTTAAAAGGCCATATTAACTTATTCTATCTGTTGTTGGAGTGTTTATATTTAGAACTTGTGACTACAAGTAATATCATTTCAAATAAGCAGACTCCAAATGCTAGGATCTTCTCTAGTGACTCAAGACCTAGATTCTAGAAGATTTAGTTCTGCCCTTACCATCCAAAGATTCACAAGCTTAGTTGCCAAGATCAAGGAGCTCATCATCATTATCTTAAGAATCAGTAGATTGTGACTAATTTGACTATATCTACTATATAATATTTTACTAGACATCTAGTATCACTATCAGTCTAATTTTTTTAGTCAAGTACTGACATACCACATACTTCACACAGGCATTTAATGTTTAGATTATAATTAATCTAATATCATAAAAATATAAAATAAAAATCTACAATAGATTTAGAATAGATAGAGTCTTGATCATCTTTACAAGAATCAGAATTAAATTTTAAATTAAAAATAAAATTACCCTTTCTTGATGAAGCGCATCCGTCTGCTTTTGTTCTAACCATATTTATGAAATCTAGTCTTGATATAATCTAGAATTTAGATCCTAAAAAATTTGAAAAAGAGATGAATCTATATAAATCTAGGACTAGATTAGATCTAAATTAATCTAGATATCATATATATAATATATATTTTATTAAAATTAGATCTATATTATAATATTAATATATATACAAGACCTAGTTAACTTACCTAGATAATTACTATATATAATAATAATAACCAACCATCAAACTATCGCCCTATCACTTGTCTGTCAGTGGTGTATAAACTATTAACTTCACTTTTAAAAAGTAAAATGTATAAATTTTGTTCTGCCCATAAGCTACTAGCAGATGAACAACAAGGTTGCATTGAAGAGTCGATGGGCTGTAAAGTACAGCTAACTATAGATGGTATTATATTGCATCAAGCTAATAGAAGAAAGAGAAATTTACACATGTGTTACATCGACTACAAAAAAGCTTTCGATTCAGTTCCGCATGATTGGCTTTTAAAAACCCTGGACATTCATAGAATCAACCCAAGAATAAAACAACTATTGAAAGTCTGTATGAATAATTGGAAGATAAATCTGCACCTTAATCGTGATAAACTAGGTTCTGTGCACATAAGAAGAGGTATATACCAGGGTGACTCACTATCTCCACTCTGGTTCTGCCTAGCGATTAATCCTCTATCTACATTACTCCAAGACTCTACAAATGGTTTTAGGGTTGACACTAAATGTACAAAATGTGTTTCCCACTTATTATACATGGATGATCTAAAACTATATGCAGAAACCGAGCAAAAATTACACACCTTAATCAAAACGGTAAAATGCTTTAGTGACGATATCTGTATGTCTTTTGGCCTGGATAAGTGTGGCATCATAAGCATTAAAAAGGGCAAGGCAACGAACACCAACATTGAATTTGAAGGCATCGAGGAATTGAACTCCGCCTCTATTTATAAATATCTTGGAATAAACCAGAATGCCAAGATAAACCATAAGAAATTAAAAGAGGACTTTCTTGGCAAATATAGGCAAAGAGTTAATAAAATCCTCAACACCAAACTGTCTGGCAGTAATCTCATCACTGCAATAAACAGCTGGGCCGTCCCTGTGCTCCTTTACACGTTCGGTGTGATCAAATGGACTGACACCGACCTACATGACATTGACAGACTAACTAGAAAATTACTAACCAAGTTTCGATGCCTACACCCCAAGTCCTCCACCATAAGGTTATACCTGCCCAGGAAGGATGGGGGTCGTGGATTGCAGAACATCTTCAAATTGTGTAAGATGCAAGTTTTAAAAATACGATCAAAACTGCTCGCCTCCAGCAACAAATTAGTTTCCTTCCTACGGAAGTACGACTCCGATGCAACCCCTCTGAACCTACACAATGCTGATGTCAATATCGGTTTGGACGACGCAGGGCATGAGATTCGCCAATGGGAAGAAAAAACACTCCACGGAAAATTTCCGGCTTCATTACATGGGGACAACATCGACAAGGCTGCTTCCTTAACATGGCTCAAAGCAGGTCATCTCTACCCTGAAACAGAAGGCTTTGTTACAGCAATACAGGACAGAGTAATCAGGACAAAAAATTACGAGAAGCATATCCTGAAACTCAATGTTGTCGACAAATGCCGAAAATGTGGAAATGTGGGCGAGTCGATTGAACACATTATGGCAGGATGTCCAGCCCTATCAGAATCAGCCTACCTAGGTCGCCATAACCAAGTTGCAAAGTTAATACACCAACACCTGGCTTTGACGTACAAATTGATCGGTAAGGACACTCCCCCTTATTATAAATACTCTCCGCAAGAGGTTCTCGAGTCTACTGAACATTTGCTGTACTGGGATAGGCCTATTCTGACCGACAAAACGGTAGATTTCAATCGCCCGGATCTGCTGTTCATCGATAAAAAAGAAAAAACCGCTACCATTATCGATATCGCCGTACCACTGTCTCATAATTTAAGAAAAACTGAGATAGAAAAACAAAGAAAATATGGGAACCTGGGCTTGGAGATTAAGCGTCTATGGAAATTGTCCAAAATAACAATATACCCCATTGTTATATCAACCGAGGGGATAATAACAACTGACCTCACAGACACATTCAAGGCCCTTAACATTCCTAGGAACATATTCGTTGCCTGTCAGAGGGCGGTACTGCTGCAGACCTGCCACATCACCAGAAAATTCCTCAGTGGAAACTGTTAAAGGGACTACGATGAATTTTGTTTCTCTTTAGCGAAACTCGACCCTGGCAGCGCCAGAGAATGACTACTCGTTCATTTCTAACATAATAATAATAATAATAAACTCAATGTTGTCGACAAATGTCGAAAATGTGGAAATGTGGGCGAGTCGATTGAACACATTATGGCAGGATGTCCAGCCCTATCAGAATCAGCCTACCTAGGTCGCCATAACCAAGTTGCAAAGTTAATACACCAACACCTGGCTTTGACGTACAAATTGATCGATAAGGACACTCCCCCTTATTATAAATACTCTCCGCAAGAGGTTCTCGAGTCTACTGATCATCTGCTGTACTGGGATAGGCCTATTCTGACCGACAAAACGGTAGATTTCAATCGCCCGGATCTGCTGTTCATCGATAAAAAAGAAAAAACCGCTACCATTATCGATATCGCCGTACCACTGTCTCATAATTTAAGAAAAACTGAGATAGAAAAACAAAGAAAATATGGGAACCTAGGCTTGGAGATTAAGCGTCTATGGAAATTGTCCAAAATAACAATATACCCCATTGTTATATCAACCGAGGGGATAATAACAACTGACCTCACAGACACCTTCAAGGCCCTTAACATTCCTAGGAAAATCTTCGTTGCCTGTCAGAGGGCGGTACTGCTGCAGACCTGCCACATCACCAGAAAATTCCTCAGTGGAAACTGTTAAAGGGACTACGATGAATTTTGTTTCTCTTTAGCGAAACTCGACCCTGGCAGCGCCAGAGAATGACTACTCGTTCATTTCTAACATAATAATAATAGGGACTACGATGAATTTTGTTTCTCTTTAGCGAAACTCGACCCTGGCAGCGCCAGAGAATGACTACTCGTTCATTTCTAACATAATAATAATAATCTTTATTATCCGTAAGGAAATTTGTCTTACAATTTGTGCATTACACCAAACAAAAAACATTATAACTATAAGAAACCAAAGTGTACATTCACACCAGACTCACTCATAATTTACATGTGACAAAGTTTATACCAGATTGTTCTTATTTAATGATTTGATTGCCAGGGGAACAAAAGAGTGTTTGTGTCTGTTTGTCTTTGCTATCGGTGTCTTGTATCTCTTTTGTGATGGTAAAATCACAAAATCCTGACACAAAGGGTGATTCTTTATTTCGAGTATCTTGTTATAATCATATAATCTATGGTCTCTCTCTGTGGCATTTTACGTCTCGTGAGACGATCTTTTCCCTTTGCAACTTCTTGTGTGACTAAAGAGGCCAATCCTTGATACACAGCTGCGATCACAGGTTGGGCATATAAAATCACCAGGCGCCATTGCATTTTCACCCTTCTTTCTGCTTCTGTTGTGTATGACATCTGCAATCTGTGACCCTTCCTTTATGCTCTCTCTCCATGTGGATCTGTCCAGTGCCACCTCTTCCCAGTTGCCAGTGTCGATTTTGAAGAGCTTCATGTCGCGTTTGCATACATCCGTATAACGTAAAAGTGGGCGACCAGCGGCTCCCCTGCCTTCAATTAGATCGCCATACAGGATTTCCTGTGGAAGTCGACCTACTGGCATTCTACGAACGTGGCCAAGCCAGCCAAGGCGTCTGCTGCTGATAACAAAGCGGATGTCCTGGCATCCTGCTCTATGTAGCACTTCCTCATTTGTTATCTTATCTTGCCACCTTATTTTAAAGATCCGCCTTAGGCATCGGAGGTGGAAGACATTCAGCTTTTTTTCCTGCCATGAGTAGGTTGACCATGTTTCACTTCCGTACAGCAAGGTGCTCAACACACAGGTCCGGTAGACTAGGGCTTTAGTACTGCTAGTCAGCAATATGTTGTCCCAGACTCTTTTCTGCAACCGTGACATGGTGGCCATTGGTAGTTATTAGTTATATTTGTAAAAAAAAAAATTGTATACATAGACTATAAAATAATATCATTAATAGATTCTAGATGCGTTGTACACGAAAGACAAAGAATTTATGAAGCTCAGAACACAGGAAACACTTGATGGAGCTAATGGCACTTCCCCAGACCACATTGTTGGACAGAGAGGGAACCTGATGCCTCTATAATACTATCTCCAGGAATAACTACTTCAGTTATATAAAAACACTTTATATTTATCTACAAAGCACTTGACATTAAATGGGATGAAGTTGGATGTCTCTCATACTTCAGCCAGTCCCATCCTTTCTTAATTTTGTGTGACCTACATTCTTCTTACTAGGACTAGGAGGAATAGTAACAAGCTGGACTTGAGGAGAATGGGTTTCTTAAGCTAAAAAATGAAAAGTCCTTGGCGCCCGGGGCTCTGCCTTGAATCCGCTGAGAGATTTAATGGCTCCCTCAGACTAGACCAATGGCTAAGAGGAGGGCAAATAAATATTTTGAATTTCTGGTAGAAGGTGGTTGAAGTTTAAACAACACATCATAGTGTTCTACCGTTTCCGTCTAAAAGTCTAACAAAAGAAACATGTTCAGGTAATATTAAATCTGTTTCTAATTGTAATAAACTTGCATTGTAAAATATATAATATGCAATATAACTATTGTGTATTGACAGTATTGAATAGATTCTAGATCTATAATCTATAGTATATTATATATATTTTATATTGTTACGAATCTCACTATCCAGGCTCTCTGCAAACTGCACCATACACCACCAACGTAAAGAACTTGACAACTCAGGGCTCCAGAGTAACGTAACACTTTAATAGTTGAATAAATAACAGCCAATACTGTACAATTGGCAACACGTACACTGTACAAATATCTCTCCGATAACACTGTACCGCCGTATCAACTCTTGCACTGGCCTCTCCGTCTCGTTCCGGGCTTGCACTGGGTTCAACAGTTCAGGACTGACTTCACACACTGGGCTCGTTGTGTCGGACTCGATCACAGACCAAGATCAAGACGCCAGTCATCTCAACGGTACTTTACAGTACTCCGCACTGAACCGTCGTAATGCTCCGTACAGAATCACACTGTTGAACTGTGCTGTAGTCGACCATGTTCTGAACCCCTGCCGTGAACCGTCTAGACTGGACACCTCCACTCTTTATATAGGGTCCCTACTGGCTTTCTAGAACCAGACGGAACACCGCTCGACGTTTCTAGCTTCGTCACATGACTACATCCCTCGTGACGCCCCTGAGCTCTGTTCACGACGGCGATCCTTCCCGAACCGTCCTGTTGACACTCGACTCGACTGACCATCGTAACTTGTCACGGTTGACCGCTCGTCTAGCGCTGGCCTGGGGCGATTTGCGTCGGCTGACTGCACTCACACCACTACCCCCATCTGTGCCACAACCAGGTTTATAACAATATATCTAAACAGTGGGTTTTATAATAGAAGAAACACTCCTTTTACATTTGTGCAGCAATCAATGAAAAATGATAATTCTAGATAATCAACTCACTGAAATGGTTCAACAAATTAAACAACAAACAATTTAGATCTATTGCCAACTATTGGAAAATGGAGAAAGTTGATTGGGGGTGTGACAGTGTCAGTGACACCCTGATGAGCTAACCACACTGGGTCATGGTGACACTAACGGTAACCCAAGTGACACCTCACTAGACTCAATACTTATAGATATATATATAATAAGAGTCTATATATTATAGACATATTTTTCTCTCGAACTACTAACTCTAACTGTCTAGATCTAAACCCTTAGATGTAACACTACATCAGTACATCATGACTACATGTCCATTAACACTATAGTGACTATATTATAAATATAATATTAATAAACTATATAACACTACAACAGTATATAATAGTTAATATTAATAGTAGTACTAGATCTAGTAGATGATAGATCTAGTGACTAGTGTATATAATATTTATAGAAAATCTACTAGAATCTAGATCTTAGATTCTTGATATATGACTTATGAGTAACTATAGTATGTACATAAAATAGATCTAGATTTTTCTCTAACTCTGTCTGAAGTCTGTCTAGTTAGTCTAGAGTATTCTACTCTTAGCTCTAGATCTAAAATCTAAACTAAACCCTAATTCATACTAATACTAGAGTCTAGAATTAGAAGAGTAACTAGATTACTAGATATATAATAGTTGAGTAACTCTAAAGTTAAAAGTAGTCTATTTATTTAGTTATTAGGACTAGTCACTAGACTCTAACTCTAGTCTAGTGTGACTGTGTCCAGTGACAGTCTAGTCACACACACACACAGTCTAGATTCTAGTCTAGTCTAGATCCTAGAGATCTATTTTTAATTAATATTATTATATTAAATTCTAATCTAGCTATATCAAGATCAAGATTAGAAAGAATAGATGGTAATAATATAGGCTACTTGTAGAATCTAATCTAGATCTAAATGATAAATCTAGATCTAGATCTAGAGTACCAGAGAATAAGAGATTTAGCTAACTTGCTTTTGGTTAAAATTTACCGCGAAATGTAACAATATTATTTTATTGCTATTGCCAACTCAAAATACTCTTTCGTATTGTAGAGAGACTCGAAGACAAGCCTTATTATTACTTTATTAGATCTATATTATTATAGATCTAGTCGGTTCATATTAATTAGAACATATCAGATCTAGATCTAGTATATTAGATCTAGATAGATTTTAAATCTGATCTATATAGATCTAGATCTATATCTAAATAAACTAATATTATAATATAAGTAACATTGAAAATTGACGCAATAGTAAAAAAACCCAACTGTTTTGTGATAAAGTAATCATAAATTACCTATTTCTGTGTGCCCGGTTAGCTCAGTCGGTAGAGCATCAGACTTTTAATCTGAGGGTCAAGGGTTCAAGTCCCTTATCGGGCGAATTTTTTTTTTAAACTCTAATGATTTTTTTTTAAATTAATAAATTACATAACTGAATTTAAATGATAAAAAAAAAACAGGGAAAATGGATATGAGAGAAATATCGTTTTTGAAAATTGTACCTGACAAAGTGAGTTAATATAAATATAAGCTTTGTAGTCACTGAATTTAGAGACAGATAATTAAAAATAAATTAGCAATAAAAGTATAATAATACAATAGCAATTCTTCTTCTTCTTCATCGTTCTCATTGTTATGTTGGAGTGTTCATATGACTAGACCAGTGATGCCCAACCTTATTTGGTCTGCGGGCCATTTTAATTCTTGGCATTCGTGTCGCGGGCCATATCACCAAAAAGGAAAAAAAAATACAATAAGCTATTTTTATTAGTTTTATTTGTGGACCTTATTACATAAATTAATGTGATGCATGAAGTTTATCCAAAACCATCTTCTGAATATCTGGCTGCATAGATGAAACACCAAGTTGAAGCACTGAATCTAGATGTTCATCTGTGAGTCGATTACGTCACATGGATTTCGCATATTTCATAACTGAAAAAGTTTGTTCACACAAATAAGTGCTTGAAAAACTTGTGATCACCCTTGTAAGTCAATCAGTTCCAGTTGCAGATCTGTCGAAGCACTTGACACATCGGCAGCAAATGGATTTTGAAAAAGACGGATTTCATTTTTAAATTATGAAAATCCACAAATCTTTCACTGAAATTATTCATCAAGAGCCTCAGATGTTGGATCATTTTTTCTTTATTTAGCTGCTCATCATTTTGTAGAGTGGTTCAGGTTGGAAGTGTTGAATGAAGAGTTGCAATTTTGTTTGGAAAGCGCTTATGTCTGCATACACATGTCTGCATACACATGCGAAATCAATTTGTCTTTCCCTTGTAGTTTGGTGTTGAGTTCATTTAGATGTGATGTGATGTCGCATAAAATAGCCAAATCCCACAACCATGAGGGGTCGTTCAGTTGTGGCACTTGTTTTGATTTTTCCATCATAAATACTTCAATTTTGTGTCTCAAATAAAAAAACAACGTATTAATACCTTTCCTCGGCTTAACCAGCCCCCGCACTTCACTGTGAAATAGAACGTCTTCATATTTCTGTCAGAAAATCTTTGATAGTTCTGTGAGTCAACGCTTGTGATTTGATGGAATGTACAGTACTGAACACAATCAACATCACATGGTCTAGATTCAAAGATTTTGTATGGTGAATGATGCAGTGAAGACGCAAGGGTTGTTCCATTTGACTCAACAACTTTTTAAAATAACTCTTGCTGTCAGTCCGCTGTGACATCCAGGCATATTTCTAGCGCCATAAGTAATCACTCCAACTAATTTATTCCAAGGAAGAGCAAGGTCCTCTATGATGGCTGACACTTTTTTGAACAGGTCTTCTGCAGTTGTAGCCCCATGCATGCTCCTCATAGCTGCTAACTCCTCTTATATCAAAATTTTTGTTTGTACCGCGAATAAATACCAAGAGTTACGCGGTATCAGTTATGTCAGTGGACTCATCAGCAGCAATAGAAAACATTTCGAATTCTGCTGCTCTGTCTTTTAATGTGAATGGAAATTGTGTAGTGTCATGCGAAAAAAGCTGACAGCTTCTAATGCATTCTTCTTTTCAGGACACATTTCTTCCATCACTGCTAGCAAGCAATTTTTTTTACACATTCGCCATTGGATAAAGGCTTCATTGCTCTATTTAGGATTTGAGCTGTAGCTGGCCCTTATCGCCGACTCATTTTCTTGTCTCTTTTTGTTAAATATTCTCGTCAATCCCACGATCTCTATTCGTAACTTGGCAATCTTGTCTTCATGGCTCAAATCAAGAATGTCACCATTTGTGTTTATGTATTTGGTTTCATAATGCCTTTTAATGTTATGTTCTTTAAAAACAGCCACACTTTCTTTACAAATGAAAAATGTTGGCTTATTATCGAATTCCGCAAAAAAGTAAAGATCTGTTCACTTTTTAAAAAGTTTCTACATGCAGAATCCACTTTTCGTTTCTTAGGTTTTCCCATTTTATTAAATCACAAACGTTAAACACTACGGTACCAATCGCTTTGACATCAAAAGAACACGACCCAAAACGAGGCATCAATGATGCTCTGTGTTGTACACACAAGGTGTCAAGGACACGGCTAGCTCAAGATAGTAGCGGAATTTTTCAAGATTTTAAAAATAGCTGTCAAGTTTTATCGCCATTGACAAAAAACAACAGTTGTGTTCTTACAATAAAAAAAATATTGAATATGAATATTAGAATACCAAACATAAAGATGGAATTCACCAAAAAAAGAGTGAGAATTCTAACTTAAAGAAAATATCAAATTTAACTTTCTCATTTTTACATTTTTTAATCATTTTGTTCCAATGTTTTGGCGGGCCGGATTGAAGCACGTCGCGGGCCGCTGGCCCGCGGGCCGTAGTTTGGGCATCGCTGGACTAGACCAATACATGAGATGAACTGCTCAGTGGTTTCCAAATCAGGGAGCTCTCCATATAGCTTTCTTTCTATTGGGGTGATTTGGGGCCAATGTCTTATACGGGCCTCTTGGTAGAGAGAGCAGTTTTGGAGGACGTGGTCGGCATTTTCTAGTGATACTCCACATGGGCAGATTTCACTGGTTCCAATTTTGAGCTTCCGGAACATGTGTTGTCGCATTCTGTTGTGTCCGGTCCTGAGTCGAAAGATTAGACGTTGGTCTTGTCGGGATAGCTTATAGTAAGCATCATCTTTCTTGTGATTTGGATGGGAGCTCGTCCATTTCTCATTTATTTTATCTACAATTAATTTCTTCATTTCTTCTGGATAGAGTGCAGAGTTTACTTGTGAGTTTGTTCTCCCACTCTTGGCGAGTGTGTCAGCCTTCTCATTTCCTGCTAGTTGTATGTGAGCTGGCATCCATTGAATAACAGTTTTTTGGCTGTTGTGGTTGAGCTTTGTGAGTGCTGTTCTGAGGTTTTTAATATAAGGGGAATCAGAGTTTTGCAGGCTTTGGAGGGTTGTTTTTGCGTCTGTTAGAAAGACAATCTGACTGTGAGGGGAACTTGGATGATTTGCTAGCAATAGCAAATAAAAGTATAATAATACAATACATAAATAAACCAGATAGTACAATTTGGTCGGAGGACACGACTTAAAAAAGGAGGACATCCTCCATTTGCAGGACTTCTGTTTAATCCTAAATTCTATGTAGGCCTTTATAGGCCTATTATTATTATCCAATTAGGCTATGTTAATGTTTTATATTTACATATGTGTGTGTGTGCGTGTGGCCGGGGGGGGGAGGGGAGAAAAAAATCTCCCTTAACGCACCACCAGAAAAAAAAATCCTGGCTACGCCCATGAGTGTAGTGTGTATAGTTGATGATGGTGATGACCATAACCATTTTTTTTTCCTTGGGCATACGCAATAGTGTTGAGTGGTTAGGCAAGAAAAAAACACAATGGCATTGTCAGTCAAGCATGTAGCTCTATTATACCGAGACCATTCAACACGACCTGCAACGTCACAATCTGTGGACAGTTTAGACCAATAGCTCGTGGACACGTCGTACACACCTGTGAAGTGGCAGCAAGCTATTTAATGATTGGCCTTGATTATACCCGTACGCTAGTTACAGCTCTCGACGTCAAGAGATTCTTAACACTCCTATAGCATATAGTCAAGTAACCAAGTAACCAGCAAACTTGTTGCCTGGTTACCGTACCTTAGGAAAAGTATCAATAAATTCAGTGTCAAGGACTAAAGAAATAAAAAAAAGGAGTGGGTTTCCTTTGCTCTCCCTTTAAAGATAACTCTGGTCAGTGTCTTTTACGCTACCTTACACAAATCTGAACCTTTATCTACAACATAATTAGTTATTGACTTATTGGGCTTTGAAATCTCGCGGTTTGTGTTCTGTGTAGCTAAAGGTCACTAGTGTAGATGTGTGGCTCGTAGTCCAGCCCGGTAATTGAGATTTTTGTCCAAATAAGCAAACTTGTTGCATGGTTACCAGTGTGAAGGTGCAGCTTGAAGTCCAGTTACCGCGTAAGGTGTGAGCTCTATAGAGAATGTCAATAAACCTACGCCCATCGTATTTGACTTATAGTCAGCCACCTGTCTATCAATGAACTCAACGTGATGGACTAAACAACTAAAAGGGGGTGGGAATCGTTCATCTTTACCTCTGGTGTTACATTTTTGTTTATTTTAACACGCATATAGGCCCTATTTTGGTGTCGGAAAAGTAAATGAAAATGGACAAAGGCTCCTCGAGGTTTGCTCACTACACTCCCTCTGGGTCACTAACATCTACTTCAAGACTTAACCACAGCACAGAGTATCTTGGTGGCATCCTAGCTCCAAACACTGACACCAACTAGACCTAATCATGGTAAGACAAAAGTGCTTAAAATTTGACAAGCTTACCAGGTCCTATCACAGTGCAGACTGCGACACAGATCACTCCTTGGTATGTTGTAAGATCAATCTTCTCCCTAAAAAAATCCACCATACCAAGCAGATTGGAAGACCCCAATCGGGTGTAAGCAAGATGTGCTACCCTGATTTCCGGATAGTTTGCGGAATCTATTGAATGCGAGTATAAAAATGTCTCTGGAAATACAGCAACAGAAAAATGGGAACACCTCAAGTCCACCATTAAAAGACTTCCCTTGACATCTTTGGAAGAAACATTACAAAACGAAATGATTGGTTTGACTCTAAATCAGCTATTTTATCACCTGTCACCAGGGCAAAGAGAGATGCACTCGCTACATACAAGGTGAAACCTACCCAACGCAAAGTGTTAAATCTGAAAGAAGCTAGAGCCACTGTTACGCTGGGCAGGACACATCCCCATACAGGGAACGAATGTATACCAAAAGCAGTCCTTTTTGATGAGTTAAAAGGTGGTGGACATAACAGAGATGCCCCACTGAAATGCTTTAACTGACATAGAAGAGAGCACCTGGTTGCAGGCGGCTTCAGAAGGAGACAGCTGGAAGTCACTTATAAAGGCAGCAGGATACATTCGAGACCTAAAGAAAATCTTCCGCGGAGGACAGACTTAGACGGAGAAAAGGAAATCTAGATCGACCACTGGCTGACGATTTAGAGCAAAAAACAACCAGTTAGACAACATCTTTGATTTCTTCTTAATGAACAGACTTGGACTAGTGGTAAATTATGACATAGTTTCAGGGCTATATGACCATGATGTCATTAATTTAATAGTTTAATAAAAGCAGTAATCAATATAAAACTTTGAAGTCCAAACCTCCCGCAGGATTACGGGGGATGGCAGTGGACAATTGAGAAGTCCGAACAATAGTCCAGTGTGCTTACCTCACAACCAACAGATGGACAAACTAAACATTTAGATTTAGATTCAAAATTTAGATTCATCTTAATAAACTAGTTTACAAGTAAGTTTATAATATTAACAAATTAGCTAACCTAAAATAAATAAAACATTTTTTTTGGTGAAACAATATTTAATGCGCTGATGCATACATTCTGATAGTTATTAAACATTTGTAAAAGCAAAGCATTGCTGATACATGAAACAAATATAGAAGTCTATATAAATTACATTAAATATATGACAGGCTGTAATTTGTATCACCTAGACATTTCTGACCTCAACAAATCTTTTAGCAAAAATATCAGTGGACAGTCTGTGGGTTGAAAAAAAAATTAATTTAAAGAAAATAATTAAAAAAAAATATTGCTCAAACCCTAACTTACATTAATTACTCTAACAATGGGTTCACAAGTAATTTTATTTTCTCACATTATTGTATTGCAAAAGTGAAGGTGATAGTGTAATACATTTGATCATTGCTGTATTTCATTGATAAATATTCATGTTTAAATATTTACATAATAATACACTATATAAATATTATATAAAAAGTAAACAATTACCTGATATATTTAGTGATGGCGTCTGCAACTTCTTTTCTAATATGCTGTTCAACAATAATCTCACTTCTTTAAATATAACACCTGTTTTGGCCATTGCCTTGAAAAATATGACAAAGGGCCAATTTATTGAAAAAAAATTATTATAATTAGAAAAAAACAACAACTAATTAACACATTTAGACCTAATGCAGTAGCATTGGGTAAACCATTAACGTATTAGAAATAAGAAACCTGTAGGAAAAACTGTTAACTATTATTTTGTATGAAAATAATTCTGAAAAAAAGACTTTACTATTTATTTTTTTAAAAATGAAAACTGGATAACTACAGTATTTCTTTTGTTTTGTTTAGTTACCTAACTTGTTAAATTAAGCCTGTCTATAAGTCAGTGAAATGTATCCTTTTTTTTACTGCTCCATGGAATAAGCGAAGCTGAAATGTTTCATCCTTAAGAGCTTCTAGAATTTACACACAAAAAAAGTATATGTTGGAGCCTTATTATGAGGGCCATTAAAGAATGCATTTTTTTTCTTTAGGGCTAGAGATAATGGGCCAAAGAAATATGTGTGCAGGATGGAAATTGTAAATAAAAAAAACCCTACTTAAATGATGTAACTTAACTGTCAAGAGGATAATGAGTGTAAAAGAGAGGAGGATCAAAAAGTGGAAAAAGGAATTTGTTTCCATGGAAAGAGCAAATTGAAAGTCTTTTACCACTAAGGGCTACTAAAATGTCTGGGTCGAAGATTGTGTGTTACATGTTTGACACATTCTAAAACTCATAGAATAAAAGGTATTGCTAAATATCACTGGTCTTTCTCTATTTTGTTTTGATGCTATCTTTTTCTTAACTTGTACCTTAAATTGAATCCAGCTGTCAAGCAAAACCAGTTTTTGTGTGTGTTGAACATCTATGGCTCCACCAAATAATAGAAGAGAGTAAGGGGTCACAATGGAAGTAGTTCTCAAATAGACTTGTGATACTTTCACCTGAAAAAGTACTAGAATGTTAGGCCTAAAGAATCATAAAATATGAATCTAAATATAATAATGAAGCAAGTAATCAGTTAAAATGAATCAAAATGATTCACTAACAAAAAGAAAACATTTAAGTAAAAATATAGTGATTGTAACTTTGAATTGGTTTCTGTTAATAAAATAATGTGTGTTAGTGGTAAATCTTACAAATTTAATAGTCTCGTACAAGGATTCTTCTGGATTCTTTATGTCACTGATAGTAAAATCTACCTTGACATATTTCTTAGTTTATTCAAATCAAGATTATATGGAAGGATCCCACACACTTGCATAGTGACCAAATAATTCAGGTAGTTCACATACTACTAAAAAAGTAAAGTAAAGTTCCCCTTTCAGACCTTGTGATCTATGATATCTATGATGCATAAGTCCTCTGTTTCTGTAGCCCATTGTTAATGAGGCTGTCATGTGGCCGGCACAATGGCCAACCACCTTTACTTTTCCCAACCAATGTCAGAGCTGGGTAGATTCAGTGGCGCCCTAAAGATACTGAAAATAAAAATCCCAATCTTCCCCAGGATTCAAACCTGGGACCCCTGGTTCTGAAGCCAAGCACTCTACCCCTTAGCCTCCTTCATATACTACTGGTCAGCTGTTAATTGTGTGTTGTCAAGTGTGGCATTATACACACATACATGTGATAATAATCTTTATTTCTGAATTTCCGAAATGTATACAACAAAACGAAATTCAGATAAACCAATGTGTCATATGGGTGCTGCTGTGAAACAGATAGACAAGTGTGTCATCTGGGTGCATCGAAAATTGAAGAAGCATTATCATTTTAATAGCATTGTAAATAAAATAATTTCTATACCTGTTAAAAAAACAAAAAATAACTAGTGGGGAGTGCCATTAAGGCAATACAGTTTCTCCCATTATTTAATAGAACAACCTTTTCATGATAGATCATCCAGCTTCCTGATGCATTGAGATGTCTATTCACAGAAGAAGGATGTACTTGAGCAACACCTTGGGATGTATTCACAAGACAAACACTTTTTTCAGATGTATCTATAGGAGGACTTGTAATCACTTGGCCAACCTAGAATGTAAAAAATAGGCTAACATGTAAAACAAGCCATTCACCCCAGCACAAAATTTCACATACACCATATTAAAAAGAACAGGAAAAGAAGCAGTGGGGAGGTTTGATACAAGCAAGAGTATCTTAATAACAAGAAGTAACTATTTAATTTTTAAAAATTAAGGTCTCAAAGAATAAAAATTAAATTTGGTTTGTTCCTTTAATGTTTTTGTAACAGTGAAATTGTGTTTACTTTTTTTTTAACTATTCACTGAAATGAATTCAAAAGTTTTGTTTCTCTCAAGATGTTTAATGTTATTAAGCTGGTTAAAAATAAAGTTTAGAAAAGCTATTATTATTTTGTAAATTTATAGAAAGGGTGATATGATGACCAAAACTAGACATTATATCCCATCATTTTATTGGCCAACAAGATGTTTGTATTGCATTACTTTAAAAAAAAACAACAATTTGCTTACCTGTGGGTACATTCCTGCTGTCAACACAGCTTTAATAAGGGCAACAGGAACAAGGTCATCAAATTTGACATCTTTAGAAGTCTTTCTTTTAGAATCAAAACCTATACTTTCCACTAACTTGACTAGATCCCTTGTGACATTCTGTTAGTTAATGAAGGAAACATTAGTAGTAAAGTTTCAATTATTCAATATAATATAATGTTAATAGTATTAACACACGTAAAACGTAATCCTCTTCTTTTTTTTTAAAGGAAAGTCTGTACTTTATATGCTTTGCACAGCCTTAAATTGACTTATGTGGTTTTTTACATTAATGAATAATAAAAAAAGCTTGATATTTCCAAAGAGGGTTATTATACATAATGTGAGCCTTCATAGATGTAAATTCTTACATGGTAATTGAAGAACAACCTGTCTTCATTTAACTTGAACATCAGTACTATCTACCATGAATACATATGATAGACCACCAAGTCAAGTCCATTTCTACATCCTTTCATCTTTATAATAAACCCCCAAGTAAAAAAAAAAAGTTCTACTTAACCTGCTCCCCCTAATGGATTACAAAGTAAAAATAGACTCCAAGTAAAAATAGACTATACTTCATATGACACTAAGATGACTCACTCTGTTCATTTCTTGAAATAGTTATTTAGAAATTTTGAAAACTAACCTCTATTTCATTAAGTGTAGACTTTTTCAAAAAATGTTTTGAGATATAAGCATTCTCTGCAGCCTTACCATCTAGTTTTGATTTTTGCCACCTATAAACAAATAAAAAAAAATCACATATAATATTTCAAATTTTAATTATGCCAAGACCATATCAACCATAATTAAATTGTTCTTACATATCAGGGAAACCATTTACTTTATAAATAATCACTTTAGTAAATTTCATAAGATCAAAAAGCTCCTGCTGTCTGTGTTTAAAAAACGTCTTATGTGGTCAATATAATTACCAGCAATCTAATACTATGGCCAAGCAGCCAACCAACTAGAGTTTTGACACTTTTAATCTGTATTATTAAAGTAGAAATTCAGTTTCCTTAATTAAAGAAAATAAACTTATTACTGTGTTGTTTGCAAACAATCCTCATTCAAAATGAGCTTTTTTAAAAACAAAATTATTAAAGTTTACTTATTAACTCATTATATAAAATGTATGATAATGTACTATTATACATTTTAAATTAATCAACTTTAAAGTATAAAAAAACTATGAATTAATATTTATTCCATTACCCTTTAAATGCATTGTAAAGTGTAATATGATCAGAACAATACACTGCTAGAGATTGTTTTGCGATGTCTGCTTCTGATTTCTTACTAAGAGGTGCAACAAAAGGAGATTTCTCTGTCATGGAGGCAGCTATTATGGCCTGTTAAAAACAAAGTCTGATTATTAATATAATTAACAAAACTTGATGTGATGTTTGAAATCAAAGTACCCTTCTCCTAGATGAGCTGCCTTAGTAGGTTGACTAGGTTCATCTGCATGATGGTCCTGGTTTTAAAGGTAGCAGGTTTGTGCCTTCAAATCTTCTTCTGTCACTAGTAGCTGTTTCCCCAGACTTACTGTATAAGTCACACAATTATATATACATTTGAGATGCATGCTGTTTAGAAGTTTTTTGTGTGAGTAAATAATGAGAACTTGTCTACATTGATACCTTCTAGATGTGACAACCTTATATCTAATTCAAATACTAACATTGAAATAAGTCATGCAACTAATAACATACAAATAATGGCACCCAGTCTTCAAGCTTTCTACTTTTTCTCCCTTGTATACCTCAAAGCATTTTTGAAAGCATTTGTACTGCACTGCATAATGTGAAAAAAGACAATAGCATAAAATGGTGCAAATCAAAGCTGAAAAGTATCACAAACTTTACCTTTTTTTTAATGTTCATTGACAAGAATAGTTTCAATAAAAAAAATATAATCCAAACATTTTAAATCAGCTTCCAGGCTTCTGCAAGTCAATGTTGTGAAAGTTTTAGATAAAAAAAAAAGGTCTCACCAAGCAAGCAACTAAACAACAAGTGATTGATTATAGCCAGTTGTTTTTATGAAAATAAAATATAACACACACACAAAAAGATATTTCCTTTATCTAGTTTACATTCCTTTAATGCATCTATTTGATATTTCCTTTCTCTAGTGTACATTCCTTAAATGCATCTATTTGATCCTACCCATAAATTACAATGAGCAAGTCACTGTTCACAAACACAAAGAAAAGATTGACTCACTATTGGTTCTAAACAGCCAAATATGGATCCTAATAGTAGCATCTTTCCAATTCTTATGTTCACAGGTAGAGCAGCTAAATGATGACCTAGTGGTGTCAAGGAGCTCTCATCCACATAACATGCTCCCACTTCTTTCAGCAGAGACATTGCCCTTGAAACTGCTAATGTCTGTGGTGGATCAAGGGCACGATTCAAAAACTCAAGAGGTTTGCCATACTGACATTTCTTGGAAGAAAAAAATTAACAATAAAAAATAAAAGTGTAAAATATTTTGAAAAAAAAAATTTACATTTTTTCTTGCTTAATCCTGCTCATTGCAAAGTGAAAAATTCATGATGAAGCTGAGTCACACAGAAAAACTAAACTAATTTTATTTGCACAAAGTTTATCTTGGGAGTTTACTTTTGAGATTAAGATTCTTAAACATTAAGCTTTGTTTGACTACTATAAAAACCCAAGGTTTGAAAAAACTAAAAAAAAAAAAATTGAGAATAATACATCTGTACAAATTAATACAAAGACAGACCCATCATTAGAAAGATAAAAAAAAAAAATAGCAAAAGAAAATGTGTACCATTATGTTTAAGCAAAGTTCCTCCAATGGCACTCTAAGAAGTTCAGGTTTTGTGTAAGGTTTGAATTCATTAAACTGTTCTTTAGTGAAGAGCCTGAAGCAGTAACCTTCTTTGACTCTTCCAGCTCTTCCTGTTCGTTGTTTACAGTTGGCTTTACTGATAAATACTTCTTCAAGGGAGCTCATTTGACTACTTTCCATGTACCTGGCAATTAATTAGAAAAATTAAGTTAAAATGAATACAAAATTTCAAGATATTTAAAATATCTAAATTCAATGACTCTAATAAAAGGATCTTTCCAGAATCAAAATCATTGGTAATGTTAATGCAGACACAAAGAGTTAGTCAATATTTAGAAAAAAAAAGTTTTTTATCCCAGTAGTCTAGAATATGTAGACTTGTGTTATATTGGAATAATTAGATATTGTCTCGGAGTCTGAAGAATGATGAGACATGCATTTTTAATTTCTCTTTTCACTGTCTGTTCTTAACTTCATTGGTAGCTTGTCTTTGGTCCTCCAATGTGTCTCATTCAGAAGCCATTTGCTACTAACTGTTCTCTAAGCCTATCAGGGCAAACTTTTAAAATGCTTCTGCATGTGTGTGGGGTGGGGCACAGGAGGGCACTTCTGTTGTGCTGTCCATTTTTAAGTTTGCCTTAAAATGATCACACAATAATCCCCTTTTCGGGAAAGGTGTCTACCAAATAATAAGTACTGCCTCTATTCTATCCAACTTTGATGGAAGCATTTAAGGAGTCTCATATGCTTTCTATAAAAATTCCAGGTCATAGAGATATATAAAAGGGGTGATTTATAAGCTGAATACTGAAATTAAAGACATGATCTTTAAATAGCTTCTCTATGCAAATGATTGCATCTTTCTTGCCTACAAAGACAGCTTGCTGTCAATGAATCACTGGCCACCAGCAATGGATATAACAACACTGGATGTAGCAAATTTTGTAGGTCACAGCTGGGGCTGTGTAGCAACTGGAAATACTGCATTCTTCAATAATTTTTTGACTCGAAAAGCCTTTTAATTATTATAATGAATAACATATGTGTAAAGTTTGAATATGAAGGTAATTATTTAGTAAATTAATTACAAAAGTTTATCACTACTCACCTATTCTCTTTAGCTTTCCCACTGTCAATAACATAAACTACATCTGGTATTGTAATGCCAGTTTCTGCAATGTTGGTTGCTAAAACTATTTTCCTAACACCAGGTGGAGGCACTAGAAACACTTTGGTCTGATCATTGGAAGATAGGAGTGAGTGAAGGGCATAGATCTGGTACCTGTGGGAAACAGAAAGTATAAACTACTAAATAACACACATACATTATCTGTATTTCTTTAGTGAACATCTAGTATAACTGTAGCATGTTAACGATTTCCAGCTCAAATTTAGCCAAAGGAAGTTTATTTAATAAACTTTAACAATAAACATGAGTCTATTTAATAACTCAAACTCAAATACTAAACATAAGTCTATTTAATAACTCAAACAATAAACATGAGGCTATTCCTCCTATTAGGAAATATTTGCTAAAAAGTGTTTGGTCTATAAGATAATATAAAAATTATTCTTCATTCTTGCTATGAATAAAAAAGAAAGTTACACACAAGCACATCAAATCAAATTAATAAATATGAACAAAATGATCTGTATTGTTGTGCTCATTTACCCTTTGTTATATATATATATATATATGTGGTTTTTATATGTGTATTTAAAAGATGATTTTTTCAATATCTTTTTCAATAAATAAGAATTTATAATTCTAGGACTTAGGGTTACAAAGACAAACAAAAACCTCAATTCTACAAAATCTAACCTTACCTTGCAGTATTGTTAAATTGTCTGTGTGATGTCAGCATCTCATAGAGTTCTTGGATGTCAGAGTAACCAGGGAGAAAAATAAGCACGGCACCATCTTTGTTACAATATGGTGGCGATTTCTCTAAATAGTTTAATAAATCCTGCAGGTAAGAAAAAAACCATCTCATGGAATTAAGATCTAATCCAGATTATACTTGTGGGTTAACTTTTAAGAGAGCAGAGACTTAAATATCATTGAGGTGTTAAAAAAAAATTAATATAGAAAATTTCTCTCTAAACATGAAGTTACTTTTTTAAAAATTACTATTTTAACGACTAAAGTTCTTTGATATGTTATAGAATCATATCAGATATACAATTTTTACTCTTAAACAAAGGAAGTCAAACAGATTTATTGATCACCATTATTAGATCTAAATTAATCCTGTCTAATTTAAGTCTGCTAACTGCATTCCTAGTTCGTAATGAATACGTTTCAGCAGGAAGGTTTGTCTGAAAATAAAAATGCAATAAAAATGTACATATGCGTTTTATTATCAACAGCAAGATCAGAAGTCTACAAGTTAAAAAAAAAGAATATTATTTAAAAATTATTCATTAATAATAAAAATAAATAAATACTAAAGACACTAAATGTACCCTATCTATTTTGCTTATGTCTTCTTTTGTCCATGTTAATAGTTGTGTAGAGGAATCCCCTCTTTTCTGTGTGATATCTACTTTGGCTTCAGCCTCCTAATGGAAACCAAACAAAAACATAGGGATTATAAAAGAACATAAGTTTAAAATCATAAGAATCATTCACTTGTGTTTTAATTATTCTCCAGTTATCATGATTTATCATTATGCCAATGAACAAATGTAAAAAACAAACAAACAACAACATAGCATGTAATTTCTAAAAATAATTATATTATCAGGTACCTGTATAAGATGCTTAGGGTTCAAAGTGTACTGTGAATCTTCATCTACTACATAGCCAGTTTTTTCAATGACATCTTCCAAATAAAGCACCTAAACATGATACCATAGATTAATGAAGGAATTTAGTTTTTTGAACATGTCCAACTAATAGTTTACACAGATAAAATCTTTGATTTGGTACAGGATTTAAAATGAAAGTGTGATGGTTAACAAATATACCCTATATATTCTATTTAGACAGTTTGAGAATGAAAATGTTGTCTAAATATAAAAGGATGACCCGTGATCACATGTAGAGCTAATGATTTGCCTTTCATGGGATGACGCTGAGAGGATATTTCAGACAGAGAACAATTGACTTAGCTGGCAGGTCAAAGCAATATACAACATATAGAAGACTCAATGACCACATTTCTATTCTACTTTGAAACTTAAAAAATGAATTGATATACCAGTTCTGAGGTTCTGGCATTTCACTCACATTAATTTACTTTGACTGACGAGTCTAAACTTACCTCCACTTCAAAAGCTTTTCCTGGTATACTGATAACAGGACAGTGCTGAAAGTAGGCAGAGAACTTGCCACTGTCCATGGTAGCACTCATTAGAATACATTTTAAGTCAGATCTACGAGTCAGAATTTCTTTGACAACAATCATGAGATAGTCTGACTGAACACTGCGCTCATGAACCTGGAACAGTAGTGATAAAATACATGTTCTTCCCATGACTTCATTTATTTGTAAGTAACAAATTTGTGTATCAGATACTAATGATTTCTAAACACTACGAACAATTTACCAACAAGTCAAGTAATATCTATGATGCATATTAAAAGTCTGTTCTCTTTAGTGTGTATTTTTCCTTGTTTTATTTATGTAGTGATTTACTAGCAGAATCATCATTGCCCTTGGCATTATGATATATATCCTATATTCTTCACCCCTTGCAGGACTTTAAATAGCAACTGAAAAGTTACCACAACTGTTATGAAATTTCAATATTTTAAAAAATCTGTTGTTTAAGGAATAAGTGACAGGAGTATGTGGTTTCCAACATGACAAGTCTCTGGAAAGAATCCTGGCTTACATTCTGGCTTGAGTTGGGGGTAAAGTTGGTAACTAAGCAACATGCTGAAATGAAATTGGTCAAAAACTCTCCCCATGGCCTATGAACCATAGTTTCACAATGGGACAATTTTATTTACAAAACAATAATGATTTTGAAATAATCTTACCTCATCTATAATCAGATGAGTAATTCCTTTCAAGTCTGCATCATTCTGCAACTGCCTAAGGACCACACCAGTGGTGCTGTATAGTAACCTTGTATTTAATCCTTTGTGTGATTCAAATCTAATTTGATAGCCAACTAGGGCCTCCTTCTGGTCAAGTCCATTTTCTCCCAGTTCACTGGATACACGATTAGCAAGACTTGTGGCTGAGATCCTCCTTGGCTGAGTACACACAACATAGACTTCACTCAAGCCTCTGTCTATGCAGTCCTGTATGATAATAATACACACATAGTATCAGTGTTTTAACAATTAGTGTTAGATTCAAACATTTAGCAAACTTATATTTTTAAAAACAAAAACAAACAGTCACATCAACAAAAAAAAACAAAAAAGAATAATAAAAAAATGTCTCACCTCAAGTAAAAATTGTGGAACTTGCGTACTTTTACCACTGCCTGTTTCTCCAGCTATTATAACAACATTGTGATCTTGAATAGCACATAATAACTGCACGTATATAAAGAAAATATATTAAAATCAATTAAAGTTTTTTAAAAATCTGACCTATGCTAATAAATGTAAAAACAGGTGACATATACCAGTATATGAATGTAAAAATATGGGCATTTGCAAAATAAATATGAAAATAGCAGAGCAATGTGCATTAATATAAACTTGTTTAGCATATTTGATGTTGAAAATATATCCTTATCGTGAAGGATTTTTAGCTCAAGAAACCAATAGAAATGATTGCTGTGATACAACAAACTTTGTTTTATTTTGCTTTAACAATTGAACATGGGATAGGTTGTTTGAACCATGAAAGTAATTATCTAATTAGCAAGAAAAACAAGATTTACACATGGCATATGAAGATGGCACGGAAGATTTCCGTGCTTCATTTTCAAAAGCAATTTTTCAAAAAATGGCTGCCAAGTCAAGATTTGAAATCAAACTTCCATGCTGGCAGGCAAACATGTTTTTCCACTGAGCTATTCAAGCTCTTATAAAAATTGAAGGTTTTTAAAATCCATTGTCAGTTTGAAATGTTACCAAATTACATAATTCTCTCCCCTTTCCCTGTAAAACAAAATTAATTAATCACAACAAATTGTTAACAAATAGGTATCATTTTTTGATTGATTCATGTGTTGTCCTCTACAATGAATAATTGAGCTAATTGTGATCCCAGAATGGAAAGTGGGAGAAATAACATGTAAAAGATTTTGATCAGACAGACGGAGTGAGTTGATAATAAAAGAATTGGTAATAAAAGAATTAAATGCTGATATAACTGTCCACTACTATATGTATGTAGTTGCAGTTGTGTTGATAAGGTTTATTTGAGGTACCAAGTAGTTCAATTTTATGATAATGTACCTTTATGGCTAATCGCTAATTCCTGGCTAAGGACCAGGACCAGTAATTGATAAAGAATGAATTACACAAGAAACAGTAGCATTTAATTGTAACAATTTAGTCAAGAAAAGGGGAATCTGTCCCATGTTACTGTCACTAAAATAGCTAAGCCTAGAAGGAATAAACATGTTTTTCTAACTCAAAGTCCAAACTTTCTTTTTTCATCAGCAAACTATTTCTGCTACTTATTTTCCTTATTACATCACATCACTAATAATTTTCCAGTACCTATCAAAGATTTACCAGCCAATTGTAATCTAATCTAAAACACCACTGAAAATTAATGTCAGAAAAAAAAATTTAAATACAAAAATATCAGATTAAAAAAATTTCACTGTCAGACACCAACAAATTAAATGTCCAAAGACAATAACAATGTACCTGTTCTTTGTACTGAAACACAGGAAGCATCTGTCTGGAGCGTAACAGCTCCAGATACTCTGGACTTGAACGTCTGTTAGCCAAAGCTTTTTGTAAGTAACTGCCATCAGATCTTTTATTTCTCTTTGCCAAATTTTGTGTGGAAGCACTGGATTTACTTCCGGTAGCGATCTCATTTAGCTGGTCCTTTAATACATAGCAGTTATTGTTTAACAATAATCTAAATATATAATTCTCTTCATGGCTAAAGAGTTTGGACAAGAAATAAAAGAAAGATCACTCTTTTATTTTTGCAAGTCGGTCTAGAGTTACCCTATGAAAAGAAAGAGGGGGGGGGGGGGGGAGAGAACAAATAGTATTCACCTGTCATAAAATACCAGGGCCGAACTTAACTGTTGTGACCAAGAAGTCATGGAAAGATCACTCTTTTTTATTTCTACCCCATGTAGTTTTAGCGCAAAATAAAAAGGGGGGGGGGGAGAAGAACAAGTAATCTACTCTATATTCACCCGTCACTAAATAGCAGGGCCAGACTCAACAGTTGTGAGGCCCTATGCGAAACGGATTTCGCTTGGCCAAGTTTGGGTAGGGATACAGATAATAAGTGAAAATTAAGAATTTGTATTAGAAAATAAATTCGGCTTTGCATTTTATTAATTCTTTACTACCTACAGAATTACTTTACGAGCCTTGTGTGTAGCGAAGCCATACAGTATATCATAAAAATTCTATTTCCTATATAGATCACGCTCAATATAAAAAATTACCAAATGTTTCAATCTATCTTCGAGAATTGTTGACCTCAAGTAATTCTTCATTAGTTTGAGGTGCGAGAAACTTCTTTCACCAGAAACACAATTACTGGTATTGCATAATGCTGTTTTTTTTCATCGTGCGCAGGATTGGCGTTTTCCATATTGAATGACAATTTTTTATCTATATATTTCATGAAATTTTTTTTTTTTAGTTTTCAAAAGATTTTACTAATTTCTGGAGATTTCCATGACTTTTTGGTATAATTTGCAATTTCAGGAGATTACAAGGATATCCTGGTAAATCAGGAGGCTGTGGGAAATCTGTAATAAGTTATAAAATTGTTTAATTAAATAACTTACACCTAGAATTATTATGGGTCCTTTGAAAGTGCGGGCATACTGAAGTTGCATAGGTTGCAGTGGCCAAAGGCCAGCCCTGCAAAATAATGGTGTATGCTACGCTGTGGGTCGACTAGTATATTTTAATTTGCCAGGTCTTGTGGCTTAAACAAAGCAACTTATGCTTATAATAGTGATTCCATTTTGTTAGATTGCTGATTAAGTTTTGACAAACTTTAAAAAAAAGTTTAAATTTTAAATGATTGTTACCTTACCTTATCAGCAAGTGTTTCCCAGTCATCTTCCTGTGCTTCCTCATCTGTTGCTATCCTCATTTCACTGTCAACTTTTATAGGGACATCTTCCAGATTCAATTTTTTTATAAGTTTAGCAATGAACTGATCTCTTGGCTAAGAAAATAATACTAACATTTAATGATAATACTATAAATATGAAAAGTAAATTTTACCAATGAGAATCTGTGAAGTCTAAAGAGTAAGTGTTGTAATGAAATTTAGGGTTAGGGTTTTTGCTGTGGTATTAAGTTTCACCCCTTAAGCATATTCTCTTGCATTACTAGTGCAGGGATGGGCAACCTTTTTCTAATGTAATTAGAAAAATACTCTAGATAACTGTGTATAATGTCTTTCTTTTAATTTAAATGTATACTGTATTATACATTTATGTTTCTTTTTTTTTTTTTCACACTCCCAGTTGACAACAAGAGTTAACAATTTCTGAAACTTACTTATTTTTTTTAAACCTTATCAATATCTTTTTATTTCGCAACATGTCACCACAAATGTACAGTTATTACAGTACTGTTATTACACTTGCTTATTTTCAAACATGACAATTCATGCTCACAGTTGTTACAGTTAATTGTTAAAGTTAAGCTGTAAAGTTTTTGTTTTTTTGAAAGTTTGGAAATACAGCTTCTAGCACCCATAAAACTCCCTCAAAAGAACTGACTGGAACTTCTCTGTCAGGTCATAATTAGCTAGGAGTTGTGTCCTCTGGAACTACATCAACTTCTGCACTGAATGGTGAGCTGAAGGTATTGAGACTGGTTCCAAGTTCTTGACGTCTTAAAATTTGTTTTCCAATTCCACAATCAAGAAATCCAAATAAGTCTTTTACTTTTCAACCTTTTCAGTAGAAATGGTGTCACCTTTTCACAAAGGGAAATGAAAAACCTGTTTTCACTTGATAGCCTGGAGAAATGGGAAAGCTTTATTTGAAAGGATTAAATATGCACAAGTACAAACAACCCATTGCAATTCTTCCGATGAAAAACATGAGTCTTCAACTCTTCATTAGAAATAATAGTAATGAAGTCACAGTCAATGTCCTACAAGGAAAATAACAATTTCTTCCTTGAGACTACATATTCTTCTCAATACCTTGCCCATGCTTAGCCAGCGGACACTACTGTGGTACCAAACATAGAAATGTTTTGTTTCCAAATCTTCAATTACTTCTTGGAACTGCCTGTGGTTAAGAGCCTGAGCTCTGATGAATTTGATTACTGTGATAATTGAGTCAATATCAGGTTACATATTCAATGAAGCTTTGCACAAACTTTCCCATTTGTATTTATGGTTGGGACATTGCTCTTTAATTTAATTTTTTTTTTAAACTATTTTTCTCAGTCAAAGCACAGCCTCCATCAGTTGTTAAACATAGCATTGAAAAATACTAGCCTGAGTTTGTATGTTTGACTGAATGTTTTGAAATATTGCGAATAATAATAGTCTTCGTTTACTTTAAATTTTTTAGAATGACATGTAGAGACAATGTTTCTTTAGCTTCTTCATCATAATTGATAAGAATCAGAAGTTTCCATAATTTATATATATATATATTTAATATTATTTGTTTTTAATATATTTGAAATTTTTGTATGTGTTATCTGTGGGCACACCTGATTTCTGTAGGTGTCTGCGGTCCGTAATTTGCCCACCCCTGACCTAGTATATCACTGTGAAAATATTAGAGTAAGATAGCAATCACCAATGATGTTTTTATAGAGAAATTTTTTAGTAAAGTGTTTTTTTAAATCTATATATCTATATTTATCTATCTATATATATTGTAACGACTCTCAAAGAGCTTGACAACTCAGGCTCTCAATGACATAAGTCTTTAAAGTCTAATAAATAAATAAAATAAGCCAATTCTTTACTATTGGCAACACCTAAAACTGACTGTACAAATGCTTTAACCGTACTGACATATAAATTCTATACTGCTATACCAAACTGTACTTGGCTCTCTGTAGTTACCTGGATTCAATTGTTCCAGACCAACTTCACACTTACTGATTGTATCAGATGAATCATGACTCCTGAATCTGAACTATCTTAATACTTTCGTATAATAGGCTCTTTATATAGTGTCCCCGAAAACCTTGAAACCTATAGAACATCGCCCATTTCTTTGGATGATCAAATGACCATATCAAGCATGAATCACATGAATAGTTTTCAGAACACTGATCTTTCCTGAAGGATTGACCCTAGCCATGGTTGATTGCTCGCCTAGCACTGGCCTGTGTTGTCTGTGTCAGTTGATTAAACCCATGATATATTGATTTATTTTTATCTCTGTGGTCACTTATTTCTTGTGTTGACAAGCCAATAACTTGCCATGACACCCTCATTAACTGTTGGCCACAGAAACAGATGACCTTTACATTATCTGCCCTATAGATTGCAAGGTCTGAAAGGGAAACTTTACTTTATGGTAGACTTTATACCGAATGGCATGTTTTGAAAATCCACTTTGAGATAATAAAAGAAAATCTCAGTATTTGTATAGGCACAATATGTGTAATGTCATTATCTGCATGGTGAGTGTTCATATAATACACTTGCCAATAGTATTTCTTAACAATCTAAAATGTTCTAAAATATATTCAATCATTGACTGCTATTTCCGGTTCAGGAAAGTTGTATATAACTTAAGCAATGAGAGTTAAATCTATATTTTAAAATATATATACATATACAAATAAGGAAAAAAAAAAACATAGACCAATAAATCTATTTTCTCTTCTGATTCTATATGAGACATAATGAGCTCTACTTATACAGAAGTTTAAAAAAAATGCTGGTATCATCTCATCGCATTATAACCTGCCTTTTTTAACTTAAGCTCAAGCAGACACAACAAAAAGTTGTAGCTCACCTTATTTTCTTTTTCCACTGCTTCATCTTTCAATTTCTTTTCTTCATCTGCCCAGTCCAGCCAAACATTTCTGTAAGGAGGAGGCAGGAGTTGATGAACAGGCTAGACACAAAGATACAACACAAAGATTATTTAAGTTCAGAACATTCTGTGTTGAAGTTATTCAGGTTGTTCAGAATAAGGACATTATTTGACATTACTTACAGAGATCACAACACAAAGAGAAAAAAGACAGGATAAAAAAGTTGATAGGACCTCATGAGTGCCTCTTGAAAAAAAAAAAAAGGTGCAAACTCACAAAATGAGGACCTGTCACAAGATCTTCAGGACTATGAACAAAAGTACAAGGAAAAAGAAAAGATCTGATAGGAATACTAGATGCTCTTACACTGGATAAGTTTAAAGGAAAATATATACATGACTGGAGAGATCATTTGTGGTGAACAAACTATGAATGGTAAAACAGACAGCTACATTTTGTCACAATAAAAGCTAAAATCAATTAAATAAATTAACAAGAACAAGTAGATTAACAGATAAATAATGATAGTCTTAAAGGAATGTCTGTTAATTAAAAGATAAACCTAAAGAAACAAAAAAGAAAATAAATATAACAATATATCAGTGCAATATTTTATACAAAGTTTTGAAATATGTATGTACTGAAATGATTCTATTTAGGAAAGGGTGCAACAAAAATCACAGTATAAGTGTAAACAGTTTTAGTCCCAATTCTGATATTAATTTTTATTTCTGAAACATCATGCTTATTTTTTTATAAACTTCAAAACAAAAAAATATATAAGTTTTGTGTCTTTTGTCCTAATAATAATTCAAAGAATACTTTCTCAATGTTACCTGTCCTCTGCACAAATGATACAAAGCTAATGTGGCAGCCAAATGTTCAGAATCTTTGATATTATTGCACAAGATGTCAGGAGTCACGGAGAGAATACCATCTTTTTGTCTGTCTACTAGTGCTCTGAAAACAAACATCTATAAATAGTACTTCTGACATTAGGAAATGTAACATTCTATAATGAACTTAATTACAAAACAAAATATTTAATAATTTTATCTTCATCGACTTACATGCTCTTAAATTGATTGAATTTCACTTGTATTTTTGTAAACTTGGGTGGCCCACTTTTTGGTAAATGTTTACGAACCCAGTCGATAAGAAACTGCTTTGGTGATTTACCTGTCCACTGGGATCTGGTATATTCAAAGTTTCTAACTTCAACTTTAGCATCCTCTGAGGAGAAAAACAAATTTACATTAACTAAAACCATATATAAGCCCAAAACATAGAAAAAGAAGAATGACCCATTAGCATTGAAACTAAAATCAACAAATTAATTATTTTTTAAAAATCCTATAGGACTTGCCATAACATAATAGAGGTTGAACATGTAATATGTTATATCAAAATTTGTTATTCAATATAATATTATTAAACAAGCAATATACTAACACAGTACTGTAAACAATTAACATAACCTAGACACTGTATTTTATTTAACTATTTTCAAGTACTATCAGATGGTAGTGGTGGTGCTGACAACTCTCAACTTGACTTAAATCCTAAAAGAGTTATTTGTGTGCACATTTCCATCTGCTCAGGAAAGTATAAAACAGTTCCTCATTGTTCTTTGTTATGCATTCTTTTCATGATATCTCTACTTCATCTGCTTTATGAAAAACACTAAATGACAGAACTCAAATTATCAATGTCTCACATAGGGGTGCACCGGATAGTACTTTTTGATATCCGGCCGGAGCCGGATATGACCGGATAGTAAAATTTGATATTCGGCCGGGGCCGGAGCCGGAGCCGAATACCTAAGTGTCTTGTAAATAGCTTGTATTGCTGAGCATTTTACGAAACTGTTAAATAACATACCTATATTTGTTGGTATTATTTTTTTTCCTTTTATATACCTTATTGTTTTAATTTCTGTTACTGATTGATTTATTCAAGCTTAACAGTATTTATAAACAAAAATTAATCTGTGTAGCATGTACGAGGCCACCAACCATAAAGGCTGTGTGTTGGAGGGTCAATGTAAAATATGTTAGTATATATTTAACTAGTTACTAATGTAAATCTCTCATCTGGCTTGTATGGTGGTTGGATGTATGTGTTCAAGAATTTCTGACCAACAACTGGTCATCAGACTTGTAATTTTAAGTCCAAAGACTGCTTCTGGTTCTGGTTTCAAGGGCTTAATACTGATAACTGTTAGTTAATAGTTGGAATCTGAAGCGTAGTAGGTCATATATTTATTAATCCATTTGCGGCAAACGATATTTTATTAACAGCAGGAACATCTATTATACCTACTCATAGCCTGAGCCTTAAATGTTGCGAAGCATAGATTTAATTGTAGTCTGTAGGCCTATTATTGGTATCTATGTTTAGATCTACTGTTATGTAGATTTAAGAAAATCAGGAAAATCAACTATAGAAGAAAAAAAAACTCATTCACACCCTCCGTACCAAAAAAAACATAAATAGACTCTGTGTTCGACTGATAGTAACAATCTGGTCAGATAGACGTAGTGAGCCTACACATGTAGTCCTAGTGTAGTGTGTATAGATGATGGTGTTGACCATCACGCGTTTTTGTTCTTGGGCATTCGCAATAGTGTTTAGTGTGCAGGCGAAAAAAGATAACACATTGGCATGGTCAGTCAAGCATATAGATAAATTATATCCGTACCTAAGTTACAGAGGTCAAGTGTTTCTTAAAATTCCAGCATATTTTTTCTTTCTTTGCTAGATCTAATTGTGGTGTTTTAGATCAATTTATTTTCTGCGATGTTAAATTTTACTGTAAGGTTTTCCTTAATATATTAAGTCAATAGATTAAAACAATGATATTAGTTTTCTTTCTAAAAGTTTTAATACAAGTGGAAAAAATACATACACGCACACATTTGTTTTATTTTATTGTGCAACGAACAGCGCCCTAAATGACATTTCTCTCCAAGTAAACAAACTTAGTCTCATCATCTAGTCACCTCTAGACAGTGTCAATGTTTCTCAACAATCTGCGTTAATCCATTCTGGCTTAAAAATGGTCAATGTCTATCAATACATTGTCATGGATTAAACAAATAAGAAGTTGAGCGTGTTGAGTCTCTTGAGCCCTCCCTTTAAAGATACCCCTGGTCAGTGTCTGTTTGGCTTGTAGTCCAGCCTCCTAATTGAGACTTTAAGTAAACAAACTTATTGTCCCTGCCAATAGTATAAAAGGTGTGGGTTGTGGTCCAGACCCTTGATTGACAACCTATCTCATAATAAACACACTCATACCAGAGTAACCTTATGGAGATTTGGCTTGTAGTCCCGCCCCTAATAAAAATTCTTCTCCAAGTAAACAAACTCAGTTCCCTCATAAGATGTGACCTCTAGAAAGTGTCAACACGTTGACATCTGGATTAATGTGGTCAGCTGCCTATCTGTGAACTCAATGTTATGGACTAAACAAACAAAAGGAGGTGGGGGTTGCTCATCTCTACCTCTGGAGATATACCGGCACATCTAGACAATCAGCTTGACGTAGTTAAGAAATATTACATGGTTACTAGACCACTCAAAGGTCAAGACAAGCTTTTAAAGTGTGCCAGACATCGCTGCTACGTATGAAATACGAATTTATAATGTAAAGTCTAGTCCACCCCCCCCCCCCCCAATAACAAACCTAGTTCCCTCGTGTGACCTCTAGAGAGTGCTTACGTCCATCGTATCTGACTTGGGGTCACCTGTCAATCAATGAACTCAATGTGATGGGCTAAACAAATAAAAGGGGGAGGGAGATGTTCATCTAGAAATATACCTGGTCACCTTAGAGGTGTGGTTCTTGTAGTCCAGCCCCCCCCCCCCCCCCCAATAAAGATTAACTACTAAGTAAACAAACTCAGTTCCCTCGAAAGGTGTGACTACTAGAGAGTGTCAATACGCTGACATTAAACCTACGTCCATCGTATTTAACTTGTGGTTACCTGCCTATAAATAAACTCAATGTGATGGACTAAACAAATAAAAGGGGTGGGAGTTGTTCATCTCTACCTCTGGAGATATACCCACACAGCTAGACAGACATCTGGTCAGCATGATGTAGTCAAGGAATGTAGCATTTTAACATGTTAACTAACTTACTCAAAGGTCAAGACAAATGGAAAAAAGTGCCAGCCATTGCTGCTCTGTATGTAAAGCGCACTTATGATTTAAAGTTTCATTTCTATTTATATTAAGTTATTAACACGCCTTGTCTTTATAATAAACGATGTTTGGTGCATATTCATAATGGCTCTATTTTTAAGCACATTATTTTGTTTTCATAAAAGCATTAATACATTCTATAACAGACAGTAATGGAACGAGGTCCACTTTATGCATATTAAATAGGTGTATTTTTTACTATCCGGTTTACTATCCGGTAGTGATATCTGACCGGAGCCGAATAGCACTGGATAGTAAAAAATGCCGGATATTCGGCAGAAGCCGGAGCCGGAGGGACTATCCGGTGCACCCCTAGTCTCACATACATTTCTTAACTTTCAGTGCACCGTTATTCTCAAGGAGTAGCTTCATTAGTGCTGTTGAGTGCAAGGTTACTCTCAACAAGTAATTTGGTATAATATTTATTTCACCATCTTTTTCATGTTAAAATGTGTATTTCTCTTTTTTTGTTTTTTATTTTCTGGATGTGAGAGTAATTGTATATTTCATTTTGGTTGTAAATGGGATGCTGCACCAATGCATTTAAAAAAAAAGACAATGAAGTATTAGTGGTTCTTCTTTTTTAGTTTATTCCATGGGACCTGAAAAAATTTTAATGCTACAATTTCTTAGGGCATTTGTTCATCTTTTATGAAATTTGAAGTCATAAAATGTATTTAGTTTTGTGATTTTTCAATATTTATGGATTAAATTATTAATTAAAAGGTTAAATCTTTCAGTACATCAATTTTTAATAAATTTTTTATTTCCTTTTTCCATGCTCAGTTTAAAGTTAATAAAAAAAATATTTTCTAGATTTATTTATTCACTTTTGTAGCCAACAATTGATTTTCCTTTAAAATAAAATCAAATATTAAATAATAAAATAAAAAGGTACATTAGTTTTTAGTAACTCTAACCCCCTCGCAGATTTTTGTTTCATCTTGGGAAACTCCCATTTTTTCTATCAAAATAATTTGCACTGAAAGAGTCAGACATATAGATCAAAGAAAGGATTTATATTGACTGAAGCCAAAACTGTTTGGTAACAAGTTGGACAATTACAGGAGGGTTAGCTATGTCACTACAAATAAACAGTCAAACTACTTCACAGTCAAACTGATTGTTTTTGTTTTGTTTTTCATGATTTGGATGTTCCTTCAGAACAGATGATAATAACATCCTAGCTCAAACCTCCCGCAAGACAGCAGGGGATGTTGGTGGGCAGGGTTTGAACCCAGGACCATGAGAAGATGGACTAGGTAGCCAACCAGTTTTGATTCTGTTTTTATACAAACCTGCTGGTTTGACAATAGAAGTATCTTCTGTCTGGGTAAAAAGATTGAGCCCTAAATTGTCTTCTTGAGTTTCAGATGTAGGTTTAGACTTTTTCATTGCTGTTTTAGTTGAACATGATTCCTTCAGTTGAGACTTAATGGACTTATCAAAATCTGGATGTTTTTCTAATGAAGACATTTCTGTAGTGGAGAACAAAAATCAATATATTGATATATTTTAATTTTTTTTAAAATAAAGAATTAGTTAATGATACTTATGAGGATGAATTCTACTATCTTAATGAAGTTAATGTACAAATGTATCTCACACCATTGATATATATCTATATATGTATATATATATCTATATATGTATATATATATTTATATATGTATATATATATCTATATATGTATATATATATATATATATATATATATATATATATATATATATATATATATATATATATATATATATATATATATATATATATATATATATTGTAACCTTCTCCACTATCCAGGCTCCCTGCAAACTGCACCACACGACAGAACTAACTCAAAGAACTCGACGACTCAGGGCACGAAAGTAACAGTAACAGTTTAATTTCAAATACATCACAGCAAAACTGTACAATAGGCAACAACATTAACATTGACTGTACAAAAACCTTGCCACTATTCTGGACTGACTTTACACACCGTGCTGGTTCTAACATCGCCTCGTACTGGTCACATTGTGAGGTAACGTAAAGTGTCTTGACTCTAACACACTCGCTCTTATATAGGGTCCATAGGCCTTCTAGAATTGGATGGAACGTTGCTCGACCACTGGTTGATCACAATCGCCGCAATTTGGGTGCATACTTTTTACAACATGGAACTTTGCCGAACTGGCATGTACTGTCACTCATCACGGTTGACCGCTCATCTAGTGCTGGCCTGGGTCGATTTGCATAGTCTAAAAACACACACAGCACTACCCCCATCAGTCTCACCACCAGGCTTATGACACTGTCCCCATCTTAGATCTGTCCGTCCCGGACAGCATCCATCTAAAGACATGGGATGTGAAGTTTCATCGCTGCAGGTGGGGTCGATCGGTGGGGGTGACAGTGGGCTTGCCTCTTGAGCTAGACGAAGCCATCCACGTGGCATTCAGTATATGTCTGTCACTTTTGTCTTCTCCTCCAGTTGACCTTCACCTGGTTGCATTGACGTCATGATCGCATCGCCATCCACTTTGAACTCAACAAACGTCACTTTCTTCTCCTCCAGTCGACCTTAGCTTGTTGCAGTGACGTCATGGTTGCAGTGACGTCATGGTTGCATCTCCATGCACTTTGGACTCAGCAAATGTCACCTTCCTCTGTCATCCATTACTGAAGGCAGCCACTTAACACATGGGGAGGGATTTGATGTCAGGACTGGGGTCACCAAGATCATTGGCCTAACAAGTTGTTTCATATGGCTTTCTCAAAGTGGACTTTTGGGATGGGTTTCAGGTCCACAGGAGAGGAAATTATGGGACAAGTCATCATCTTCAGACTTGTATGGAGGACATGCTTGTGGAGTAGGTTGGTAACACTCCTCATGCAAAGGGCCTTCATCTTCAGCATCAGACTCCATTTGACTTCCTTGACCACCATCAGGCTTCTCCTTCTAGTCTCAGCAGCGGACCACTCGCCTGTTGGGTTCAGACCTTGTCAATGACTTTCTGCTTGCAGGGGTCCATCAACTTCTGCATCAGGTTTCGTTGCATTCTTCTGAACACCATCAAGACTTTCTATGGTCTGGACAGCTGGACAAACGTCTGTTAGGTGCAGACCTTGCTGATGGGTTTCTTGGAGTTTGCGTTCTCCCTGCGAAGCTTGACACGTAAAGTTCTTGCCTAACATCTGGGTGCAGCCATCAAGATTTGAGTTCCTCTCATCAGCACTGGCAGATTGACAGATGTCTTTAATGTCCTCAGCTACAAGCTTGGGGTAAGACACAAAGTTGTCTTGTTCTATCTGGCTGATGGAGGCACTCATATCAAGTACGTCTGCAGCACAAGCTTCTGTTAAAATGTAGGCCTTTTCTCTTTTTTCTTCATTTATCTCTTTCTGTAAGTCACCCTTGATCACATTCTGAAAGCCAGCCAACATCTGTTCTTGAAAGGTGATCAATAGCTCTACGACATAGGGTTCTAACTCAAACAGTTATTTCTTCTTGGAGGCATGCTTGCAAGGTTTCCTTGTTTTTGATTGCCTTCACGGAGTTCTCCCCTCAGTTCTTTCAATTCAATTTCGTACAGCAGTTTCAGACAAGCCATAGTAGATCCGATCCCACTTCTGACACCAGTTGTAATGTTTCTCCACTTTCCAGGCTCTCTGCAAACTGCACCACACGACACAACTAACTCAAAGAACTTGATGACTTAAGGCTCCAAAATAACAGTTTAATTTCAAATACATCACAGCAAAACTGTACAATAGGCAACAACATTAAAACCTTGCCACTGTACAAAAATCTTGCCACTGTTCCGGACTGACTTTACACACTGTGCTGGTTCTGACTTCACCTCGTACTGGTCACATTGCGAGGTAACGTGAAGTGTCTTGACTCTAACACACTCGCTCTTATATAGGGTCCATAGGCCTTCTAGAATTGAATGGAACGTCGCAGTGACTTGCGTGCGTAATATTTATAACTATATATTTATAATTATAATATAATAATATATATATTATATATATATAATACATAATATGTGGGGTTTACTGTTACCATATGAAACCTGCAACTCTGATATACGAGTTCAAAATATATATCTTCCAGTCCCATGATATTGAGAAATTCAATATTTATTGCAGACTCCCCCCCCCCCCCCATCTCAATATCAATTGCACTATAACCAGATTTAAATGAAAGACCAGGTGTCAGTTCTGGGCAAGAATAATTAATTAGGGTTTAGATGTGTTACTTTCACTTATATTAATATTGTTATAGTGGGTTTTTGTTTCTTTGGAAAAGGAGAGTCTAACTTTTAAAATGAAAACTTTTATTAGAAAATATCTAATACCTCAGGTATTTTCAAAATTATAACAAATTAAAGACAAACTTTTTTTGTCTACATTAATTTACAAGATGATTTAATCACATACCCAAGTGAATTTCTCTCAACAACTTAGATAGCTGTTTATGTTGTTCCTGGTTATTGTTGCTCTTAGCAATAGCTGCCTGATCTTTTAATTCTAGCATTTCACCATGGAGCACTGAATATCGGCCAGTCTGAATAAAAAACAAAACTTGTAATTTCAATGTTTTAGTCTAAACATTATGAGTATGTTTGCATATCCTAGGACTATCTCTGTGTTTGCATATCTTAGGACTATCTCTGGAAATATATATATATATATAAAAGTGATTAATGCAAGTTTCATGAATCCATTTAAATGTTATGCCATCTAAACACTAAGTAAAATTTCTTGTAATATTCAATTACCATTATATTCCCATTTTCTATAGTCCTTGAAAAAGTAATCCTTTAATCTGTAAGTTTGCCAAACTGAAATGATGCTACCAGTAGCTATTTGGATGTTTCAAAAGTTTATTTCTATCTAATCAATTTTTATTCATGGATAGAGAAAACATTTTTTTAAATTATACATATTGTAATTAAATGATGTTTTTTTTAGTATTCTGGCCATGTCCATTTATTTTCAACTAGATTTGCCATTTCATTTAAAATTGGCATTAAAATGAATAAAAAGATAATTTTAAAAGTTGACCTGAAAATCTGAAATTGTGTTTTTTTCAGACTTTAAGTATTAAATAACTGTATATATGCACTAGTAAATAAGAGGTGTGTCACTGGCCAAGCCACTTTGGTTGAATGATAGATTGTATTTAAAAAAAAAAGAATAACTTTGTTCACAATCAATTCATATCATAAATATTGCATCAACAAAACAAAACCATCTTACTGGATCAAAATGAGCTTCTGTTTCCTCTGTTTCTTCCTCCTCTGACTCCTCCTCTGATTCCTGCTCAGCATAACTGAGAACCCAATCTTTAACAGATGTCTGCTGTTCAGCACCTTTTAACTTGTCAATTTTCTGTGGAATCTTTATTCAAAATTTAACTTCACTATTTTTTTGTCATTTTAAAACAAATATGAGAAGGCAGTAATTTGTATTTCAACTATTAGCTTTATTTAGCAAGCTAGAAAGCTTAATACAAATAAAAAAATATTGCATTCATTAAAAATAGAAGAAATAATTGAACATAAGCTACAGAAAGCTAAAAATGAACAGAATATTGTAGGCCCTATATATATATATATATATATTTAGAAAGAGAGATACAAAAAAGCAAGAAATGTATGTACACAAATCACTTACAGGAATTTTACTGTCAGTAGCAGCTGCAATATTTTGTGCTTGTTTCATATCAATTTGTAAAGTTGTGTCAAATTTTGGTCTAAGTTTTTCTTCTTCCTTGTGTAGAGTTTCCGAAAAACCAGCTGGAAGCTGATCTGTAAAATTAACACAAACAATTTTACAAAACAGGGAAATTAAAGAGTGTGCAAGTATTAGAATCAAACAGAGAAACATTCACAAATTAGGGTAATGAAATATAGAAAATTAAAATTTAAGAAATACTGGGAAAATTCAAGAAATAATGAAAAAATTGCAACAGCAAGTAAAAAAAAAAACAATACTTTTTTTAAAACAGACAAACTCCTCCTTTAAACAACTAACCTTTGAAAGAGCAATTATTTTGCTCTAAATAACTAATAAGTGATAAATTCAAACTTAAAAGACAGTGTGCAAAATGTCTCACTTCTATTTAATTATGATAATTTTTGCAATAAATAGGGCCTACATTTGAAAATACCAGCTGACGTATCTGTTTAAGATAAAGATTTTCAAGACCAAATTTAATTGTAAAAGATAATATTTCAAAAAATTATAACTAGAGTTTTGCCAGTGTGGACAATCAGCTAATAATTCTTTTCTGAAAGATATGCATCAACTGCCAAATTTCTTGGAAAATCATTAGAGCCAACTTTGAGATTCATGTCCAGGTTAAAGTTCCCATGAGTTTGTAAGTTGAATAGAAGAATAAAAAAAACACAAAAAAAAAAAGAGAGAGGCTTTTCATTTTTTTTCCCCATCCTTTTGAAAGCCATTTTAGTAAGCAGCCAATCAGATGCATAAAAACTTACCATTCTGTGTGTTTAAACAAAGCCAGTCTAAAGCATCTAACAAATCTCCACCACAAGCAATTGTTGCTGACATAGCTGCTTCAACCTGGTTCTTGGAGAAGCCAGCATCAGTCAGACTGTTATAAACATTCTGAAAGCAGGTAAAGACAAAAATATTTATGCTATATTAGCTGCTCAGAGATTTCAAAGATAAATTACTTAGGTGACTTTAAAATAGTTACACTAAGTAATTCATTCATTCAAACAAAATGAAAAATGAATTGAACGATGGTCTAAAAGTAAGTACAAAGGAACTTCAAATACCTACACTTAACTTCTTAGATGTGATTCTTTTTGAAATATCTCCAAGGTTTTTTCTAGATTTCTGCTCATCTAAAATAAGTTCAATCAAAGCATTTTCTAATTGGCTGGGAATTTGAACCTACATGGCATAAAAAATAAAACAATTGGAAAATATATTGATAAAACCATTGTGTGTTCTTAGATACAATTAGAAAAATTGTTTTAATTCAACACAAATTGAAATTGGATTACTGACTCTAATGCCTAGGGCTTGACATAAAAATTTGTCTTCATTCTATCCTAAAGCAAGAAGCAATTTGTAATTGATAATTAATTATTTAAGACAGAAACAATAATTGTATGCTTACTTTTGGGAGATCTGCTAAATTGTCAGGTTCACTATAGTTTTTAGCAGCTGTTGGTAGTGAATAGGTTTTCTTTCCTATAAAGAAAATAATAAAGCTTACACACAAGATTTTAAGACTTTTTATTCTGTTCCATAGTTTCTAACATTCATAAAAACAATAGTATAAGGCAAAATCAATGTTAGCATGAAATTAATTAGCATGCCATATATATAAATATAGTATTTGATTGTTAAGCAATAAACTTCTTGATTATTATTCTAATCTACAAAGTTCTGAAAAAACAAAAATCTAGCTCTTCTACAAGTACTAAATTTTCAGTACAAAAGTATTTTATATATTAATGAATAGATCCACAGACTGTGTTGTAAAACAAAAGTGTTAACATTTGCTGAAATAATGCCACTAATAAATACTTACAAGGAAAAATAAAACAAGAGCTAATGCATTTTATTATAGCTTTCTTAAGGTTACAACTGAAGCTTCCATCTATTTCTTAAGTCTAAGGATAGCGAAGGTGTCAGGTGACCTGAAGAATGACTAAATTAGAAACACCATATTTCCAATTAGATACCATTATATCACTTTACTAGACAATCACCATTTTCCAAATTTTTAGGATTATCCCTTTTTCTGTTTTTCTTACTATTTAATTGCTAGTTGTCTAATTACCATTTACTCCAAGACATACAACTTAGAGTGCCACTATCCCTAATGACAATAAAGTAGAGAATGTTTAGACAGTGTAGTAAAGTAAGTGAAGGGCTACTTAAAATGGTTTTTCTAACAAGTTTTACAACATTACCTTTAACAGTTTCATCTCCTTTTTTTGTTGGTTCACTTGTTGTGGCCAAAAGAGGAGTTTGGTTTTTAGGTACTTTTCTTTTTCCCATAGTTGTGATTTTTTATTAGTTGGGTATGTTTTGAACAATTTTTAAGGCATTAGGCACTATGCAGTACAAGATTCTAGAGACAATTGTAGGCTATTCTTTTTAATAATCAATTGTACCTGGTTAAATATGTAAAGAAAACCAATGTGCTAAAAGTCATGTTAATTTTGTTAGATTATTTGCAGAAATATTGACTATTCCAAAGCAATGATAAGGTTTTATTTTATAAATCAGACATTTATAGATAATTTTAAAAATAACCAACCAATATTGCTAATTTACAATTTATAAGCCAAGAGCTTTATCACTCAGCCACGCACCTCCCACAAGCGTTTAACGTAATTGTAAAAAAAAATTTGCACAAGAAAAGCCCTTATTGTGTCCTTTTTGTAGCAAAAAATACAGTATAAAAATTAGTTTGTGGAAGTAAACTTAGGTAGTGACTATTCGAAATAAGTTGTATATATATATATATATATATATATATATATATATATATATATATATATTTAGTAAGGTAATACATTCTATTGTTATTTATTAAATATATATATCACATTATTATTGTTGTGTACATTCTATCTATTACTACACATACTAGACGTCTATGTGTTGTTACTGGAAGGGGTGGGGGCAATGCCATAAACTAGACGCCAGTTATGCTCACTACATCTCTGCATGGATATTTTATGTCAACATTATGTATTAGTATTATGTGTAGGATATATAGATGACAAGATCTAGAGCTGATTTAAATTATCTTAAAATTCTTTTGAAAGAATGTCTGTATATCAATTTATAAGAACAAATTAAGCACTCAAATTTATTAAGTTAATAGTATTTAATTTTAAACAGACTTTGGAATCTAGTCAGTATTTCTACTGTAGTAGTCAGATATTAGTATTCACTTATCACTATATAAATATTTAAATTAATATCTAGATCTAGACTAAAATATACCGTAGTAGACAGCGTAGATCTAGTACTAGTAGTACTATACAGTTATAGTAGTAGATATCATTAGCCTTATTACTATAGTAAATATTATATTAGCCTTAGCCCTTATATACTTATTTATATTTTTATACTATTTTATAGGCTTAGTTCTAGGCTATCGAAATGTACTATGTAGACAATAAGTCACAATATAAATGGATCTATTATTTAATAATAATTTAATATTTAAAAGAATAATTATTATATACCATAGCCTAAAATACCATATATATAGCTATTAGATCTATATAAATATATTACAATATTACCGAATTCTATAAGATCTAAATCTAGGAGTAAAACACCGTCAACAAACAGCGACGTTTTGTAAGGCAAACCAAACAGACCACTTATTATCAATATAACTCCTTAATTTTAATGTTTATACCGGAATTGCTATATTGCTGCTGCGCATGCACCATTTTATCCCACTTCCGACATGTGGTGCTTCCTTTTCCTTGAGAAAACAAAGTTCATCCTCAGGTCAAAGTAGACAGATCCGAAAATTTTTTTTTTTCCCTCTTGGTAAACAAGGGGGAGGGTCATGGGCTTAAGGCTATTTTTAAATCTGATGATGCATCAGCTCAAGGAGACTTCTATTTTTGGCTTCTAAATAGATGAGGAAACACATGTAATTTATGAAATATGTTGTCAATTGAGCCTGAATTTTTTTAAAGGGGGGTGTTTGGTTTTCATGATGGATGTTAGTCTGTCAAGCTATCCGCACAACATAACTTTTCTATTGATAATAGAGCAACTAATGTATTGTAGTTTAATATAATCTGGATGTAGAGTAGATTAAAGTAATCTAGATTAGTTATAAAAGTTGTAAGATGCCAAATACATAAACTGAAGTATTTTTTAAATCTCCACTTAGGGTAACAAGCTACAGGTAAAAATAGTGTCTAACCACCTTGGTATGACATCAGGTACAAGCCAAGAATAAAGATCTGTGGACACCTCCCTCCCCCTAGATGCTCTATAAAAGTAAAAAAAAAAGAGAGAGAGAGGGGGAGGAGTGGACTAGCAATTATTGATCGTATCTGGTGTCAGGCCAATTATATGCTCTGAGCTTGTTATATGGGAACTTTACCTATGGAACCCCTCCCCCCCCCCACCCCCATGTCCACTAAGCATGCCTGAACACTGGAGAGGGAGAAAGAGGGAGGAGTAGACTGCCAATGTGTAACCTCAGTTGTAGGGCTTGTAGGCACTGAGCATGCTTGTTAGATGGGGCATCTTACAACTTCTATAACTAATCTAGATTACCAATCTTACTCCTTGTAGATGGGCACACCAGTCACACATCCCTTTTGATGAGATGACAAAATCTGAGCTAGTGATGTTAGATTAGCAGACCCACAAAATCAAAGATTTCCTCATGATCTTCTGCAAAATGATTTGTCCCTCAGTAATCTGCCTGTTTAGGCTGTGGTACCTACGACCAAGGGGACCACTAGATTCTCTTGTGACTCTAGTTGGCACACTGCACACATAATGCAAAAAAAAACTTGTCGTTGTAACAGTAAATTTAGAGGTTCCCTACATGCTGCTATATATTAAAATTTTAGTTTGATAATGAATTAATATGAATTAATTTAAACATATTGTTCAAAAATGTGAAGACCTTTATTATCATTTATTAATATTCTTATTTTTCTGTAATTAATAGCAGTGTGTATATTTCTTATCTTATATGATACAGACATTACTTCATTTATTTTATAAAGGTATATAAAATGTTCTTTTAGATATATCTTTCTTAAAAAAAAATTTTTGTTTTCTGAATTTTGTTTTTAATTCTGTATACATTCAGTCAAGGTGTTATGCATGCACTGATCTTTGTAGTGTGGCCAGCTACAGGTCAAACTAGAGTGTCTAACCTTGTTGTGAACCTTGTTGTGACATCATTTACAAGCCTAGAATGGAGATATCTGAAATCCTCCCCCTAGGTTGCCTTCCCTTCAAGTTTATTGAGCATGCTAGAAGAATGAAGGTGCTTCATAATAAAAAGGGAGGGAGGAGGGGGGAGGAGTGGACTAACAATTGACTGTGGCAAGTTAGGTGAAGACAATTTACCTATGTACCCCCCCCCCCCATGTCCACTAAGCATGCCAGAACACAAGAGAGGGAGGAGTATGCAATGTGTGAACCCAGTTGTACTGCTTGTAGCCACTGAGCATACTTGTTGAATGGGGCACTTGACCTATATAACCCCCCCCTCCCCCATGTCCACTAAGCATGGCAGAACATGGGAGAGGGAGGAGTAGACTACCAATGGGAGAGGGAGGAGTAGACTACCAATGTGTTTCCTCAGTTGTAAAACTGAGCATGTGGAGTAGTGTTATAGGCGGCCAGCTACAGGTAAAACTAGTATGTCTAGTGACCTTGGTGTGACGTCAGTTACAAGCCTAGAATGGAGATACCAAGCGTGGGAAACCTGACAAAGGCTTGTGTTCTTAGGCAGATGTGAATGAAAATGATTTATTTATTACTAATAAAGATTAAAATATATTTTCAAAAATACTTTGTGGAAGTTTTTGTTGACCCTTACAAAGTGTTTGGTTTTCCTGACACGAAGAGAAATTGTTTGGTTTGCCTTACGCGCAACGATACCGACCCTACACCTCTTTGACCTTATATTTAATTTTAACACGGCGTAGTGATACAATACGTCGTATCTATTTTTATTAAAAAAAGGACGAGGAATCCATTGATACTATTAGTTTTTTCATAGGTTAGACCATTACGGAGCTATAAAAATTCAAAGTTGAAAATGGCCGCGATTTGGCTTAGGGTGTGCGACGACCCTGTTTTACTCTATATCTATCAACTATGCTATGATGATTATGAAAATAATCTAGAACTAGACCTAGACCAAAAAAGAGCGAAACAAAACTGAAAAAAAAAACCTGCGAAACTGAATTATGAATGGTTCGCAATTTTGGTATTTTTCTAAAAAAAAATAAATAATTTTACTTGATCTAGACTAGCTGATCGCCTTTTGCTATCTATCTATATACATATTATATTTAACACACACATATATATTAGATCTAATATATATGTGTGTGTGTGAGTGATGCAAAGGAATGTAGATCTTTATACTATGTCTATGCTTTTTTTTACTGCGAATTTTGTTTTCGCGAAACGTCTCCCCCACCCCCAAACAACCAATTACTTCACTTCTGACCCTCCTTTTTTTTAATTTTTATTTCGCTCTTTTATATTTCAATGGAGCAGCCCGCAACACACTTAGTGTGACTTAGACCTAGACTCAGCACACTCTGCACACATATATATAAATATATATATTATTATATATATTATATTATTATTATATTATTATATATATATATATGTATGTGTGTGTGTGTGTGTATGTATGTATATGTGTGTTTGCGCGCGCGCACGCCGAACCAACAAAAAGTTGAGAGAAGAAGCAGGCCTATCTGCAACTGACCTAACCCACCCATGCCACGTATGCGGCCGGTTTTTTAAAGCGAGGATTGGACTTTACAGCCATCATCGAGTCCATAGGAAATGAGAAATGTGCTCATCTTCGACCACGAAGGAGGAGCTATATATATAATCTTTATTACAAGCACTATTTCCGGTATTGAAAGCCAACAAAATACATTTTCTGAAGTATGAACAGTGCATTATCCTGCTATTAAAAAGTTGTAGGCCTATTTCAAAAACCTAATGTGTTATTCTTTCGGCGAATGGGCGGCAAGCTGCTTCCACAAAAATCTGTCACTGGCAATGTCTGAAGCCTCTTCCGACCTGCTCTGAGGACCTCCGTGAAAGTGTGGCGTCAAGTTGTACTAAGGTGTCACTGTTTGTGCTTTTCTCGTAATGGCCTCCATGTCATCGCAACTCTTATTATGCGTAATTCATTTTGTCGGAGAACATGTCCCGCAAACCTCATGCGACGCTCTGTCACAACCTTACTAAGGGGTGGACCCCCAGTTCGGTATAGGATTTCCTTGATTGAGAGACGATCTCTATAACTGACTCATAAAATCTGTCTTAGACATCTTTGTTGAGATGACTATTCACTACACTTTATTACAAGAGCCCAGCCACTAGGTGACTGTAGTTTGCTTTAGATATATATCGAAAAGGGAAGTTTTATAAAAAAAATCATCTGTTGGGGGGGGGGGGTTAAATTAAAAAACCTCTGGAGTTTTTTTTAACAAATTCAAACCCCCTTAGCTACGCTCATAGAATTTGGTGACTGTAGTTTGCTTTAGAATAATATTGAAGATTGAGGTTCTCAAAATCTCTGTAGGGGGATTTTAAACTCAAAATCTTCTGAAGAGGTTTTAAACTTAAAGCCATCTGAAGGAGGGGGGTTTAAACTCAAAACCCCTTAGGCTACGCTCATAGCATTTTGAGTGTGTAATTTCTTTTTTTTTTTATATTGAAGAGGTATTTTTAGCTGCAAACCCCGCTGGAGAGGGTTTTTAAAAACAAACCCCCTCTTGGCTACGCTCATAGAATCTGGTGACTGATGTATGGATAGTAAGGATTGAAGAGGGGGGTTTATTGTAAATTTCGGTGGGGATTTTAAAATCAAAATCCCCTTGGCTGTGCTGGGGCAAGTGATGTATTAGTATTAAAATCTCACCTAAAATAAACAAAATCAAAGCAAAAAATGTTGGCAGATTGAAATGAATTGAAAGACTTCAAATAGATTAAACTTTATGTTGCTGTAATTAAATTACTTCATTAAAAAATGCATCCATTAAATAAAAAGGGAGATAACCATGCTACACAGTTAAAGTGAGAATTTCAAGCATTAAGAACATTCTATCTTTTTCTAGCTGTAATATTTGTGTAGTAATCCAACTGAATAATCTATATATATAATTCTCTTCTTCGCTTAATATTCATATTAGAATATTTTTCAAGTACAACATTATTCAAAAGGTCCTTTCTTAATAGGATGAATAATGAGCTTTAGGTAAGGTGAATGCGTTTCTTCAGTGATGAATGCAATAAAACGCATTTAGCGTCGGGGCTTTGCCCGAACCTCACTAGTGATGTAGATGTCAGGAGAAGGCGTTTCTGCAGTGAAAAATGCAAGAAAAAAACGCTTTTGGCGTCGGGGCTTCGCCTTGAACGCCCATGAAGTAAAGGAAAGATCACTCTTTTATTTCTGCGGATAGTTATCCCACAAACTTAACAAGCCTTGCGTGTAGCGAAGTCATACAGTGTATCATGAAAATTTTATTTCCTACACAGATCACACTCAAATATTTCAACCTATCTACAAACTATCTTGAACTAAAGTAATTCTTCATTAGTTTGAGGCGCGAGAAGCTTCATTCACCAGATTACACAATTACGACTAGTGCATAATGCGATTTTTATTTATCGCTCGTAGGATTTGTGCTTTTAATATTGAATGACACTCCAAAATGACAATTTTTGTCTATATATTTCATGAGATTTGTATGAGATTTCAAAAGATTTTTAATAATTTCCAGAGATTTCCATGACTTTTCATATATTTTGCAATTTCAGGAGATTTCCAGGAGCTCCTGGTAAATCAGGCGACCATGAGAAATGTAAGTTATAAAATGGTTTAATTTAATAATTACACATAATTTACATAATAATAATTTACACATAGAATTAGCACGGGTCCTATGAAAGTGTGGGCCCACTGCAGTCAGATAGGTTGCTGTGGCCTTTGGCCGGCCCTGCAAAATAGCGGCGTATGCTACGCCGCCGATCGACTAGTGATAATTAAATTTCAATGTAAAATGCCTAGGAAAAAGTAATCCTTATCAATGACAAAAATAATTAGATTAAACACTTGTTAGCTTTGTTTCAGTTTTATTACATTATTACAAGCTAAGTAGAAGTCTCACATCTAGAAACAAGTGTAAAGGAAACAGTAAAAATTTTTTCAGAAACATGACTATTTGACACACTCACTTCATTCACAGCATACTTTAAGTCTCAGATGACACTATAGAAACTAAAACAAAATAGTTACTGGGGTTCAGACTAGGTACTGCATATTCTGTCTGTACACAGCAAGAACAAAAATGTTGATACACATTGAAATTTAAGATCAATGTTAAAATACAGACTTGTCCAATTTCTTTGGAAGAAAATAATATATAACAAAGATTGATAGGGGAAAAAAAGCAAAACAATATCTGTTTTGCTGTTTAAAAATATTTGATGTTATTTTTATTCATTTACAATACATACAAATTCAAATTGATGTTATGGTTGACTGATTTGTAGACATTTGATTCACTCTGAAAGTTCAATGTCCTACTAACATAAACAAGAACTTCACTTTGTATCTCTATGTTGAAAGGTTTATTTAAGTGCATTGACAATTTCAAGAAATTCTGGTTTCAGGGATGCTCCTCCAACAAGGAAGCCATCAATGTCAGGTTTCTTTCCTAGTTCTTGAGCATTTGAACCTTTAACAGATCCTATGTAACAAAAGATAGTTGCAATTAAAATCTTAAATTTATAGTTAATTGAACAATTACAATGCAGCCAAAGATCATTAGGACAGCGTGGTAGCAGAGCGGTAAAGCGCTTTGCTTCCGAACTGGGGTCTGAGGTTTGAATCCTGGTGAAGGCTGGGATTTTTTATTTCGGGATCTTCTGGCGCCTCTAAGTCCACCAGCTCTAACGGGTACCTGACATTAGTTGGGAAAATGTAAAGGCAGTTGGTCGTTGTGCTTTGACCACATGACACCCTCGTTAACAGCGGGCCACATAAACAGATGTCATTTACATCATCTGCCCTATAGATTGTAAGGTCTGAAAGGGGAACTATTTTTTTTAGAATGTAGCATTATAAACATTAAAAACACACTTACTATCAATAAAATAAGTTTTCCTTAATTTGACTTTTTTTAAAGTGGGCATTCATGATTACTGATTTGTCACTTTGAACATGTAATCATTGTCTTTGAACACATAATCATTGTGGGCTATGTCACGTGCTTTATGTGGTTTGGTAAAACTTTTATAGAATTATTCTGCCTTGTTTGTGTTTTTTTTAGTACACTTCTGCCTTTCAATTTCACAAAGTTTGAAAGTGTTCTTTGGTACTGATCTTATATAATAGCCTTTCCACCATTACAAGGAAATGCTTTTTATTCAATGAAGACTCTTCTTCCATTTGGCTACAGAAATGCCAGATTCTGCTTTGCTATAACCAAAGTGATATCCAGCAAGAAGTCCAAACTTTTCTGTCGTGTATAATTTCCATGTCAACAGTTTTTTTGTTTTTTTTAAATTTTATAGCACAAGTCAAGTTGATGATGAAGTCCTTTATTCAAAGCTAAGTATTCTTAAGATTTCTCAAAAACATTGCAAAACATTAAAAACGCCTAGAAGAAAACAGCTCTTTGAATTAAAGCAGTGATTGTGCATACATAGTTGAAACTACTGTTTTACTTTTCTCTGGTGCTTTAAAGTATGGTGAAACGCTCATAGAACATTGAGCAAAATTATTTAGAGTGTAAGAATTCATTTATTGAACATAATGTTCAGGTAATCTGACTTCTGTCCTTTTTTTTTTGAAAGAAAGTTTTTCTGCTTCTGGGGAAAAAAAAACAAGTTCAGTTTAAATCCCTCACATTAACACTGATAATGGCTATACCTCCATAAATTATTCTTGTCTTCTTAGCAACATCAGCTGAGACAGTATTCTTCAACCATTCTCTGATTTGCTCATGGACTTCTTGGGCTTGCTCAGGTGAGGCTGTTTTACCAGTGCCAATAGCCCAAACGGGTTCATAGGCTATAACAACATTTGTCCAGTCTTTAATTTTATCTGAAAAAGAAATATATTACCTTTTTAAGAAAAAATAGGAAACCACAAGGAATGTTTAACAAGTGGTCCACTCATGCAGATAAAGAGGCCGCTTTCAATATTTTCAGTAAGAATATAAGAAGTTATGAACTAAAAAACTATCAACAACTTCAACCCTATATCTTACTTAAGACTTAGGTCCTCCCGCGCCGTTTGGCGCATTGGGCGGTAAGCTGTCTCCATAAAGATCTAAAGGGGGCCATATGCGCTGTGATGGACCCTCGCACGGGTTCGGTAGGACATTATAGGCATAAGAAGGGCCCCCATGTGCTCGACCTCCGGCCTCGGACGGTAGAGAGAACTCATGCTTGGCTCAAGGTGTTGTGACTAGCGACATACCGGGTGTGAATACATGATCACTTCGGATAAGGCGGGACTTCGGACAGAAGGATTGGTGAAGAGCCGATGCCTCATCCTGGCCATGGATAAAAGCCTTTCCTTGGTCAAGAGGTCCATAATAGGGAACAGAACGTTCTCGGACTTTAAGGAATCCATGTCTCATATGCATATGTTGCAGTTAGAATGACGATTGTATTGAGAAGGTGTATTTTTATCTTAAGCCCAATGGCTTGGCTTGTCCAAATAGGCCGCAGCTTTTGGAAAATGCTCCCTGCCTTTCCTGTTCGGCACGCTACATCATGGTAGGCATCCCCATAATTTGTTATGATGCTGCCAAGGTACGTGAACTTATCCAGCTCTTCAAGCTTTGACTCACCAAGTCTGATGGGGGCACCCTTTGTCTTATATCCCACTCGCAAAATTTTAGTCTTATCTAATACAAAATATAAAACAGATGTACGTATCGAAAGTTATGCCAATATTATCATATTTTTAGGCTGACTGACAACATAATATAGAGATACGAGCATTATTACTATATATACTATTATTACATAATAATAATCCACTTATACCACAACATCTGTTGATTTGATTTGATTTGTTGATTTGAGGCACATCGGCACAATTTAGGCCATGTCGTGCCTGCAGTCCCCTAAGGACTACTCTCTCTCTAAACAAGGGCCAGATTCTATACAGTAATATAATTAAAATTAAGGTCTATTCACAGTTAAAATAGTAAAGGTAGTAAAAATTTAAATATTTGGTAAAAATCTAATGTAAATAGTGCATGTTCACAAATTCAGAAATCAGATCTTCGTAGATAGCCCCACTTCCCGAATAAAGCCCAGTACCTTCCCAGGGTCGACATTATTAAATAGTGTTTTTAGATTAGTGGCTCTAAAATGTTTCGCCCTGACATCCTGGTATCTGGGGCAATCAACGAGGATATGTTCCACGGTGAGGCGAGAGTCACAGTACTCGCAAAGTGGGGGCTCCTCTCTCTTCAGTACAAAAGAGTGCGTGATGTAGGTGTGGCCAATCCTAAGTCTGGACATGGTTGTGCTACCACGCCTTGTCAGACCCTTAGATGTGGGCCGCCACCTGACATCCGCCACAATCTGCCTGAGTTTACTGTGAGTCTCAGCCTCCCATCGGTTCTGCCACTCTCGATAGGTGGCAGAGGCAATACTTTGTCTCAGGTCCGAGTAGGGAATTTGGGTTCCTGACACCGCATGATTTAGGGCTCTCTTTGCTTCTCTGTCTGCGGCTTCGTTTCCCTCAATGCCAACATGGGAGGGGACCCAGATGAAGGTGACATCCCTACGGTCGGCTGTTATTAGGTCCAACAGCTTCAGGCTCTTATGTACCAATGGGATGTCAGTCTTCATCCGCCCCAAAGCTTGCAATGCAGATTTGGAGTCGGAGCAGATTATAAATTTACTCCTTTCTGATGCTTTTACGGCCATAAGTGCAAGCAATATTGCATGCAATTCGGCCGTAAAGATGGAGCAGCCATCGGGGAGTCTACGGGAGATTGTTTTGTTCCGAAAGGAGCACGCACACGCGACCTTTCCCTCCATTTTGGATCCGTCTGTGTAGATGGTGCCACAATCTCCGTAGCTCTCCTGCAGTTCCCTAAAGTGGACTTGTAGTATGCTTGGGTCTGTATTTTCTTTTTTGAAATTAAGGAGGGATAAATTTAATTTAGGTTTATTCATTAGCCAAGGAGGATTCTGAGGGGTTTCTATTTTAGAGATTTGGTCAATGGGTGGGGTTAAATTTTGGATGGGTTCTCTCATTCGAAGGCCCAACGGCTGTATGACGTTAGGCCTTCGATTGTATAATTCTACCTCTGTGGGGTTAAATATGGAGTCAAAAGCAGGGTTCGTGGGGTTGGATTTTAGCTTGACTATATACTGCATTGCAAGCTTTTTCATTCTTATATCCATGGGGAGTTCTCCAGCCTCCACATGGAGACTTGGGATAGGTGATGTACGAAACGCGCCGAGACAGAGACGCAGGGCAGCATTTTGTATTAGTTCCAGTATTTTTAGGTACGACTTCCTTGCTGCTCCATATATTATGGATCCGTAGTCTAGCTTGGATCGAATTAGACTCCGATAGAGCAGCAGCAAGGTATCTCTGTCAGCTCCCCAGTCCGTATGGCTGAGTACTCTTAGTATGTTTAATGACTTTTGGCATTTCTTCTTAAGTTCCTTAATGTGGGGGAGAAAATTAAATTTGGAATCTAAGGTGAGGCCTAAAAATTTTGTAGTTTTCACGACAGGGATCTTCTTTTTGTGTATAAATAGTTCAGGGTCTGGGTGGAGCCCCCTTAGATTACAAAAATGCATACTAACTGTTTTGGAGTCAGAGAATTTGAAACCATTATAGTTTGCCCAACCCTGAATTTTGTTTAAACATAACTGTAATTTCCTTTCTAAGGTGTTCATGTTTTTCCCATAAGTAAGAATGACAAAGTCATCAACATACAAAGAGCACTCTATGCCAGGGGACAGCGCATTTATGATGCTATTTATTTTAATGTTGAACAGGGTGACTGACAGAATGCTGCCCTGGGGTACACCCATTTCCTGGTCATGAGTGTCAGAAGCGGAGTTGCCCACTCAGACCTGAAATTTTCGATCTTTCAGGAATTCCTCCACAAAACGGGGGAGGTGTCCCTTAAGCCCCATAAGCGCCAGGTCACGTAGAATGCCATGTTTCCAGGTTGTGTCATAGGCCTTTTCTATATCGAAGAATACAGCTACTAGATGTTCTCTTCTAAGTAATGCATTTCTAATATAAGCTTCCAGCCTTACCAGGTGGTCAGTTGTTGTCCGCCCCTGCCGGAATCCGCACTGGTAGTTTGAGATCACTTTATTCCTTTCCAGGTACCAGACCAGCCTACTGTTAATCATTCTTTCCATGGTTTTGCAGATGCAGCTTGTTAGTGCTATTGGTCGATAGTTAGCTGGGTCAGAGCCGTCTCTTCCCGGTTTAGGTATCGGTATAACTGTGGCTTTCCTCCAGCTGTTTGGGGAAGCGCCTGTTTGCCACACACAGTTATAGACCCCTAGTAGGACTGCCAATGAGGGTTCGGGAAGGTGCTTGAGGAACTGGTAATGGATTTCGTCTTCTCCAGGCGCTGTGTCATGTGACTTGTCCAGCGATTCCCTCAGTTCCTCAAGCGAGAACGGTTTGTTGTAGTCTTCATTGTTCTCTGACCTGAAATCAATGGGGTGTCTTTCCTCCCTGGTTTTGACTTTTTGGAACTCTGGCGTGTAGTGTGCAGTGGATGATTTTTCTGCTATTGAGGATGCAAGGCAGTCATCTATTTCTCTGGGGGACGTGACAGTTCGTCCTTGGTTTTTCAAATGCCCTATTGCATTTGATTCTTTCCCTTTGATTCGCCTTACTGCCTTCCAAACCGCTCTAGCAGAAGTTTTGGCATCCAGACTGCCGACAAAACTTCTCCAGGAATTCCTTTTGGCTGACCGTATGGTTTGTCTAGCCTTTGCTCTAGCTATCCTGAATAGCTTTAGGTTTTCCTGGGAAGGATTCTTTATAAATGCAGCCAGTCGTTTTTTCCTATCACCAATAGCACTTTTGCAAGCTGTATCAAACCATGGTTTGCTAGGCCGTTTTGGATTTGCAGAGGTTAGGGGTACAACTTTCCTGGCTATACTTAGTAGCTTGCTAGCAAAGGTATCAGCTGGGTTCTGTTCATGGAGGATATTTTCTGTGATATCCTCAGAGCATCTTTTTTGGAATTGTTCCCAATCGGCCTTATTCAGTTTCCACCGCTGAGGTCGTCCCAATGAAGGGAGATTGTTAGTAATGATGATTGGGAAGTGATCACTTCCCCGTAGATCATTGCTAACTGACCATTTAAAATCGTCCAGAAGTCCGGGGACGCATACGGTGAGGTCAATGCATGTGAATGATCCAGTTCCTGGGTGCAAGTAGGTCGGTGATGCATCATTAAGTATGCATAAATCATGTTGGAGGAAGATATCCTCCAGCATACGACCTCTTGTGTCGGTATTGTTGGATCCCCACATGGTGTTATGGGCATTGAAATCCCCAAGGATTAAATAAGGCCGGGGGAGTTGTTTCAATAGGTCCTCCATGTCTGTTCGGTTTAATGGAGCGCCTGGTGGTAGATACAGGCTGCAGCAAGTGATAACCTTGTGAAGGGTTATCCTAGCTGCTACGGCCTGTAGTGTGGTCTGTAGTTCTACCCTCTCATGGGGGATGCTATCCTTCACAAGGATACAGACTCCACCTGATGCTCTCTCTGCATCCTCAACATTCTTGGTGTAAGCACGGTAGCTTCGGAAGCTGATGCAATCTTTTAGAAATGTTTCCTGTAAGCAGACAGCTACAGGAGTCTCAGAGTCCATCAGTAGCTGCATTTCCTCGTAATTGGCCTTGAGGCCTCTACAATTCCACTGTACAATTCTGGAATCCATGGCTTATTCTAGATGACCTACTTGGAGCTATTTGGCCTTGGGAGGCCCCCGGAGGGGTTTCCCTTTATTACAGTGACCTTGGTATTTTTATTCTTGGGTTTGGATGGAGAGGAGGACAACCCCCTTTTGGGGGAAGTCTTTCTCTCTGGAGAGGGGAGATCCCTCTGGTTAAAGCGGAGGTTATTTCCTCCTCTCTCACCTCGGACATCCTCTCCGCTTTGATTTCTCCCCTTAGGGAGTTGGTCAACCTCTAACTCAGTAGAGGTTGGGGTGTCTGGCTGGGTTCTCTGAGGAGAACCTGTGTCAGACATGATGTCTCCGGGTTCTCCCGGAGTATTGGTTTTGACATGCTGCTCAGTCTCCATGCTCTCATCAGCGAGCACAGAGAACCTGTTCTTTAGCATGACAACAGGGCTTTCTTGTTTCTTCAGAGGTGTGTTCTTTGGCGGTGTTTTCTTCTGAGTTGGGGGAGGAGGAGGGGGTGGTGGGGTCAATGTGTCCGTCTGTGTGGCTATGGATCTTCCTTTCTTAGCAACAGCCTGGGCGTAGGTCTTTGTCAAGCCGAATTGGCCCTTGGGTAGGGCCAGTACAGCCGATTTTGCCTGGCTAAAGGTACATCCGTTTCTTGCCTTGTACTCCTGCACGGCAACCTCCTGTTTCCACACAGGGCAGTCCTTGGAGTAGGCTGAGTGGCCAGCTTGACAGTTTGGGCATTTGAACTGGGCTGTGCAGCCCTTGTCCTCATGACCCTCTCCAGCACATCTGGCACACACAGTGTTCCTCTTACAGACTGCCGCGCCGTGTCCATAACCCTGGCACTTGAAGCACCTCATGGGGTTAGGTATGTAGGGCCTCACTGGAACTCGTAGGTATCCTGCCTTCACATACTCTGGCGGTGTCCTAGTTCCGAATGTGAGGATAATAGTGGCGGTTTTGACCTCCTCACCCTCCCTGCGCCTGGTAATGCGCCGGGCATGGGTGACTCCTTCAATGCCCTCCACTATTTCCTTCTCGGAACATTCCAGTAGGTCCCTAGAGCTGATTACACCTCTGCTGGTGTTCAGACTCTTGTGTGGTATGACTTCCACTTGGAGATCACAGAGTCTTCTGCATCTTAAAAGCCCATCAGAGTGTGTCTTGCTGTCTACTTCTACAAGGAGTTCCATTGTTTTGTGTAGCTTAGACACACTCTTGGGCTCTCCCACTACTGACTTGAGTCCCTTATAGATAATAAAAGGGCTCAACTTGGTCAGGCTTTTTCCCTCCTCTGTGCATCTAACCACCAGAAATGATGGCCAGGTGGCACAGCTTTTTGGGACCTCCTCTTTTTTATCGTCAATTCGTCGTTTCTTGCCCAGACATAGGTCTGGGGCAAGTAGTTTTGTGTGTGTTTTTTTGTCCATATATATTTTGGTTAATTCGGCACCTGTGCTCCCCACCCGCCATCGAGTCCAACAAGGGGACGGGCCATTCGGATGTCCAGAATGAGCCCGCCAGGGCTACACAGGTGCTATACTCAGTCAGCTGCTACATCGGACATGTGTCCGATACAGCAGCTCCCTGATTGACCCTCCAGCCACTGCCCTCCAGCATAGGTCGTCGACCTATGCTGGTAGCTCGGCATGACCAGCCGGTTGACCCAGAGCGGGCCATCTGGGTCTCAGGTCTAGGGGAACTTGGAGCCAAAGTATTGTGTTGTTGTGGTTTATCCTCAGATAGCCACCACTCAAACACCAGGATCTCTTTATCCCCCCTTACCCGTCGCAGTCCACGGCAAACGGACTGGTCTAGGACGTAGTGAGAATTTAAAGTTAAGGAGACAGTGTGATGATCAATGAAGGCAGACTTAGGAAAAGAGGAGGCAGACACAATGATAGAAAAGAAGTAGGGCACTTTTGAGCTCCAAAAGTGCTAAGGAAAGAGGAGCGCAGTTTAACGTCATGTCTCGGGACGACACAACATCTGTCAAGTATGATTTCTTTCCCTAGTTCAAGATACTAAACAAAATAACTAACTGCCAATTAACTAATTGATTTTTTTAAAATTATTTCTTGTGTTATCAGATAAAAGAAATAATTGTGCAAAATTTTAGCTTACTGCAAGATTGGGTATGGGAGAAATAACGTGTACAAACTTTTTACCATACTGACAGAGTGAGTTGATATAAGCTTTGTAATAAAAAGTAGCCTTTGCATCAGAACTTTGAAAGGTCTAAATTATCATGTCGAATTTTGAATATATTTTCTTGTTTCTGTGATCTAAACAAGATGGACAAACGGACAAAGAGACAACAAAAAAAACTAATGGCGACTATTCCCCTTCCAGGGGCCACTAATAAATATTATGTTAACAATAGCAACCATGTTTAAGAGACCTATTACAGTAGCTAAATCAGCCTGAGTGAATGCCTATTATATAGTGCTACAGCATTAGCTAAAATAAATATTATCAGGTTAATTCAATATATCACTAACTGAAGCAATTATGCACCACAATATAAGAACTTAGGCTTATATTCAAAGCTAAACATTGAAGCCAATAAATTGATTGAAAATATCCATGCCCAATAGGTATAAAACAAAAAGTCCTAGGGTCACATAAGCAGCACTTTAAAGTGGCTAACTGGTTAAATCAGGACATATCTACTATTAACACCCACCAGCTAGTGCTTTCATCTGTCTGTTAATGACTTCCATCGTTTTATTAGCTTCTCTTTCTTCAAGTTTTTCACCGACACAAGGAATGACTCCTAATCCACTGTCAAGGGCGAACTTGGTCTTCTCAGCCACAAACTACAAAATAAACACAGCCATAATAACAAAACAATATTGAAAATTCTTCATAGAAAAAAAATTTAAAGAGATAAAACACTTGTATATCAATAATAACCATAAAACATTAGCTCCAGGAAATTTGTGTGGTGTGACACAATGAGGAGACGAGGAGAGAGTGAACATTGCTTCCTATGTAGTGTGTAATTCTCAAGGGCACAAGGTAAGATAAAAAGTCAGTTTTAAGACTAGAATGTAAGCAAACTGATAATTAGTAATGTATTTAATTTAGCAACATCAGTACGTTGTTAGTACCATATTGTACATTGCTTATATAGAGTGATGGTCAACGTGTTGTAGAAGCCATGTGATGGACAACATCTGTTGATACCAGTTAATGGTCTATACAAGTAGACAAAAAAATGATCTGTAGAGTTGTTGATGAGTGATCTAGAGAGTCAGGAGTTTTTTAACTGTAAAAATACTTTATTCAGGCAGCCACTATGTCATTCGCATAGAAAGCATTGGAGTTGGTATACGATTTCGCACTGATGCAAGTTTATTCAACGCTCAAAGACTCAAGGCAAGGACCAAAGTAAACTACAACTGCATCAGAGACCTGCTATTCGCAGATGACTGTGCCCTAAATGCCTCAAACAAAGAAGACCTTCAAAAGAGCCTGTCCCTCTTCGATAACGCTATTAATGTAAAAAAGACAGAAGTGCTGCACCAACCTCCCCCAAATAAATCTGTCACAGAACCAGACATTTTCATAGATGGCCAGAAATGAGCAAATGTCAAAAAGTATGTCTATCTGAGAAGCACCATATCAGCAAACGCCACCTAGATGATGAGGTAGACTTCCGTGTTGTTCGTGCCAGTGCTGCTTTTGGCAGACTTCAAGAACAAGTGTGGCAACGGAGTGGACTCAGTATATCCACAAAACTGCAAGTCTACAGTGCTCCCGTCACTCTTATATGCATGAGTCCTGGACCCTATATTCCCGCCACACCAAAAAGTTAAACTCCTTCCATCTATGCTGTCTAAGGAGTATCCATAAGGTGCATTAGTCCCACCACACATCAGACACAGAAATCTTAAAGCTGTCCAACATGCACAATATCAATGCGACAGTAAAAAGGTCCCAACTTCGATGGGCGGGACATGTAGTCCGCATGCCAGACCTAAACCAGTTCTGTACGGGAAGTTGTGTGCAGGAAAGCCATTGCTGCAGAAGCCTTTCCTATTCTTTTTGTCAGCTCAGTGTCTAAATTTAGGTTGCTGGCTATTGTTGTTCCAAGTAGGTGAACCCCTGCACCACTGTGTGTGATTTCCAATATGTATCCCTGGTATTTCTGCTACATCTTGTGGCAGGATGTCGGTCTTGGAGAGGCTTATTGTAAGGCTAAAGCAGCTGCCAGAGTATTCACAAGCCTCTGCAATCCTTCTTGTGAATGAACAGGCAGTAACTAAATGTACAAACAGGTGAACTGAGTATTAAAAGCTTAAAAAAAAAGTAACAACAAGTAAGAGCTTTAACAAAGATTAATAAATTAATAACTACCTCATCAGATTCTCCTAGAATGTGTCGTCTTTCTGAGTGACCAGTAATGACCCAAGAACCTCCCAAATCTTTAATCATGAAAGGACTGAAGTAAATACACACATAATAATTAATCAACATGTTTTTCTATGTGACAAAACTTTTAATTTATGGAATACAATATTAATAATAAAAAAAATTAAATTTTTAATCATATCTGCACATTAACAATAGTCTAATATGTTCAAATATAATAATAGGGACTAATGTTTTAAAAATATTATTCTATTAATTTTTCTTTTGCTATGCATGCATATAATAATTATTGACAGAATACTGAATGTGGACATGCTAAAAGAAGCATAAATGTCAAGAACTATTTTACTTAACTCTTTGGCTCCGCACCAACGCACAGGGCGTTGATTTTAAAAAAGGGGAAAAAAGTCGGACCAACGCTGGGGGCATCGGCTATTTCAAATTTATTTTTTTCGTTTCCATTTCTCCGATTCTTGTTTTTTATTGCTTAATTGTTTATCTAGAATAGTTTCCCTTTGCTAAACATCCGGAATTTCCTTCATTTAACGTGTTTTTATTTTGTACGAAGTTTGTAAAGAGATGACATTTATTTTTTCTGTGTGCGTGTTTTTTTTAACATGGAGCTTCAACCAAGGCCATATAAACTTTGTAGATCTAAATATTTCTTTGATAAAGAAGTATAAGAATTCAGATGACAGTGGTTTTGTTTCATCTGATGGTGATATTGATAAATCTAATTATATAGATCTAGATCTAGTAAATTAATTTATAGGTCTAGACCTAGGCTTAGCCTAGGTCTAGTAATGATGAAGTTTATCAGCTGATGAAACAGCTCCACCCCCAGCTAATGTTCAATGTAGATCTAGAACTAGTTTAGCTGTCTCTACATTATCTAGATCTAAATCTAATCAGATAGATGTAGATCTCTAGATCTATCATCTAAGCACTGAAACAGAACAATTTCAGATTTATTCCACCAAGAAATTGGGTTGTCAACCTAGACTTAGTCAGCACTGCATCTATTGAGATGGAATGTTTTTTTCATTGACAATCACATTGTTGATAGTCTTGTTAGCAAAATAAATAGCTCTGCTGACCATAGGATTAAATGGAACACCCCTGCTAGAATAAGATCCATTTTCATAGAATGGAGACCTATAACTATAAAGAAAGACAGAGTATGTAAACACTTTGGGTCAGGGAGAACGGTTTATGTTTGCGCTGGATGGGAGTCGAACCCACACATTCATATTGACTGCTTCCATGAATATCACAACTAGAAGGAATATTTATATACTAAGTACATGAAGAACTTTAGAAGAAAATACTAAAAATATATATATGCTGTACAGTTGGACTAGTTTTAGGGTAAAAGTGTTTTGTTCCAAGTGTGTTTCTTTTTTTATGGGCTTTTTCGTTAAAGTAGTGACATTGGATTATTAGTTCCAGTTTATTATTTTTTGCATCTATTGCTGTTTCTTCTGTGGTGTTCTGTAAACAAATGGATAAAAATGAGAAAAAAAGCTATTTCAATTCAATTTGAACAATAAATTTCTTTAAACATGCACTTGGATGGATATTTTCAAAGTCAGTTGGTGAGTTTTTCATTTTTAATTTTTATATTCCAAACCCAAAATTACAAAAACAACATAATTTGCAAAATAGAAAACATAAGAAATGGAAAGAGCATCCATTTCTCTTTAATTCTATATCAAGTTTATTATTTTCCAATAATAAATAAAAAAGTTATACAAGTTATATCGAAGCAAAGTAGCGCACTCTGAAATGGCGGAAAAATTAATTCCGTCCAAAAGTGGCAAATAATTCCGAATTAATTCCGGAGTCAAAGAGTTAAGGAATGTGTTTGAGATTTGAACAAACGGACCATTAAAATGCTACAGTTAAATACGTGAAGTAAAATGATGTGAAAAACAAAACCACCAAGTTACCTAATTTCTCCTGTAAATGCACCTTCCTTCTCTTTGTAGCAGTTCTGTGCAGCTACTTGTACATTTGCAGGCAACTTTTCCCTAGCATACTGGAGATAACAATAGGGGGGAGCTACCACAACCTCTAGAGAACAAAATAATATTTATTAAACTGGATAATGGTTAAAAAATATTTCAAATGTATGTTAGCTTGTTAAGTAACAGTTGTTTCCCTAGTCACCCAATGCTACAACAATAAAAAATTTTAAAAAATATGCACCCATGTTGCTTTGTTAGTTAAATTGATTGAAAAGTATTTCAGCACACAGCTATGCAAAGAAAATAATGATACACATGTCTATCAAGATACTATCAGCGCTTACTGAAATGTGTCTCTTTTCTGTAGTTTAGAATTTCAAACAAGTTTACTCGTCTCTTACTAAGCAAAATGGTCAATACTATTCTGTATCTGCACTAAAATTGTTTAGGAAGAGACGCAGCCAGGGAGTCAAAGAGCTTCAGGATGGGTGAAAAAAAAAAAACACATAAAATAACATGTGAAGCAAAATAATATTGCAAGCACATTCAGTCTTCTTACATTCTTTTCTCCTAGCTTATTAGTGGTTTGACGTTAACTTGAATTGGTGATTTCTTAAATTGTAATTTATAATTTCTTGTGCTCTTTTATTTATCACCATACAGTTCCAGTCCCCTATCACCCAGCATTGTTTAACAATGTGGTCTATTGTCTCAATGTCCTCTCTGCAGTGGTGGTGTTTTAAGTCTTTATTTTCTTGAATAGCCCAAAGTATGTGCCTATTGAGCAATGTCAAACTTTGAGCTGGGCTAGGACAGCGTGTTCTTGCTTGGACTGCCACCACGCATCTTTGTGGTCTGGTTTTGTCATCTGTCTCCATATCTTTCTGCCCTTTCTGACTTGTCCAAGCTATCTATACAGTTTTTCCTCTCTAAGGCATCAACCACATTGTAAGAGTGCAGCGCATTAGTTAGTTTCTAGAAGGCAAGCCGATTTTGCCAAAAGATCTTGCTTGTTGCTGTGGCCATCACCCAATGCCTTAAAACATCTACACTATGTAAAAGAATTCTGACCCATGCTTTCTGCCCTTTGAGGGCCTAAAGAGTCTGTGAAGATAACTACATATGCTGCTGGTGCATTTCCTTCACTGAGAGTATAGATGTAACTCTAATATAAATATAGAGTAAAGCTGCCTAATCAAACATGTTAAGTTATATCACTGCAATTTTTTTGCATTTAAACTTTTATAGTTACATTAGGTTAGAACTAGAAAAGAAATGAAAACATCTGTAAAATTATTATCCATTGGTATATAAAGATAAGTATGTTGTCACATTTCAGTTTGCATAATAAAATCTGATGTCAAAGAGTGGACAGGTAGGTATGCCAAAGTGTATAGCTCATCAAACAAATTTTGTTTCCTGACAACAAAATTGATCGCCTTGTAAATAATATCAAACATTATGTATTTTAAAAATGTTTTAATAATCTAATTCTTTCATTTCAGGTATTTTCTGGTCATGAGGTGAACTACCACATGAAAAGTAAAATTGCCACATGCAAGTCACAGTGATAGTTACAAATTTAGGCATGGTCAATGATATAAATAGATTTGGCAATGGCAGGGGAAGCAATCTTAGCAATTTTTTTAACATGTATACAAAAAATGTGTTATTTGTAAAAAAAAAAAAAAAAAGTTAAATAAACATGTATTTATAAGTTATTGTGTTTTGTTGTCTTTTAGATACTGATTAAGTTTATTTTTGCATTAATTAACATTTAAGAAAACATAGCATAACAAGAAAAACATATAAAAATACTTTTTCTCAAGCTGACATACTAACCACTCTGCTAGTGAGATAGTATAGTAATCTATTATTTGTTTCAAACTTACCTCAAATCGGAAACCTATAATGGGGACTAATTCAGCTTATACCACCAATTCAGTCAAGTACAATTTCTTTTCTTTGTTCCAATAATAATAATTTTTACAAATAGTTAATAAACTAATTTGATTTTTTTTTTAAAATCAATTAAAAATAAATTGTGTAAAATTTCATCTCATCCAAGATTGTTTTCTTTTTTAGAAATAATGTCTACAAACATTTTACCAGACAGATGGAGTTGATATAAACTTCGTAAAAATACATTTACACTAAAAAAGAAATGTAATATATATACATGTTCTACTTTTCTACTTAAAGATGAACTAATAAAATATGGTGAGGTGTTTAATATATGGTACATGTATACAAAAGAGGGTTGTTCAAAAAGGCAGCTTTATTTAAAAATATAAAAAAATATATATATAATATACTATACCAGTACTACTAGATCTAGAGTTTAGCTCTAGAATTCTAGAATCTACATTAACTATACTCTAGACCAGTGTTTCCCAAAGTGGGGTACGAGTACCCCTAGTGGTACGGGAAGACTTTGGAGGGGGTACACGTTGCACCTAATTAACAATCAATGTTATTTTTTTTAAATACCTAATAATGTTCTGTTAATAAATTGAATGGTGTAGGGGAGCGGCAAGGGGTACTCAACATTACAAAAATTATAAAAGGGATGCACGTAGATCAAAAGTTTGGGAAACACTGCTCTAGACTATTTAAAATTATCTAGATCTATAGATCTAATCTACTTCATATTTCCATATAATCTAGACATTATATATAATATAGATCTAGCTCAGCGGTTCTCAACCTTTTTTGCTCGGCGACCTTTTTTAAAATCCCCCACTTAGCCGCGACCCCCCCCCCCCTGGCACACACACACAGCAATAGAAGAATAGACAATAACAATCCATTTTTTCAATGGTCTTTGGCAACCCTTGGCAAATCGTCAATCGACCCCTGAGGGGGTCGCGACCCACAGGTTGTGAACCCCTGATCTAGCTAGATCTAGATAATCTAGTTTGACTAGATTCTAAATCTAGCTAACGATTCTGGTCACTGGTCTAGAATCTAAAATATATACATACCTAGATAATTTTATCTATTAGATATCTATATAATATGTATCATGGGCGTAGCCGGAGGGGGGGGGTTGGGGGTTCAACCCCCCCCCCCCCGAAATGAAATCCCCCCCGCAAGGGGGGGGGGGGGGGAGTCTGAGTTTAGTGACTGATCTTTTGCTTTAATTTTGTTTATTTTAGGTGAAATTTTAATACTAAACCATCACTTGCCCAAGCACAGCCATGGGGTTTTGAGTTTAAAACCCCCTACCAGGGGTTTTGAGTTTGAAAACCCTACCAGGGGGTTTTCAGTTTAAACCCCCCTACCAGGGGTTTTCAGTTTAAACCCCCCTACCAGGGGTTTTCAGTTTAAACCCCCCTACCAGGGGTTTTGAGTTTAAAATCCCCTACCAGGGGTTTTGAGTTTGAAACCCCCTAACATTGGGTTTTGAGTTGGAAACCCCCTACCAGAGGGTTTTAAGGGGTTTTGAGTTTGAAACCCCCTAACATTGGGTTTTGAGTTGGAAACCCCCTACCAGAGGGTTTTAAGGGGTTTTGAGTTTGAAACCCCTACCAGGGAGTTTTGATGGGTATTGAGTTTGAAACCCCCTACCAAGGGTTTTCAGTTTAAGTTTGAAAACCCCTACCTATCTATAAAACAAAAAAAATGCAAACGACAATCCTGAAATTCCAAGAGCACATCTAAGGAAGATTTTGATTTTAAACCCCTCTTCAATATAAAAAAGCAAATTACACACTCAAAATTGTATGAGCGTAGCCAAAGGGGTTTTGAGTTTAAACCTTTCTTCAGCTGAGTTTGAAGCTCTTCAATATAAAAAAAAGCAAATTACGCACTCAAATGCTATGAGCATAGCCAAAGTTTTATTTTAGTTTAAACCCCCCCCGTCAGCGGGGTTTGAAGCTAAAAAATAAATCTTCAAAATAAAAAATTTTGCAATCGAAATGCTATAAGCGTAGCCAAGCCTATTGGGTGTTTTGAGTTTAAATTTCCCTTCAAAGGAGTTTGATGCTAAAAAATACCTCACCAATGGGGGGTTTTGAGTTTCCACCCCTCTCCTCTAGATGGCTTTTTAAAAAGTTTAAACCCCCTCAAGATAGTTTTGAGTTTAAAATCCCCCTACAGAGCGTTTTAAGGTTGAAAGCCTCTCTCTTCAATATTATTTCTAAAGCAAACTACAGTCACCAAAATCTATGAACGTAGCTAAATGTGGTTTTGAATTTAAAAAAAAAAAAACTAGATATATTTTAGTTTAAAAACCCGCAACAGATGATTTTGACGATAAAACTTTCCGTTTCGATATAACATCTAAAGTAAAATAGTCACCTAATTCCAAGATCGTAGTCAAGAGAAGTTACACATGTCTACTAGTGGATGGGCTCCATTTATAAATTGCAATGAAATTGAAAAGCACTAAATGTGGCTCTACAAAGATGGCTAAGACGGATTTTAGGAGTCAGTTATAGAGATCGGGTCTAAATCAAGGAAATCCTATGCCGAAAAGGGAGTCGACCCCTTAGAAAGGTTGTGACAGAGCGTCGCATGAAGTTTGCGGGACATGTTCTCTGACAAAATGAATTACGCATAATAAGAGTTGTGATGACATCCTAGTACAACTTGGCGCCATACTTTCATGGAGGTCCTCAGAGCAGGTTGGAAGAGGCTTCAGACATTGCCAGTGACAGATTTTTGTGAAAACAGCTTTCCAGCAAATGTGCCGAACGGCGCAAGAGGGTCTAATTCAGTAAGAATAGCACATTAGGTTTTTAAAATAAAACTTTTTAATAGCAAAATAATGCACTGTAGGTACCTCAGAATATGCATTTAGTTGGCTTTCAATACCAGAAATAGTGCTTGGCGGCGGGGCTACGCCCAGCTCTGGGGGGAGCTCTCAGCGCTCCCCCAGACCCCTTACTGGCAAGGGCGAGGAATCTACAATTTTTTCACTAACTCCATGAAAGACCTATTCTAGGGCACAATAAACGTCTTCCAAAAGTAGGTACTTCGATAAACTGACCTAGATCCATTTTTTTTTGTCTCCCAAAAAATGGCTGAAAAGTGTGTCAGCACATTTTACCCTTTTTTTAGGGGTGGTCATTTCCATCAAAGTTTTAGCATATTGTATTTGATTTGAGGACTAATTATGATTACTTTTTGTAAACATAAGATATCAGAGATCATTTTTATTTGCCTTTAAAGCCAATCTGTTAAATTTTTCTTAACAAAAGTTTATGTGAAAGTTGACATTTTTACAACTTTTTTCCTATAAAAGTTACAACAATGCTGTTTGCTACAATAATTTATCATATTATGAAATGTGTATATTTCAAATTTCATTAAATTCTCTTGGCGCACTTTATAGATATTTGATATTAAAATTAACAAAGACAAAGTAGGGTAAAATTTTCTTTTTTAAATAAAATAAAAGTGTGTATGGTTACAACAATCTCACTAATTCTATTGAATTTAGCATGTTAATATATATATGTGTGCTAAGTTTTTAGTAACAACCAACACTGTGATTTACTGGAAATGGTCAATTTCTGTCTATCACGAGCTATTTTTAGAAGCACACATAGGAATTTTTCATTTAGATTAACTTTTATAGTGTTTGAATGCTAGATTATGGAGAGGGAATGTGTCTTTATTATAATGACTTTGTAATCTGCAAATTTTAAAGTAAAAGTTTAATTACTTTAAAAAATAATATTATATATTAAAATTTTTTTTTCATATTTTTAGCTCAGCGAACTAATAATTTTTTTTTCTGTGTGCTGTTTTTTTTCTATTAATATACATGTAAATTAATAGTTAATAAATGAGTACATTATATTTTTAAAATGATGAGCTATTATTGCACAAAAATTCAAGTAAAAAATCTTTTAATAACTTCTAAAAAAAATCGCAAGGTTTCTATTTTATTTTATTGTCCGAAACAAGAAATTTTTCATTTACAATCTCATTTTAAAAGCATTTAAATTAAGGCATTTTAAAATGATTAATTGACAGTGCTCTACAAAAAGGTTAAAACTGTTTTTTTATGAAGTTTATGAAACTTTCATTAAATTTTAGGAAATATTTTTCTGTGCAGTGCTATTTTCATTTATAATTTAAAAGAATTATCGATCTGATGCATATAAATAGCTATCTAAATACAGTAGAATTATAATTAAACAAAATAAAACACAATACAGATCTCTGATTTGTTTTATTTGTGATTTTTGGGCTCATATGATGACAAAATCACATATATATTTTAATTTTTTGTCGAAGGCTTTTTTAATATATTAATTAACTTTTTTTCAAAGATTTTATTGCTTGGTCTTTTTTTTTTTAATTTATTTTAACAGAATACTGGTTAATGTAAAAGAGTGTGAAGTTTCAACCCCATATCTTTAAGACTTTTTATAATACAGTTAATTTAAGTTCAACTGTCAGTTGTTTAGGTCACAGATTTTTTTTTTATTTACAAAGGCTAAAGAAGGCTAATTTTTGGCCACTAAAAATTTAATAACTTCCCTCACAATTAACTCAGCAATATAAAATTGGTATCATTGGAAAGCATTTCCCAAGCTCCATCTAACTAAATAGGTTCCATTGCATTGTGATCATTTTGAAATTTTTATCGAAGTACCTACCAAAAGATTGAAGGGTCGGAATGTAATATATATATATAACAAAAAACTCACTAAGTAATAACAAAAAACTCACTAAGTAAAAGAAATACATTGATTATGATTATCTATCAGAATCAAGTCATTTTATTATTTATGATTATTTTTATTATTTATTATTAGGTTGTATCTAGATTCTAGATATACTGATATAGTATTATTACTATTATAGTTTATTATACAAAAAGTAACATTGATGCTAAATTATTAGTAAATTATAGATCTAGTGACAAACTAGTTAATACTCATAATCATATAGATATCTACTAGTCTATTAATAATTATTAACTCTTTCTCTCCTAATCGACGATACCATCATTGATTTTGACCTCATTAAATTTAATTAATGTTTAATTTTTCAAACTTGACTTTGAATTATATAAAAAGAGCGTGCATTTCCCTTTAATTCTATACCAAATACAACATTTTCTGATAACAAACAACAAAGCTTTTGAAGCGCCATCATCATAACACTTGTCTTAATAACAGGGGTAGTGAAATAATAATGAGCAAATGAAGAATTCCTTCAAAACATGGAAAAATAATTACGGAGAGAAAGAGTTAAATTATTATTATATTATAGATCTAGATAGTATTTATTTTACTAAACCCAAATATTTTTTATTTTTAGTATAAGTATAATAATATAATAATAATAATAATACTTGAAGTACTTGCCTACTTTAGGATCTAATGGTCCCTTCGTCATCCACTCAACAATGCCATCAATATATTTTTTATCACCATTCATTTTCCAGTTACCTCCAACAAAAAACTTTCTATCTGAACTCATTTTTTAAATTAAAATACGTTGATATCAAGCCTTGAACAAGATCTATAAATAAGCGATAACTCGAGAAGTGCTGTAGGCTGTACGATATTTTATTATAAATAAATACTAAAGTTGCTCGAAAGGAAGTGATCTGACACCGGTAAGCTGTCCTTGGATTTAAAGGTCAAGGTCATAATAATATTTAACCTTTGAACCATTGTCCAAAACTCGAAAGGGTTCAAAATTCTTGGAAAAAGCTGCTTTCTGAAATGCTCAAATGCTCGATAGGCCGTAACCCATAGATGATCTACTATTATATATTTATAATAAGGCTTATCTTCGAGTACGAAGATTAGTGAAAAATGCAATATTTCCTGTGGCTGCGCAGCCCCAGCTGTGACCTACATATTTTGCCACATCCAGGGCAAGCATAATCTTTGTCCGCAGGTGGTCGATTTAGATTTTCTTTTCACCGTTTGCGTCTGTCCTCGGCAGCGGATTATCTTTGGGGTCTCAAATGTGTATCCCGCGGCCTTTGTGAGTTACCTCCAGCTGTCTCGTTCTGAGGCGCTACAACCAGGTGCTCTCTTCTGTGTCAGCTAAGGCAAGTTGTCACCTAAGCTGGTCTTTGAATCGTTTCCGTGGGGCACCTCTGTATACACGTTACGTCGACCACCTTTTAGCTGACCAAAAAAAAGACTGCCTTCGGCATACGTTCGTCTCCCATACGGGATACGTGACCTGCCCAGCGTAACTGTCGGACCATAAGAAGTCGATCTTGCCATCGTATGACCATCATGGAGCGCAAACATCTTTGGTTAAAAATACACTTTGCGCAGGCAATGCAGTAATTAGCCCGCATAATGACTAGTCGTAAACGAGTCGATATATATTTATATAAATACAGGGTTTTTATTGTGACGCACCGGTACGGTGTACCGATTGAATGAACCACTTCGAATAACAGTGAGCCCCGTCAGTGGCGTAGCAAGGTAGATGTGTACCCGGAATATGTTGATGGGTCCCCCTGCCCCATAAGATAAATTTAGTGTATGCTGTGTGAGACAAAAAAAAATTAAAAAAAAATCGAGCATTCAGTATATATCTGTATATTTTCTAAAAGTTGTCTACCTTTTTTATTTGTGTAAGTAATGAAGTCGTTATGTTTCATTGAGTTGTGACTCCGTATGTGACAGTCTTCAATCTAAATGTTGTACAACTTAATAGTATTAAACGATGATGTTTCAAATGAACAAACACATTTTGTGTGTGTGTGCTTCGCTGCTTTTCAACCTTATAAGTTTCTCTGTTCTCCCACGAAATGTTTTTTTTTTTTCAAAGTACTAAACGATCGCTAGAATTCTTGCTAATACTGCGCGCCAATGCAATTTTAATTTTCTAATTTTGTTCTAGCATCAAGTTAATAATTACGCTACCAATGGACATTCTCAGAGCTTAATCCAACCACGCTGACACATACTTTTAAGTACTGATGGCTGCCTGGCCGTGCGGTATGCGCGCTGGACTGTTGTTCGGTCGTCTCAATTGTCCCGGGTTCACACCCTGCCCGTCGCCTCGCCGGACGTTAGGGTTATCTTGAACTCTGCAGGAACATCCGAAACATTTCAAAAGTTTTACAAACAAACATAGAATTACAGAAACCTCGTACTTCTGAATTTTATTACCAAAATGTTTCCAATGTCAGTAGCTTTCGTTTGCTAATTGGCCTCAATTATTTACAATGGAAAATAAAATGCTGTCTGTGTTTTTGGTATAAGAACAAGGTGTACGATAGGGGCTACAGCGGTCCATTGACTTTCGCTGATCTGACTTTCTAATGAAAAAAAAAATACGTCCACGTTTTTCAAACACTAAAACACGGATTTTCCCTCTCCAGCCTACGTATATACACAGTAGCCTACATACAAAGGCCGCGAGATACACATTTAAGACCAAAAGAAATTCCGCTGCAGAGGACAGACGTAGATGGCGAAAAGAAAATCTAAATCGACCACCGGCGGACAATGGTTATGCCTGCGCCAAGTGTGGCAAAATATGTAGGTCACAGGTGGGGCTGCGTAGCCAGGAGAAATAGATCTTCGGACTCGAAGACAAGCCTTAATGGGAAAAACAGTGATAGTCGCTTAGAATGTACAGATCATAAGATGCTGACAAAAACTAAACAGTATTTCTAAACTAAAAATGTAATGCTAAGAGCTTACATGGTAGCCAAATTAGTATCATATAGTCTAGATATGCCAGGAAATATTGAGCAACAAGTCGTTACAAGTCCAAGTTTATGAGAACTGGTTTGTTTTCGTACCTGGCGGTCACAAGGGAATCTCCTATCGCGGGCCCCCCTCACGCGCGGGGCCTGGGGCGGTTTCCCCACTTGCCACCCCTTATGGCCGCTACTGCCTTGTCCATTGCGTGTCCCACTGACTTATCATTGACCTGAAATACGTTTCAGATAGATCTATACGTAAGAAGATTGTCTATTCTTCCATAACTCTCCCAAGCGAGAGCGTTGGTGCTAAAGTTACCTCTTATGTGTGAGGCACGATGGACTGAGAAATACGAATTAATTCGTGCTTTAAGTCACAACTTTGAGAAGATCTTTGACTGTTTGAAAATAACGATTGTAAGTGAAACCAGACAATCCGCATGTGTAATCAATGCCTGCTTCTCGTGTGTTTCTGATTTTTCTTTTAAATGTCGTCAATTATTCACCCGTTCTTGAACCAGTTTCCGTGTTGTTGCAGTCTGTCCATCTTAGCACAAGCGGCCACTCAACAAAACAACAACAAAACAACAACAGTCATGACATAATAAAAAACCAACTCGACCATGCCGAGGAACACTTCTTTTCTTTAATATTCTCTGTAATAAAAAAAAAAGTTGAAGCTACGACTTTGAGCCATAGCCGTATGGTAAAACGTTTGTAGGCAAAACGTTATTTCCCCCACACCCATTTTCAGATCAAGTAAAAATTTTGCACAATTATTCATGGGCATAGACCAGACATAAATCTATAAAAAAATTAATAAAGTTAATTAATTTGTTTCTTCGTCTTCATTGTTCTCACTATTATCTTGGAGCGTTCAGATGACTAGACTAATACATGAGATGAACTGCGCAGTGGTTTCAAAATCAAGGAGCTCTTCATATAGTTTTCTTTCTAATGGAGTGCTTTGGGGCCAGTGTCTGTACGGGCCCCTTGGTAAAGAGAGCAGCTTTGGAGGACATGGTCGGCATTA